>NC_089790.1:14887500-15005000 GCF_040412425.1 Macrobrachium rosenbergii
AAAAAAAAAAACGCGCGCAATCCGGGAATCAACAGGAAGCATTTAAACTCCTTTAAACGCAACTGGAATCCTATAAAATCCTACCAAGGAATTTATTAAATCTTATTAAATCCTATCAAGGAACTGACTAGAAGTTTAAAAGCCCATTTTAGGCTATTGGTTCAACTTAAGGAGTTAAAGGCCGAGGTTAACGTAGTCAAATGAGTTACTTTAATTTCTGAGAGGAATTTTAGCAAGACTTTATTCTGAGCTATTTCAAAGACGCCTTCTGCAGGAGTGCATCTTCGCCCTAGGCCTGCATTAGTCCCAACGTCGCAACCCTCCGTTGTGACAGAGGTTGTAACGAAGGGTTATGACGATTCAAAAGGGGGAAAACAAAAAGTTTTGAAGGTTGTTAGAAATGTAACGGGTAAGGGAAAAAACTGAGTTATAAAACGACTTGCAATTGTAGGTTATTGTGACCCAGAGATCTGCAGCACTGAGCGATCAGGAAGTGAAAAGGAAGTGAGAAAGAACAGCGAGAAGCCCTTCAAGGTAGAGAGAGAGAGAGAGAGAGAGAGAGAGAGAGAGAGAGAGAGAGAGAGAGAGAGAGAGAGAGAGAGAGAGATAGTGATTCTCTTATTTTGCTCGAATGTTTTTGCCGGAACAAAAAAAGTAACCTTTAATTTTTTCAAAGTTATTCCTATTATTCTGTTTTTTGACAAAAAAGTTCCAAAACTGTATTTAGATTCTTTATAACTTAAATGTTTATAATATAAATTTTTGAAAAAGTATTTTTTACCAATATAATAAATTATTATTTTTTTATTTTTATAATTTCAAATGTAAAAAATTCTTTAATTTTTTCATAATCGTCATTGTCAATTCTACCCTAGGCCTATAGGTCTCTTGAACACCTCATGGCAATTGCATTTTTAGAAAAAGAAGAAGTTTTTATTTAAATATTTCCATCCTATATTAACAAAAACCTAATTAACATTATCTAACATTTATCACATTATCTTTCCTTCCTTTCTAAGACAAATCCAAGCCGAGGAAGTCAAAGAAGCAAAAGAAAAGCTAATAAAAAAGTGTTAAAAATTATATTAAAGATGGCGTGAATCTCACGAATATATATCCGTTTGATGTGAAAATATGGCTTCGTTCGTTTCCCTGGAATCTTGACTCGAAACAGACTATTATTAATTAAAGGGGTTGGATCCGAACGACTGACTAGCTGGCTGGCTGGCTATGTTTATACTGACATGAATAATGCTCCTGCTGGTGTTCTTGCCCCCTGCTCCTGCTACTGCTCCTACTACTTCTGTTCGTATTGACATGAATAATGCTTCTGCTGCTGGCTCTTGCTACTTCTGTTTGTATTGACATGAATAATGCTCCTGCTACTGCTCCTGCTGCTGGCTCCTGCTACTTCTGTTCATATTGACGTGAATAATGTTCCTGCTAGCTCATGCTGCTGGCTCCTGCTGACTTCTGTTCATATTTTGACGTGAATAATGTTCCTGCTAGCTCATGCTGCTGGCTCCTGCTGACTTCTGCAGTGTACAAGTGTGGATAAATGTGTTGTAGGGGAAGAAAAATATATGGTGATGACTGAGTCAACTGAGAGAGAGAGAGAGAGAGAGAGAGAGAAGATTGTCGTTTAGTTTTATCCTTCTGTTATTACTGAACGCAAAGTTCTTTTTACCGCTCCGATAAACCGCCCACGTCAATTTGAGAGAGGATCCACATGTTAACTGACATTGTTGGTGTTCATTGCAAATCACTGAACGCAAAGTTCCTTTCACCGCTCCGATAAACCGTCTATGTCCATTTGAGAGAGAAAGAGATAAACAAACGCCATGGTGTTCTTTTCAAAATTACTGAACGCCAAAGTTTCTTTAACCTTTCCGCTAAGCCGTCTATGCCAATTTGAAACCGACGTTAGACCTATGTCCAACTTATTCATCAGTTTTCACTTACATGACTGAGGCATTTAATTGAATAAGATTATATTGTTTTATTTTTATCTATTATTTTATATATATAATTATTTATTTTTTATCTTTACGTCTGGTGGAAATGAGCTTTGATCTTTTTTTATAAGAAGGTCACTCTCTATCTCCACATTAAACTGTATTCCCAACATGGCTGGCTCCTGAGAAACAACACAAAGCTACTTCGATTATTCATTGATAGATGAACATCTCTTTAAACTTCTTAGTGTCCAGTAAGTACTTCATGATGTTATCTGTTTATAATATAGTTAAAATTTCTGAAATATTCTTATTATTTTGGGCACTGGTTCCTGTCAAAAATAAAATTAGAGGTTAATTTAGTCGTTCCATTTTAACGCGGGTCAGATTCGGTTACAACCAGAACCCATAGGCCTAATTATCCTAGAACCTTCTTATATATATAGTTTTTTTGTTATCTGGGTAAGACCGATGGCCATAATTATGTCACAGCCCCCCACAGTCCTATTTCTCTTCGAATTTTCCTATATTTTTTACTAATTTCCTTGTATATTGCTGTACGGGGCAGGACCCCAACAAAACCAAATAGTTTTGCGCCTGCCTGACAGAGAAATGAACGAGCCGCTCCTGAGTTCTTTCTGAATCAGATTGAAAAAGGGTTTTAACTTTTTAAATACCTCCAGCAGTACCGAACGGTTTTGCGCCTCCCTGAAAGAGAGATGAACGAGCCACTCCTGAGTGTTCTGAATATGAGTAAAGAATGGTTTTAACTTTTTAAATACTTCCAAGACAAAACCGAAACGTTTTCTGCCTGGCTGAAAGAGAGGTAGAACAACCCATCCTGAGTGTTCTTTTGAATGGAGTGAAAAAGAGTTAATATTTTCAATACTTCCAGCAAAAGTTTTCGAGCCGCCATAAATAACATATTTAAATTTTTACTCGTGGAAATGTTTCTAATGATTCACTACTAAAATGTTTTAGAAATGTTTTGACAATATTTTAGAAAATATCTTTAAGGTTAGATTCTCTTTCCAATATTAATTCTGTCAAGTGGGTCTGGTTCAAACTCACTTTAGTACTATATTCAATTACTTGTATTCAATAATGGCTCAAAACTTATCCATTAATTTTGCATTTTCCGTGTCTTAATTAGTCTAAGAAAGGTCGTAATCTACTCCGTCACTTTTTACTTAACATTGAAGACGCGTTATCGTTCCATTTTTAACCAGAGGTAGCTCCGATCTTGTAGGTTATACATAGTACCACCCTGGTGATGCTTTATTAAGAAACAAAGCACACAGAAATATCCCTCACTGAAAGCTGATGTTTAAGTCTTGTTTTCACAGTTAACAAAACTCACACACTCACACGGTTATATGCCTCACTAAAAGATAGTGTTTTATTTGGTGCTTTTAAAAGTTCTTGTATACTTGATACTAGGCCTATTTTGATCCTTTTTTTTTATACAATATCCAATTTGGTGTTTTTAAAGCTCTTGTCTACATGTCACTAGGCTTCTTTTCCCATTTTCTACACAATTATCCAATCAGGTGTTTTTAAAGTTCTGGTCTACATGATACTAGACCTATTTTTTCCTGTTTACACAATTATCCAGTTTGGTGTTTTCAAAATTCTTGCCTTCATGGCACCAGGCCTATTTTTATCCCCCCCTTTTTTTTTACACAGTTATCCAATTAGGTGTTTTTAAGGTGCTGGTCTACATGATACTAGGCCTATTCCAACCCCCCTTTTTTACACTTAATCTAATCTGACGTTTTTAAAGTTCTTGCCTTCATGGTACTAGGCCTATTTTGTTCCATTTTGTACACAATTATCCAATTTGGAATTTTTGAAATTCTTTTCTACATGATACTAGGCATATTTCTTTCCCTATTTTTACAGAATTAATCATTGTCTTCCGATTCTTTAAATAATATATCAGAATATGTTACCACACCAAACTGCTTATGCATAGGAGGCTTATAATACACTACCGCGCAATGGAGAAACTTTTCGCGTGGTGGGATGACATTGTACGCCGCTTCCTGATTGATACGAGTTGTTTTCCGGTGCAGAAACCTTGATAATGGCTGCAAATATCATTACGGATAAACAGTTGGATGACATGAAAACAGTTTTATTTCCTTCTGGTCATGTTTATACATCTTATGGCACCTAATACTCTTGCTAATTAAAGTCTAGTTCATCCTACACGTATACACAGGTGCTCTATGGGCCTATCATTTCCTCGTATGGTACTAAAGTTGTTACAACAATCGATATATAGGCCTATTTCATTTACACAGGAGATGAGACTGAAGGCCCCACACCTGCGTTGGAAAATGTTAGGTTATCCATAGAGAAAATATGGAAATATTTATTTATTAGGCTTAATTAGCCCCTTCAAATCAGGTAATTCTTTAGGCCTATCCCTAATGAGATAATGGCTGATTGATTTATAGTTACTAAAAAGGCGACACAACATCAAGGATCGATTTATTAATCATAAATGAACAAAAATATTAGATAAATCTTCAAATACAAAAAAATTCAATCGAATCTGTTACAAATCAGAAAATATGGATGAAAGGTTAAACTATAGTATACTTACACACCCACACACACACACACACACACACACACACACACACACACACACACACACACACACACATATATATATATATATATATATATATATATATATATATATATATATATATATATATATATATATATATATATATATATATCAAGAGATATTTTGGCTTAATATGTAGATTTTAAAAAATCACGTTTATAGGCCTACAGATGATAAAAATTCATAGCCTATCACATGTATATTGTATTCAGGCCATCCTAGGAATATAAAATTACCTGTGTTTCTTCACCTTTGTACACGTGGACTCTAAGATTACATAGATTATATGGGGGATATGCTAAGCATCTATATAACTTTAAATATTAATATAAATAACAGATATTTTCTCCCTTTTAAACTTTGGTTTATAGAAATAGTAAAAAAAAAATATATAAACACACACACACACACACACACACATATATATATATATATATATATATATATATATATATATATATATATATATATATATATATATATATATATATATATATATATATATATATATATATATATCTTCAGTGTATGTGCTACGCATGCGTCTAATTTTGTGAACCATTGACAAGATGTCTAGACGTAGATAACGTAAATTGAAATAACATTTTTAGATCTAGAGACATCTGGTAAGTTTGCACGATAAATCTAGACATCATTTTTAGTTCTAGTATACTAGGATAGTATAATAGGATCGTATACTAGACAACAACCTTCCCTGGTATGCCTGAAGTAGCTAATTCCTCCATTCTTAGCAACATGCAACTTGCAAGTTCCTTAGACCGATGGAATCTATGGCGCCAAAAGACGAAATTTACGCATTATGAAGATTGATATTCAACGCCATGACTGGCGACTGTTAAGTAGCACATACATATGTAAGAATCGCCACACTCTGCAGCTATGATGTCATCAAGGAGCAATGTGATAAAGTAACATCCATGTGGAGCGACGGGAAAACTTCTTTAATTTCGAGGAGTTTTTCGAATCCTCTCTCTCTCTCTCTCGCAAGTAGCAGCAACAGCAGCAGCCTCGTGTGTGTTTCGAGGGAGAGAAAGAGTGGGAGAAAGAGTGTGAGAAGGGGATTTTCCCCACCTTCCTTGTGCAGGTGGGATTATTTTAAGGAAAATGATTGACATTCCAAAGATGTCAGGTGGAATGGCTCGTCGTAGAAGTGTACGTTCATTCATTAAACGTGTGCGCTCATCGATTCTCAGTTGTCAATGACGTCATAGAAAAGGGCCCCTTTCGGTGGACGGAATATAAAATGGGTGATATTCAAGTACAGTTAATTTTCACGGCCGTATTTTACGTCTGATTTATTGCCATTTTGTTTCTGTGTTATCTGAATTATATCTGAATTATTATATTCAAATTATCAGACATTTGAATATTACACGTAAGTGTTGCAACCCGGTGAAAATGGCAACAATCTTCCTTCCAGTGCCAGTCTGACTTGAATCTAGGTTGTGATTGGCTGACGGGGGATGCCAAACTGCGTTCTGATTGGTCGAGAACGCCACCATCTCGGTCAATGGCAGGCCTCGGTTCCAATAATGACGGGCGTATCGCGCAGGTCTTGAGAAAGGTTTTGTGACGTCACATTCACCGATATTTCCCCGGTTGAGGGCTCGTTTTCGGCCGTTTTTCCGACGTGGAAAATTGAAGGGCGTCGAAAATAAGTAAACAAAATTAGTTTGGAAGGGATTTTGGCCCTAGACCCGGCGAAAAGCGCAACTGGAGCGAGGTGTCTGCTGCGAAGGATCAATAATGGAACGCATCTCAGCAGCAGTCATCAGTCAGTGAATAACCCGAGTGCAACCTTACCACAAATCCCGACGAAATTCCTACTCATGTCTACGCCCTTCGTGGCTTCTTTGCGCGGGGCTCACGGCCATGGCCTCCTCCTCGTCGTAGTGTGCGAATTATAGTGACCACCCGAGTGAAATGAGAGTGATAACAGTGGCATAGCAGCAGCAGCAGGAAACATGGACCTCCTGATGGTGAAATGAGACGTAGGGTTCTCCGCTTATTTCCTCTCCACTTGAACCTTCGCGACCATGAGTGGACGACCCAGGACGACCAGCTTCGCTGAGGGCAACAAGGGGCCTCCCTCCGTGTCCTTCCCTGGCATGAAAATCAGCAGTAAGTATGGCCAGAAAGAAAGAGAGAGAGAGAGAGAGAGAGAGTGAGAGAGAGAGAGAGAGAGAGAGAGAGGGAAGGAGGGAGGGAGAGTCATGAGCGAGCGATGGCGAGGGGGAGGGAGAGGAGCCTCCGGGAGGAGGTGGAGGAGGATCTCCTTCCTCCGGACGACTTGATTTTTCGGAATATGTCTCTTCCTCGTGCCCTCAGGGCCTCGCCCTTGGGGTATCGGGGTCAGGGGTCACGGCTGGGGGGTTGTGTGGGGTTGGGCGTGGCCTTGGGCCACCACGGCTCCGGGAGGAGGAGGAGGAGGAGGATGGGGTAGGGGGACGAAACAGCTGATAGCCTATGTCGGTTTAAACTTCCCCTTATTCCCCTTCCCTCTCCTCCAATGCTTATTTCATATGTCCCTAAGTAGCCCAGGCTAGGCCATGCCCCTAGGCCTCATTACCCTAATATTCCTAATATTCCCATAGGCCTAAGTAGGTGTAGATCTAGGCTATAGGCTAACTTCTCCCATTTCTCCTTTTTCTTAAGGCCTATTCCATGTCTCAAGTCTCCTTTTGTAGCCCGGGCTAGGTCATGACCCTACGTCCTAGTAGTCTAATGCTCTTAATATTATTCCCACAGGCCTAAGTAGGTATAGGTCTAGGCTACCCTATTGTTAAAAATATTTAGCTGCTATCCTAGGCCTAGATAACCCCAAAGTCTTTTTCATGTCTCTTTAAGTAGCACAGGCTAGGTTATGATCTTACGTCTCAGTATTTTAATTGCATGCCTACCATATAGGCCTAAGTAGGTATAGTTCTAGGCTACCGTATTCTTGAAAATAGTTATTTAACTATCCTAGGCCTAGATAGTCATAGGTCCATAGTAGGCCATGGAATATTGGGTTAGGAATAATATGAACCTATCCTGTAAGCTAGTTAGGTTTGTTTTGTTAAATTATAGGATAGGCCTATTTGTTTAGGCTAGGGTAGGCCTTACAAAATAAACCTATCCGAGTCCAGGTAGATGGTCATTATTTTTGGCATTTGTAGGCCAGGATATATATAGGTTATATATTTCAGGTGAATATTTCTACCCAGGTAGCTTAGGCCTATAGTAATAGGCCCTACCAATCTTTCCATTTTGTCAAATTTCTCAAAGCTAGACCCAACCTGTAGGTCTGGTTGAATTGGAGGATATAATTGGAATAAGCAAGACTCTTGCAAAGCTAGCTGGCTAGCATAGATTAAAACTAGTTATCCTGAACTAGGAAAAGTAGGCCTAATTAAATTTATTGGAAATTTACCCAGTATCTTACTTAAAAATATCATCTCCCATTTAGCTAGCCTAAAGTAGGTCAACTTTTAGTAAACACTTTTGAATAACCTAGCCGATGGTGTTCTCATAAATGCTGAGGAATGGTTCTGGGGGAAAAAAATATGCAGAATTGGATAAATTCAGTCCTATAGGCTAGGCATATGTACTTTGTATCCAGTAGCCCATTTTAAAAGTATAAGAACAGATTTAATAGGGGAATTGAGGTCTTAACTTGAATTTTTAATTTTTAGTGATTATTCATTTATCTAGTGGCCTGTTTCAAAAGCATAAGAAAAGATTTCATAGGCGACTTGAAGTCATAACGTTAATTTTTAATATTTATTGATTGTACACTGCCCCAAAAGAAAGCTAAGAGTAGGGTCAAGTAGCTTAGCCTAGCTGTATTGTTAAAATCTATGTTATTGCTTTTTATTTGTAGTCTTTAAGCTCCATGTTGGTTATGCATTATTTCACCTTCACAGCTGGGAATTGCCTTTTATAAATTTTAAATTATATACCTATTGTAATATTAATGAGGGTTTTGTGTAATTTTTGTGTCTGTGGTTTAGCAGGTAAGGTTATGTTGGCAGCCTTGATTTGCAAAACTGTATTTTCTAATTATTTTGTAATTATTGTCTTTATTATTATTATTATTATTATTATTATTATTATTATTATTATTATTACTATTAAAATTATTATAATTATAAAATGCATTTGATCAATTTCTGTTGTAATTATTGTATCAGATTATGTATATTATTATTTAATGAATATCATCCAATACCCTGCAAATTAGGGCTGAATTGTTTGGTTTGGTATGAAATTTCATAGTTAGTACAAAAACTTTATAGCTAATATGAAATATTCATTACTAGTATGAAATTACTATACCTAGTGTGAAATTTTCATAAATTAGTATGAAATTTTATAGCTAATACGAAGTTTGCTTAGCTAGCTACTTGGCCATTGAATGATCTTGTGGAGAAATTCTGGTAAGTGTATCCTATTTGGAATTTGGGTATTGTAAACTATATATTTATACGTATTCAGGAAAAAATATGGGTTTTAATCTTATAAGCAGCTATTTTAAAATGCTAGTAATGAGATTGTGATCTGAAAGCAATTGTTGTGTATGACTCATTATTAGACTACCCATGTTCCTTGCTTGTTGGTAAGCTTACCCATCAGAAATAACAAGACAAGAATATAAAAGCATTAGGCATAAATATTTTATTTTTAAGGACACAGACACACATGTAATTGCCACCCTTGGTCAGGGTGACGTAATCCCCTAGGTTAGGTTAGGATAAGGAAGCTTAAGATTTATTTTGGGTAAAATTAAATAATTCATAATTGAATTCCGCATGTAAATTGAATTTCTCCAGTGGTCTTAATTATATTTTTGGAGATATCTGTACTTTCATGCTTTGGTTGGTTGGAAATGCCCTTGTTAATTTATCTTCCCCATCCCAGCCATTTAAGAAATTTGGGGCCACAGAGGAACTATGGTTAAAAGCTAAATGAGCATTTGAAATGTGGAAATGGTCCTTACATGAACTCTTATGATTTAACCTAAACCAGCCCAAGTGCCAGGTCTTACCAGCAGGGTTCTATCTGCCATTGGGCATGGGGAGACCCCACTTAGCCCAATGTTGGGCAGTATGAAATAGTGGTACAGTCGACCCCCGGTATTCGCGGGGATGCGTACCACTACCTCCCCACAAATAGCTGAAATCCCTGAATACTTGAAACCCCCTCTAAAAATGCTTGTAACTGCCTAAAAATGCTTATACCTTAATATTATAATAGTTTTATCACAAAAAGTGCATTTAGTCATGAAAATATGAAAATACAGAAATTGGTGAATATTTCTCTAAGAAAAATAGCAGGAATAGGCAAATTTTCAGCGAATAATGTGTACAGTTTATGTGTTCCATAGAAAAATCCACCAGTAGGTGAGTCCACAAATCTGGAACTGTGAATAGGCGGGGGACGACTGTATGTTAGTAGTTTATTAAGGAACTGAAGAACAGTCACGATCTTCAAATATGAAGGTAAATTAACAAGATTTTTCGTGATTGTAAAAATTGGTATATGATAGAAATTCACTTAAAATCCTTAAGCTTTACAAGGACGGTTTACAGCGAATGTCCGAAATTTCCATGATTGTGTAATTACAGTATGTTTCACAGAGAAATCTGCAAATCCAGAACCGCAAATAGGTGAGGGTCCACTGTATTTAAAGGGATGTATCCTAGCTAGCCTAGGATGCCAGGTCCTACCAGAACCCTCTTGAATGTCATAAAATTGTATGAATCATTGGTAGCTTTGAAAATGGGACCATGAATTGAATAAAATTCATCTTGTCATATTACTGGTGCTACTAGTCAAAAAATTTTATATAACAGCTGAATGTAATAAATATCATAAGAGATTAACTGCATTTAACGTATTTCCAGCAGAAAATGTGAGACAATCAACGCATGGACTCATCTTTTCCACTGGTAGGCAGAAAACAGAGACCTGAGCGTTTGTCATTGGTCACTGCTGCTGTTGCTGTTATGGAGATATAGGCTATAGAGGGCAGCTCATTTAACTGATTACAACTTAAAAAATATTCCTTTATTAATATGATGCCATATGTAATTTAATAAGCTTTCTGATTAATAAATCTTACACATATCTCTAACTATACATTTGCAACAGATATGGTACCAAAGTTATTGTAATTACAGAGGCAATGGCAAAAGCCAGTACAAAAATGTGTATCACCCATGGCATTTGTAAACGAACGGTATACAGCATGTACTTTCATGAGTAGAGTAATACAGTGAACCCCCCGTATTCGCATTCTCATGGTTCGCGGACTCGCGCATTCGCAGGTTTCTCTGTGGAACATATCTAGCCATCATTCGCGGAAAATTCGCCCATTCGCAGTATTTTTCACTTAGAAATATTCACTAATTACTGTATTTTCTTATGATTTTCATGAATAAATGCACTTTTGTGATAAAACTATTAAAATACTAAGGTATAAGCATTTTTACAGGGTTTTTCTTGGTTTAAGCTATCAAAATGGGCAGTTCTAAGTTTTTTTAGAGGGGTTTTAAGCATTCGCGGATTCGACCTATTCGTGGGTGGGTGTGGGACGCATCCCCCGCGAATACAGGGGGTTCACTGTAGAGGGTCTGGTTATACCGTACATCTTGTTCCTCAGTATGAAAGGAAAGATAAGCTTAATTTAGACTGGTCAGTTATTGTTGATGGAGACAGAATTGCCAAATACAGTAGCATCCTCAATCTGCATACAGGTGTTGCTTAACATGTTTGTTGAGCTTTACTAGACAGTCTGCTTGGGTACTTAGCTTTAGTTATATTAGATTTGATAATTTTAAAGTTTTACTGTATATTTCTCTTGTTTCCTGCTTGCATTATAATTTAATTTTTCACCCTCTTATTTTGTACTTTGCACGTCTTGTGTTTGTGCTTGTCTTCAATTTGTACCTTTCCAAAATTGTACAGTGCGTCCTCAACTTACGGCAGGGGATCCGTTCCACCGGCACGCCGTAAGTTGGTTTCCCAAGTCAGTTGATTTTTCTCCGCTGTCAGCGGTTTAACGGCTCTTATGGCGCCGTAACTTGATGCAACATCAAGTTACGGCACTGTTAACGGCACCGAAAAAGTGCCGCAAGTCGGTAGCGCTGTAAGTTGAGGACGCGCTACAAGGTAACTACAGTAAGAAATGGCTTTTGTGGATGTGAGAAGCAATAAATCCTATATTTTCTGCAACAGCAATGCTGAAATACTGTACTACGCACAAAACAGAGTAGCAATACAAGAAAAACAGAGAGAGAGAGAAAAGAAATACGTGTAAACGTTGAAACGGCCCGTAAGTGCTTAAAGTGTATCATTACTTTTCCTAATATGATATGCCGTACCCCACAGGAGGGACTTTTGCTTCCCTACCTCATTTTAGAATGTTATTGCTGTACCGATATTACCTTAGGGTCCTTTTACATCCTATCCTTACATAGGATGCCATGTCTCATTGTGGTTCTTTCAGTAAACACCAAAGAGAAGGCATAAACCATTATGCTGTGGTGTTGTGAAATGCACTTCCTTATAGAAACAGAACCTACTTGCAATAATTCCCTCCAAGATATTCGGTGCATGTAGTTGTTTTATAATTTTCTAAGTTGGGAAGATTTTATGCACAAGCACTTTTTACTTGAGCAGGCAGCGAATGAAGCACACTTAGTGCTTGAGGAAGGTTGTGGTTGATGGAGTTAGGCATAGACATGCAGACTCGGCCTGCTTTGTCGATTGTTGTACTTGTAGCACAATGAGTGTTTTAAAATTCAAATTACACATAGCACTAGACTAGGGTTTTGTGGTAGGTATCACTGACTAGGGGATGATCACACACACAGTTTTGTATCGGGATGTAATCCTTTTTATTACACTCTGATTTTTTGTGGAAATTAAGTTAAACTTGATTATTGGGCTGTATTTGGTGCTACAGTGGCTGATGGCTTTTATATATTATGGGTTTGTTTGACAGTTAATTTTGGGCTTCTTATATGTCTTAATAATGCCTACTTTTAGTGCTTGCCAGCTTTGTATAGCTTTGGTTTTAATTAGTTGTAATGTGTTTTTATGATGTAGGCTGTGGTATTAACTGTACCTGAATAGGTTATTGTAGGATTTTGAATTAACTGTTAACAGTAGTAAGCTAGGTGTCAGTTATTTACAGTATTTTGATTTACTCCAGTATTCGTCACTTTATACATACAGCTATGCTCTACATCATTTGATAAGGAAGTTTTTGGGTTTCCTGTTCAGCATGAGAAAAGCACAAAAGAAAAAGAAAACAGGCAAAGAATGGTTTTTTATAAATAGTTTTTCAATAGAATTAAATGAAGTATTCATTATAAAATTGTAGTACTTGACAATACCAGTGCAGTATTTCACTGTGTGTAAATGTACAAACCTCGGGATCTTTGAAGTTCTTGTGCTTGCTTTTGCATCTTGTGGTGTGCAGTTGCAGCACCCCAAACTCGTTAAAATCCTTCTTTTAAATAATTCTTCCTTTGCTTTTAGATATCAGTGATTAACTTCTTCACTACACCTTGGATATACAGTACTGTAACTCAAGATTACCCTGTTTTCAATGGTGCTATTGCCGAAAAGCCAAGTCACTGGAACCAAAGCTGGAATTGCAAGCACAAGAATGACTCACAACCAGGAAATAACGGATGGTGCTGATGAATCATCTCCTGTGAATCACTATGGGAAGAACAGTACTGAATTAACCCCCTCCCCTCCCATTACCAAACAGCACTAAATAATCCACACCCTAGTGATTTTCCCTCCGTGCACTTACAGACACTTGAATTTATTTTGGTGGATCCAGGTTTGGCTGTTAATTGATTCTGCTGGCACATAGCTGCCACTTGACTCTTGAGATCACAGATGCCCATATTGTAAGTCCTAAGCTTCCACTTATAATAATAAACATTCAGAGAAAGCTTGCGGGTAAGGAGGGGTTGTTGCAAGTCAAAACAGAGGGCCAGGGTGCTGTCTGAATTAGGTCGTGTGTGTTAAAGGACCACATGTTCTGATCTCTCAAAAGTTTTATGTGCTACTGCCAGTTGGGATTATCTTTTTTAGTGCTATCTGTTCGTTTGGAAATGACTCGGATGTTTTATATTGCCTTTAAAAATCTTATAAAACATTACATACATCCACTTTCGTTGAAGCAACTCCGATTTTACATTCACTTTTGAATACTGTTCCATAATAGTTTGTGCCGCTTTCTCAACAGTAGAATCTTTTTGCTATACATAATAAGCATACAGATCATGTAGTTTGCAGTTATAAGTAAGATAAATTGGCTTATGGTGTCATTCAGCATGGTGTCATTCAGCATGGTGTCATTCAGCATGGTGTCATTCAGTGGTTTATGGCTGTCTGAGCTTGTTCCTAGAGTGCTTTATGTGAGCTGTGACTTCTTGGGCTTGTTCTTTTGAGCTCTTGATGTGGGCCACAATATCTTGGGCTTTTTCTTCAGATCTTTGTAGCAGGTTCCTGCACTGGTGACAAGTAAGACTAGTGCATGTCATAGTTACTTTACAATGTATTCTTCACTCCTCTTCAGTACTATGAAGACCTTACTGTATTATGTAGGTTTTTGTGTTTCCTGAGTTCTTCCTTATCTCATCTTTTACACGACGACAACATTCCGGTCTGGACCAGATTCGAGATTCAGGTCTCTATTTGCAAGATGGCCACGCTATGTGTGTGGTTCTGGCACTTTCTTTTGCTTTGTCCTGTGAATTTCAACAGTCTCTTTGCTATTTTCTTCAGCTTCATTTTTTTCTTGATGAAATTGACCCTGTTCATCAAGCATATGTTCTCTTTTTATTGTGAAATTCATATGCTGTATTTTATTATAACCAGTTTTATCATCAGCTGAGTTTAAATACAAAACTAAATGTATGAATACCCTATAAATCAGGTACAGTATTTATAAAATGTACTTAACAAGAAACTTGTTCCAACCATTCAGCAAGTAGGAATGAGGGTAGTTTAAAGTGTTCGACCCAGTGGGTACTCTGATGGTCAGGCTGTAAGGTGACTTGTGAAGGTAAGACGTTGACCAATCAGTGGGAAAGATGTAGGACTCCATTGTCACAGTGATCTTCAAGGGTAAAGCTGGGTAAATTGAATGATACCTCTTTCCATAAATTGGTTGAGGGCTTTGGAGTAGTCTGAGGTTTCACTTGTCATCCAGTATTTCCTTGCTTTATACCGATAGTTCCCAAGAAATACAGAGCTTGTGATTGCCAGTGTAGTGCCTCCTAATGGCACCACCTTCCCCAATAGGGGATAGTACCGTCAGTGCACCTCACGCGGTCCACTATAGGCATCACTTACGGTTCCTTGCAGTATCCCTTTGGCCCCTAATTGTAAGCCCTTTTATTCCCTATGCTGTACCTCCACTCATATTCTCTCTCTTCCATCATATTTTCCACCCTCTCCTATTAATTGTTTCTTAATGTTACTCCTTTAAAGTCTTTTTACTCTTCAGTATCCCTTTCAGTGGTGAATGATCCCATAGGTTCCAATGCTTGGCCTTGAACCTAAATTTTATATCCATTTCAAGCTCAGATGGAAGGGCATGGCATCATCCTCATGTTGATGGGAGGTTTTCTGTTACAGGTGATGAATGATGGCTTTTATTCTGTTTGTGTTACCAGCAGGATAGACTTTGGTAGCTACAATTTCTTATATTCTTTTTACAGACTCGTAACCTGCTGTCATCTGGTGCAGTTGTAGCAGGTGGTTACGTTTTTTTAATCTAACTTATACCATTAGTTGTTGATTCTCCATATGACCCTCTCAATAAACTATAAGTAAAACTGTTGTCCACAAACCCCTTATGGGCAGTGGCAACTACTCGTAGTTGGGTAGGCATGGAAGATGTAGGTGCTAATTGTGGTCTTGAACTATGCAGTGAGGGAAATTGCTAGCGCCTTACGGCGTATTGCTAAGTTTGAAGTGAGTTAGTGACTTAATTTCTGATATCCAGATGAATTCATAACTTGTTTGTGATAAGCCATGTTACGAAACTAATTTTTTTTTTATCATTCACATTCTGACTTCTTGCTGACAAAGGGCACTAGTTTGCCATTTCTAACAGATGTATGTTGCATGCAAAACTTTGCTAAGATCAAAATTAACTAAAGAAGATGTGTAGCTGATGAATACACTTCTTAAGGTGGAATTAACCTAAAAATGCATAGTATCCTAAGTATAAGCTGCCTGTAGTAATTATGAAGATGGCAGCCTGAAAACAGATTCAGTTACTGTATATATATTAGAGGAACACTACAGAGCCCTTTAAAAAAATATCTGAGGCCTGCAGAAGTCGAGTGCTTTTATTGTTGTCATATGATCATAGTGGAAGGAAGTGAATTTATTTCTCTTTGAGAATTTTTTTTTTTTTTTAGTTGATTGGTTGATGCGGAAACCTTCAACATTACCAGCTAGGCAGTGTAGGTTTTCATTAATGTTGTCATATTTTTGTCACAGCTGTTTGTTGTCCCTGCAGCTGATGTCTGTCCCGTAAGCTGATACCAATACAGTAATTTATTTTTATGATCTCATATATGTTATACTTAGAATTAAGTATCAGAGTTCTGTGTCAGTTATCCTATTCTGCTTTTGGTTAAAAGAAGAGGGCCAGGTGGATAGGGATGCTTGTCCTACTTTTTTTACTTCTTGCCTTTGGCTTCCTTCTCCAGGCCCATGTGGCATTATGTTCCTGTTTTAGCTGTAGTTTGTTTTTGTTTGTTTATTTTTTTTGTAATGTTGTTTGTCACTGAAGCTGTGTTGTGAATAAAGGTCTTGCTGTTCGCTGTAAAGAGGTCATATTACAACTAATTTTCATGGTGTAAAGGAAGTTCTAATTACCAATTTTTTCTGCATTTCCTCTCTACGTCACATATCAGTCTTTGTAATTCAACAAAATTGACTTTCAAATTTTCCATTATATCTGCATAAACCAAGTAAAAACAGCTTAAAGCAGGTGAAGGTATGGGATTAGTGGGTGTATGATGCATTGAGTTTAAGCTATTGAGGCATAAAAATGAAATGGGCTTTTGGCACCTGTGACAGTGCTGGGATGGGGGTGGAGGCAGTGGTAGTAGTAAGACTAGTGCCAAGATGAAACACAGTTTTGGCACTGCGCGTAGGGAAGACAGTGCCGGCGCCAAGGGTTTGGCTTTTGAACAAGTCACTCTAGCTCTCTGTTGCATGTACACTGGCACTGGCCTCTCTACGTCGCACCCAACTATTTGTAGCTGGAGCTGAGGTGGTTCGGAGGGAGTCAGTTCTAGCGTAGGAGCTGTGGTGGGTGAGAGCGTGATGCTTGCCACGCAGCTGGGTGCTGCAACTGCTTTAGACAATATCGACCTAATCGGGTGCAAAAGGACAACTCACCGAGGTACAAGTCAGTGTGGGAATGTGGATGACTAGCTAGATGTCTTAGAAGCTTGACGAGTCCTAGAAAATACCGCAAATTCCACATGTATATAGAAATACAGATTAGTATGCGACTGTGATGTTAAATGATAAATCATAGTAGCTTGCATTAAAGTTAGTGCTAACCCATGGTGCAGTACTGTACTGATATTGTATTCCATAGTGTTAAGAAGGTTTTAAGTGGTGCCTTTGCTGTTTCTGTGATTGTAGCCTTACTACTGTAGAGGTTTAGGATTGTTCCATCCATTTTCGCCAACTTCCGTGCCGTCAGTTTAAACTTGGCATTCTGGGAGTTTATGCAGAGTATCATTATTTCTCTGCTGTTCCTGGCGAGTGTCTCGTTGGTTGTTCTGAGTGCAAACTACTGAATGTGGAATATGTTGAATTAGTGTGTCTGTGAAAAATGAAACAGCTCCTCATGAAGTTTAGAAGAAGTATATCGCAAGAGCGTAAGTATTTGATCCTGCTCGTAGTCGGTTTCTTTTTTGCTTTGAAATACAGCACTACTGTAACTTCCTTCTCCCCTCATGCTTATGTAAAATGAACGTTTAGTATATCTACTTTGAAATGGTCTTTGCAAAAAAATCTTTATTGGGTTAAGACTGGATATTTTTATAAGCATGTATATGGGTTATGAGGCTTTCTGGCTTGTGTTCTGTATAGTGTAGAGCTTTCGTCTAGGTACTTCATTAGTTGGCCTTAAAAGACAAGCTTTATCATTTTAGAGGCAGGTTTTATTTGGCTATTATCATTGTTTGTTTGGCTATTATCATTGTTCGTTGTATGGTGGAGCGCTCTTGTGAAATAGCTCTCTGTAATTGCACTTCTCCCTCATTTGAAGGGATTTTAAGCATTTTTGCCTTGTGACCAACTTCCTTTGAATCAAGGTATTCAATGAGCATTTTACGGTATTAGTTTTCAGCACTTAACGAGCGGAGTCAACACAGAAACCTACTTTGCTAAAATGAGTTCAGATGGATCTTGTTGTGACTCTGCTAGACATTTGTAGTCTTGTGAGAAAATCCTCAAATATCTTGGCAAGGGAGGGCATTAGTGTTTGGTGGGAAACATTTTTCGAGGTTTGTGTTTTCTGAATTTAAATTTCTTGTCTCCCATCCAGCAACAGGAAAATGAGGATTAGTAACTGCATCTTGTCTAGTGTTGAAGGGATTTCAGTCAAACTTGGTGCAAAGGAAGACGATCTTCTTAAAGATGTGCACAAATATAGATTGTGTGTTTGTCATGCTTGCCTTGTCATCTGAGCTCATCCTGTGTGATCGAAGGGAAGATAGACCATCATTCAGAAACATGCATGAAGGAAGATTGTATGTTTGTCGGCACTTAATGTGTCGTTTCAACTTTGTAGATTAGTCGATCATCATTCATAGTTATGCATGAGGGGAGGTGGTCTGTTGGTGTGCATCATTTAGTGTGTCATGTCTCCTCTCCTCGTCACCATAACACCTACACACTTGCAAATATTTCAGTCAGACTAAGGACAAAGCTACACCTCATATATAATTGTTCTTGGTAGGCGGTTGTCTATTTCTATTTATTTTATCCATCAATTTGTCCATCACACTTGACCATGTCATTGCAACTTCCCTCACTGTTTATTGTTGAAGGAACTTCAGTCAAACTGTGATCAAAAGTAGACCATCATGCATAGCCTAATTGTGTGTAGAAGTTGATTGTCCATCTGTATGTGTGCGCATCACACTTACCTTGTCACAACAATTCTTGCAGTGCTGTTGGGATTTGTCAAAGTTTATAAGCTACTGGAATAATTTTCCCTTTCATTTAGTCTCTTGAAGGAACATAGCAATCATATTGAGATAGTGGCTTTCAACTTGTTTTCTGGAGGGGTTAAAACCTTTATGGCACTGTTTCATAGTAACTGAGGTTATTTTCACCTGCTCATTTTAATATTTAAAGGTAATATTGATTGACGTACTAAGGGTACATTGATAGCTTTACAAGACTAAGTTTTTTCTTATTTTTACAAGTTGGTTAATGTGTGCTGATGCTGCCCTCCTGTTAAAACAGTTTTTGGTATTTAAGCCAGCATATATAGAGTGTCTGGAGATATAATGGTAGTAATAAAGCCACCTGACTTAAGGAAATATTAGTATTTGTTTGCGAGAATGCTAGTGGCATAGGAAACTTCATCCCTTTAACACAGGCCAAGTGAAAAGGTGTTTGGGTCCCAACCCACTTGAGATGTGATAGTCACATCTTGTGTCGTACGCAGTGGCTGTTGCTTCCGAGCAAAAGAAGTTATAATCAAACTGAATATTAAGATGAAACAATGCCTTTTAAATATTCCATAATACCCTCTTGGCATTTAACAAGAATATACTGTAAATCTTTTAGTGCAGAAAAGAGAGATGACATCAGAGGAAATAAAGCATGCTGCTTTCTCAAAATCTTTGCTTCTAGATGAGAACTTGTGTATACATATAACCTAGTGGTGCCCCCCAGTTTGAGGTGTTGGATGTAGGGTTTTTTATTTTTCCTAATGTCGAACACACTGGTTCTTAAGCAGCGTGCCATCATGTTCTCTGCCAAAATGTATGCCATATTAATGACAGCGAAAGACATATTAGCTCATCCCAAGAGACGCCAGTTTTTAGTGATTCTCAGTGTGTGCAATAGTCACTGTAGAATTGTACCACTGAATATCCATTGGTAACAGCAATCCCTGAATGAATTATTTTGTTAGTTGGAAGCATTCTGTGAAATTGGCCCTGTATTTACACTTCACATGTCTGTAATTTTTTCTTAGTTTAGAATCACAAATTGGGAGGTTATTGGTGTAGTACAATAGGCTTCAGCAGGGTTTTCAAGTTGTTTTTCAGATTTTTCCATAGTTATGCATCAATCAAATGTAATCTTGAAATTGCAGACTATAGGGATTTTTGTCAAAGTTTCATTAAGCCGACTCATAAGATTTACTGTACCTCAACAGCTATATTAATATTAAAGATAAACTACTATACTCAGGAAGTAACACTGATATCACAGTAATGCAAACATCTATACGTAGTCAGTATTAGTCTTATCTAAAATGAATAAAGTATGATTTTCCATGTAAAAAACGTAACGTAACTATCAGCCGACTTGTCAGTCATTATGGCAAAATGGGAATTTTGTGATTCATTGTGCATAGCCTAATCTGTTTTAACACAAGTAAGTTATTTAACAGTAGCCTTATCTGGTTATCAGCCATTCACCAACTGTATTTGCAGGATGAGGCTGCGGCTTTAAAAAAGATATATCTTATTTTGGGGTGATTTACAAATCTCTGATCATTGGACCACAACTTTTGATCATGATTACAAATAAATTAATGCATCATACAGCATTCTCAAGCAGAAAATGGTTCTTGATTGTGACCACGACTTGACATGTCGTCAATCATATGTAGATTGACCAGTCCAGCTTACAGTTGCTAATATGGGAGTTGTAGGTTGTTTGTGTACAGTATTTATGTAGAAAGGTTGGACTTGCTGCTGAAGGATGTAGCAAAATCAGTCAATTAGTGATAATGATAATGTTGTTGATAAGAAATGTTGGTAATATAAAAATGGGTTCTCTAAGGATTGTTGGAATAAATGACGGAAACTGCCCTACAAGTTAAATATCTACCGTAGGTTATTCAGTGTTTTTGGGATTAAGAAATACCTGTTGTCAGTAGATATGCCTCCTTATAGATGCTTCCCCAGTCACAAAGTTTAGCTGGAGAATTTTCAAGGATATCTAACATTCTTCCCTGGAGGTTTAGTATTCATGACCATTGTTGTCATGTGCTTTTACATCAGGTGTTCCAATTATGGGGTTGGCCATGTAATGGATTCTCTCCAGCCCCCAGGACCTTCCCTCTAGTATGTTATTTGTCATGCTACTTCCATATTGGTATACTTAGGAAGTCTTTATAGACTTTTGGAGACTTTTCTGTCTTTTAAGACTTTTGGAGACTTGTCTATCCTGAGGAAATGTTTAAATTCTCATAATTTTCCAAGTTTGGAATACAGTATTATTCCTTTTTTGGTCTTGAGCAAGTGACTCCCATCTTTGCACAAAAACTTGAGCACTTAAATTTTTTATTCCTGATTGTGATGTGAATCTCAGACACTGTTGTTCAGTTAGCTTGTTCATGATATACATATATTCATAATTTTGATCATTCTTCGCATTCAAAACATTCTGACAGTGCTACCTATTGTTCTGCGAGGCTAAGCACCATTGCACAGTTTTCTAGAAGTTTTATTCCTGTTGTGACCTAATTGTGAAATGCTCTTCCTAATCCTGTAGTCGAATCATTGGAATTTCAAGAGTTTAAACTTTGTGTTAATACTTTATGTTGAGCAGGCTGACATGAGTCAACTCAATAGTTAATTTTTTGTTTTATTTATTTATTTCTCATTTATAGTTTCTTCTTTACTTTTTAGCTTTATTTTCTGTTTTACTCCTGGTACCCTTTGGCTTACAGCATTCTGTTTTTCCAACTAGGTTTGCTGTTCAGATTGCAATAACAACTGTGATAATTATTGACAGCCCCTCTTTCCATCTAATCACATACCCTGTCTTTGAGATTTCAGGCTGCATTCCAACCTTTGGAAACCATGCCACCCACAGTCTTCCCACTGTAGATAAGAATTTCAGTGTTACATAATCAGTACAGGCAGTCCCTGGTTATTGGCGGGCTAGGTTATCAATGATCCAGTTTTATGGCACTTGTGTAGCGATGAAAATCGGCAAATTTGGCGCCGATTTCCGCTTATCAGCGCCAATAATCGGGTATTAGCATCAATACATACCTAATAGAAGTGTCGATCTTCAGTTATCAGTGGCGATAAGCACTGAAAATCGCCAATTTTCGGTTATCAGCGATTTTCACTTATCATCACGCCGTCGGAATGGAACCCCTGCCGATAACTGGGAACTGCCTGTAATCCCTAAACTTGCCTTCATATTCTCTGAAAGTTTGTCTTTCATATGTAGAGAAGCTCAGGTCATGAACACTTGTTGCCACGTATGCTTTGGGATACTTGACGTAACAAGTCGAGCACTTTTTAGTTTCAGGATTTTGTTTTATTTAAAAAAATTTACAGTAATTTTAGAGCCAACTTTAAAAGCCAATATATTTAATGTATCAGCAAATAATAAGTTGTACCACATCCCAGATGGGCTATCTTTAACATAGCATGGCCTGTCTGTTTCACTTCCTCAATATAAGCTGTTATAGATATATCAGGCATTTAAAGCCATGTAGCAAGTTTACATTTTGCAAACCTAAACGCCTGCGTCACCTCTGTTAAATTGAGGTCTGTAAATAACATTGCACTTATTCCCACACTTCCTGAAGCATCCATGTGTCCACTTTCTGACTGAACTTATTCTAGTCACTGATAGCTTAGTGTTCCTTATATCCATTATAAGTCTCATCTTGTGAATATTTCAAAGATGACTTCATTTGATCAGCAGTTTTTCAATTCTAGGTCATCCACACAAAGTAGCTTACATGGTGGTACTTTCTTCATTCCTCAATAGCCCTCCCAGCAAAGAGATAAACAATTAAAGAACATAATGAGCACCTACACATATGTGAAGTAATACTTAAATCCTATTAGATTTCCCAGGTTTTCTTCAGTGAGTCTTTCAGTACCTTCAGCTTTTATAACCCATATCTAATCGCTTGTTTTGGCACTTTACCAAATACCTTCTCATGATCCGCAAATGTGTTTTGGCCATTCTTGCAGGATCCCGTACAGTATTTTTGTAAGGGCCTCATTATAAAAATGGCCCCGTGTTGATTTTCCTGGCACTAAACCAAACAGATGCTTGTTGATTTGAGCAATTTTCCACGACTTCCCCAAGACCACAATCCATTGAGAACGATTTTGCCATATTCTTCCCAATCTTCTGGTCCCATCTCTTTCTTTATGTTTTCTAGTCTTAAGCTTTTAATACTCTAGTCAACTCTTCAGTGACAGGTTTTCCAGCTCTGTGTCAAAATTTCTTGTTTTGACTGTTGTGAAGTTTTCAGTTTCCATTTTCCCTATTTTCTAACTTTGTAGGACAGTACAGTAATTTTATTTGACCGTGGTATGTTAATATTTTGTACAATCAACTTTCTTTAAGCTAACTCCTGAAGAATACAATATTATACTAAGAACAAGGAACGTAATACAGACTAAAAGAAATAATGTAATATCAAAGGACTTGTGGTGTGAATACTGACATCAGCTTAGTGTGCTGTTAACCATGATTATTGTTCGGTAAATGCTAAGGTCCGTCTAGTGTTTGAATGAGAAGCTTGCACTAATGGAAAATCCATGTAGAGGTATTCCCCAGCATTCCAGAGGAAATTATGAAAAGAGGAGATTTCTACCTTAGCATATATTAATGTTGATGGAGCTGGACTGTAAGAAGGTATGATATGAACAATGAAGAACAAGGTATGTTGTGTAGGCCTTTCTAGCTTTGAAGGTATTTGAGGGCTGATTCCTTTATGATTATTCATTGGCATTGAATGAGTATCGGCAAATGTACATTACTGTACTTTCAAGGTCGTCTTCAGTGAATAAGGACTACTAAAGTTCATTACTATACTTTCAGGGTCATCTTTAGTGAATAAGTATATATTGGAAAAAAAAAAAAAAAAAAAAAAAAAACATTACTGTACTGTACTCTCAAGGTCGTCTAACCATATTAGGTCTCTCTCTCTCTCTCTCTCTCTCTCTCTCTCTCTCTCTCTCTCTCTCTCTCTCTCTCTCTCTCTCTCTCTCTCTCTCTCTCTTTTTTTTTAGAAAGCTTGAGGATAAGTTCATGTGACAGTTTCAAGAAATTAAGAGGTTATTGGGCTATTACAAATGCATATACACGTACACAGTACTTTGTAGGATATTTGGTTAGAGGTATCAGTAGATTCTCTTTATGTGCAGGTTTGTCCCAGTAATGAAGAAATTTGCTAACTTGAGAATGAAACTCTTGTGTTTTGTAAAGATAAAAATTTTAATTACATGAACTTGTTTCTGAATTTGGTGGAATATGAAACTAGTAGGAAAGAAGGTAGAAAGAACGGCAAATGAATTAAGCTCCCTTGGAGCAGGCTCTTGTCTCTTGTTTGTAGGCGAAACAAAAAAGGATAAGTGGCATATATAGTACTTCTCACAAATACTAAGTCAATGCCAGAGTAAGTATAAAGAAATGGATCACTGTAGAAAACAAGACAGTAAATTTTACGTATTAAGAATTATATGTGTGTAGTTAAAGTATGCAGATCACTGGGGAGATGAATTAAGGAATGGACCTTAGAGAAGAATCCTTAAAAATGGTCCATTTAGATATTACCAAATGGTAATGAGGGCTATGATAGATTTGTAGAAATACAGTATTGAGTATTATTCAGAGCGAAATTTTAAAAAAGGATCATTTGTCCAATTAGCCCCAGAAATTATATAAGGGAAGAAATAGCCAAGTTACCATCATATTCTTCAACAGTACCAGACGAAACATTGGCCTTTTACAAAGATGAGAGCTACAGTAGCTGCTGTTCCTCTTGGGAATGATTGTGGCTTTCTTGACAAGTAATACAATGGATGTGGTGTAACCTGATGACTAGTAGTGTGACAGATCTGTTGCCTTGATTTTGAAAAGGTCTTCAATGAGGAAGTATAGAGATATATTTCTTGAGGATTAGGTTGCTAATTGTGGAAATGGAAGTAGAACACAGAGTACGTTATTGGAAGATCCACTCCAAGAGTTCTTGTCTAAACCTCTGCCAACATTTAACCCCGTAGACTGCATATTGGTATCAGCCAGAAATGGTTAGTTGTTGGGATCCAGATGAAGTCTTACATGTTTGGGACTAGCCTGGTTATGGGCAAAAATCTTTATTTATTCTGCTGTAACAGTAGTAATTATACCACCTTGAATGATGGGCATGTGCACATTACATCACTGTAGCCCTAAAATATTAATTGTGACCCTTTGTTTTATTTGCACCTTTCAAAAGTTAATTAAAATTCAAATTTCTATTACCTGTGTTTTAATTACTCTTCTTGAATAAAATCAATAAGGTACAAAGCCTCTGTTACAACTTTCAAACAGATTTCTTGATCTTGTATCAGTTTTGCAAAGATTTTTTTATTTTTATTTTTACCCTCCTGGAAAGTATCTTGCAAGCATATTATGCTGTCATTTGGATAGGTTGCTGCACATAAAACATTAAAAAGAACGATTGAAAAAAAGATATTAGATATAATGCATTAGTGTTTTTGAGGTTCAGGCCTCTCAAAATGGGGTAGCCTGATGCAAGAAACAAGGAATGCTAACAGCAGCACAAAATCAGGCCCTAAGAACTGCATACATCCAAAGAAAAATAGATGGAAATATCTCACCCATATGCAGGAAGTGCAGTATGAAAGACGAGACCATAAACCACATAGCAAGCGAATGTCCAGATCTTGCACAGAACCAGTACAAAAAGAGGCATGATTCAGTTGCAAAAGCCCTCCACTGGAGCCTGTGCAAGAAACACCAGCTAGCTTGCAGTAATAATTGGTATGAACACCAACCTGAGGGAGTGATAGAAAACGATCAGGCAAAGATCCTCTGGGACTATGGTATCAGAACAGTTAGGGTGATACGTGCCAGTAGACCAGACGTGACATAGATTGACAGAACCAAAAAGAAAGTATCACTCATTGATGTCACAATACCATGGGACACCAGAGTAGATGAGAAAGAAAGAAAGAAAAAAATTATAAGTATCAAGACCGGAAAATCGAAATAAGAAGGATATGGAATATGCCAGTGGAAATTGTACCCATAATCATAGGAATACTAGGCACAATCCCAAGATCCCTGAAAAGGAGTCTGGAAAAACTAGATGCCGAAGTAGCTCCAGGACTCATGCAGGAAAGTGTGCCACTAGAAATAGCGCACATAGAAAAGTGATGGACTCCTAAGGAGGCAGGATGCAACCCAGAAACCCACACTATGAAAACCACCCAGTCGATAGAAAAAAAAAAAAAAAATAATATATGAAGACAATAGACCCTCTTTCAAGCAAGTTTTGTTAAAGAGAATGGCAGCATCAGTGGAATTGATTTTATATATGGTCTTCTCAGTTCTTATTATTTTCTTCTCGTCAGGCCTGATATTTGCTTATAACTGGCTGATGTTTGTAGTCTGGATAAGAAACCAATTCCTTATCCAGGCTATGAACATTGGCCAGTTATTAGCAAAAATCAGCCCTGACGAGAAGAAAGTAGTAAGAATTGAGAAGACCATGTATAAAATCAGTTTCATTGATGCTGCCATTCTCTTTAATAATGTTTGTAGTCTGGATAAGAAACCAATTCCTTATCCAGACTATGAACATTGGCCAGTTATTAGCAAAAATCAGCCCTGACGAGAAGAAAGTAGTAAGAATTGAGAAGACCATGTATAAAATCAGTTTCATTGATGCTGCCATTCTCTTTAATAATAATAATAATAATGATTGATAATAATAATAATATAATAATTTAATTAATAATAATAAACATGAACCCTTTTCATATGGAATAAACCCACAGGGGCATTGACTCTTCTTTGCATTAGATATTGCCTGGCTTCAGTCCCACCTTTCCCCGTTGGGTGGTGGTGCCATTAGTGCACATGTGCACTGGAGGTATTACTGAAGGTTCTTTGCATCATCCTTTTGGTCCCCAGCTCCATTCCCTTTCATTCCTTTTATTGTTCCTCCTTACTTATTCTTTTTCTTCCATCTTTCTTGTCAACCTCTCCTAACAGTTTTTACATAAGTAACTTACCAAGTAACTACATAGGTATTAGTTTCACTTAACTGCGGCAGTTCAGAATTTGAAATTTGCAATAACGCGCTATTGTTTTAGTGTAGGTAACTGGACCCTGCCCACTTTTGGGGAAGAATAGGCACAACAGTGCTGAAGAGCTCAATTCATTTCTGCCGGTCAACTGAACAATGTTTGGGCGAGCAGCTCTAATTTGAATTTCGCCGGACGGATGGCTGTATCTTTCGGCTCTGGTGAAGTATTCATTAGTGTTGGTTGCATGCTATTTATTAGCTTAGCTAGTTCCTTATTCAGACTTGTGACTAATTTTGATTTAGTATGTTGGACTCTGGCTTGTCTAGTATTAGGTATTGTGGCAAAGGCTGTGATACTAGACTTCTGCCAAGTATGACGCGTACACTTTGTGTTGCCATTGTAGAGGGGAAATTTGCTCGTTTCAACTTACATGTGACAATTGCAAAGACTGGGATCAGGGTAAATGGAAAGGTTTGGATACACATTTAGATAAACTCCAGAAAGACAGACAGAGAAAGGCGGCTCCTAGGGCTGAGGCTAGAGGTTTAGTTAGTCAGGTTTCCACTCCGAACTTGGATATTGCTGTTTTACTTGTGCCTTCTACGCCTGTGACTGCTTTCCCCCTTATCACCAGCCCTCTGACTTTTCCTCAAACTCTACTACCTGGCTCCCATTCTTCCGAACCTGATGTCATTGCCAGCCTAGAAGCTAGAATTGACCAAAAGTTTGGGCTGCTTGTTAACACTGTAGCCAAATTGGGTCTTCTGTTAAGGCCCTTATGGACCAGGTAAGTGTAATTAGTGTTGGTACAAGTGTGGTGTCAGTGGAGGAGGTGACTACTTGTCCCACCAATGCTCCTAGACAAGGTCAGTGTCAAACTCCCCCGAACCTGGGAGGAGGCAAACTGGAGGTCTTAGGGAGGTCAGTGAGTTTTGCCCATTGGTAGTTGTCCCCTCAACCGGCCTGTTGATTGAACCCAGAACTTGGCGGATCGCTGTTGGAAAGGCGTCCATACAGATGTTCATGACCTGTCGTCCAGTGATTCGGACACCAGTAGCAGACCGGGCGTAAGTATTTTTCGAAAGTGTCAAGGCCATTGAAAAGGCATGCTCCTTCCACTGAGCGTGCTTCTCCGCTTCCCTGTAAGCTTCCTAGGGAACAAGAGCGTAGTCCTCTTCCCTCCTGCAGCTTTTGGGTAGTCCTGAGCAGGTTGTGTAAGACACTTTGGCAGCAGAAAGCCAGTCTTTGACATGGCATTCCTCATCCAAGTTGTCTAAGTGCCAAGTTTCCGAAAGTACAGTGTCTAAGTGTTCTGTGTCAAAGTGCCCAGTGTCTGAGTGCCCAGCTTCCGAGCTCACAGTGTCCGAATGTATAGTGTTGAATTGCCCAGTGTCCGAGCGATCAGGTTATGAGCACCCAGTGTCCGAGCATTCAATGTCTTAAGCGCCCAGAGTTGTCCAAGCACCCAGTGTCCGTATGCCCAGTTTCCGAGCGCCGTGTGTCAGAATTCTTGCCTTCGGTATGCTCGGCGCCAACCCCTGCCGTCATGGATCCTTCTTTGGAACCTGTGCAACAGCAGTTGGCTGTTGGATAGGTTCTAACACTACAGAAGCAACCTTCTGCTATGCAGGATCAGGCAGACTTAGCTCCTCCTCCCATTTCATCCAATGAAGAAGCTGACAAAGGAGCCATTGATCAAGAGCACCCTATGACAGCATATGCAGTGCTCGTGAAGTACTTTGTTTTCTGCTATCCAACTTTGTTCTTTCCAAGGGCCCCGTTGACACCTGGTTCAGCCTTCATGATAAGACAGCTGGTAGAGGGCTCCAGGCTACCGAAGATGATCCTCTCCTCATCCTCTAGGAAGGCTTTTGCGTGCATTGATAGTTGGTTAGCGGAAAAGAGGGAGCTTGGTAAAGGTGGTTTTCAGCCTGCCTCCCTCCTACCTTTTGCCAAGGAGGTACTTGTCCTACTCCGCTGGGGAGCTCCTTCCCTGAGAGTTTCTGCCTCCTCCCAGGGGGACTTCTCCAGCCTTGTGGACTTGACGCGGAGATCAGCTTTTAACTCCACTAAGATCATGTTCTCACCCTCAGAGCTAGACTGTTTCACGAGAGACGTCTTTAAAGTCTTTGAAGTATTCAGCTTCTTGGATAGGACAGTTGGGACTTTAGCCAAGGAAATAGAAGACTACAGTACACTTCAAGAGAACTTCGCTGCAGATTGGTTGGGAGTACTCTCATGCGCGGATAAGGCCACCAGGGATGACTGCCAGGAGCTGGCTACCTAGTTCTCCATGGGGGTCCTTGAGGAAAGGGAACTGTGGTGCACATTTACCACTAAAGGTGTTATTCCCTCTAAGAGATTGGTTCTCCTGTTTGCACCTTTAGATTGGTCAGCTTTATTCCCGAGAGCTACAATAGAGCAGGTTGAGTCGGACTAACAGAAGTTGACACAGGACCTTTTGATGCAGTCGACAAGGCATGCCAAGAAGTCGTCTTCCAAACCGGCCTCTTGCAGGAGCCAGGCTTCTCCATTTCTGGGACAAATGGGAAGCCAGGAATGCAGAACCCTGGGTAATAAAAGTCATACAAGAGGGCTATGCCATCCCGTTCAGGGAAAAACCTCCTTTGACATCTTCGCCCATCAGCTTAACAGCCTACCTGGAAGGCTCAGAGAGGTTTTTGGCCCTGAACGAAGAAGTATCGTCCCTACTCGGGAAAATAGCTGTGGAGGTGGTCGAAGACGTAAGCACAGAGGGTTTTTACAACCATCTGTTCATCGTTGACAAGGCGTTGGGAGGTTGGAGGCCTGTCCTGGGTGTCAGTGCATTGAACTTTTTTGTGCAGACTACCAAGTTCAAAATGGAAATGAACCGTTCAGTCTTATCAGCCATTCAACAGGGAGACTGGATGGTAACGATCGACATAGAGGACAGGTACTTCCATGTCCCAGTACATCTGGACTCCAGGAAGTACAGTATCTGTGGTTTGTATTCCAGGGCGGGGTCCTTCAGTTCAGGGCTCTCTGCTTTGGCCTCCCTACAGCTCTGCAAGTCTTCACCCATGTTCTCGCCTATGTAGCGAGCTGCATCTTTTTTCCGTCCCGCAAAAGGAGTCAAGACTCGCCCTGCGCGCACAGCCAACGAGTGGATGAGCCTGCTGGGCACTCTGTTGTCCATCGAGAAGTTTGTGCCTGTAGGAAGGTTACACACAAGAGTCCTGCAATTCTTCTTAAAGGCCAGTTGGCAAAGGAAAACTCCCAGGCTCCTTCATTTTCCGCGTCACTCCCGAGATCAAGGAGGATCTTCGGTGGTGGCTTACAGAGGAAAGGTTTTTATTAGGAAAGTCATTGCAACCGCTGAGCCCCGACCTAATGTACAGACACGTGTCGGATCTAGGCTGGGGGCTCTTGTAAGTGACGCGGAGATTTCTGGGAATGGTTGTTAGAAGAAGAGAGACTACATATCATTGTAAGGTAACCGAATGTGATTCGCTTAGCCCTTCAGCATTTTGCGACAACATCATGGGACAAGACAGTCACAGTCCATTCGGACAACACGACTGCATTGGCCTACATAAAAAATTAGAGAAGTCTTAAACAAGTTCATGGCTCACACCAACACATCCATGATTGCTTGTAGCTCTGTTTGGCCCCAGAAGGAGTGATCTCCAGACAACTCAGTCTCAGGCTCCTAACAGACTTCCCCAGACTTCTGCAAGAGAAGCCTTCTAAAGCAGCCTCACTTCCATCGCTTCCGACAAGGCTCATCCACGCTCGCTCTTACAGGCTTCAGACTGTTAGAGAGCTTGTCAGAGTGAAGGGCATTTCAGGAAAAGCTGCAGAAGCAGTTGCCAAGTGCAGACATCAGTCTTCTGCTAATGTCTACCAGGCGAAGTGGACAGTCTTTCATGACTGGTGCCAGGCATGACATATCTTCTAAAACCTCTGTAGCACACATTGTGATTTTTTTTAATGTTTCTGAGGTCCTCTCAAGGCTTGGCCACCTCCACAATCAGAGGTTATAGGTCTGTGATAAACTCTGTGTTTAGACATAGAGGTCTTGATTTGTCTGCTAATCAAGACAAGAGATCTAATTAATTCCCTGGACACTTCCAATCAAGAAAAGTCTGCATCAGTTGCCTGGAATCTGGATGTCATCCTCAAATGGCTCTCCTGCCCTCTATTTGAGCCCCTTCACTCCTTATCGCTGAGAAATTGAACCAGGAAGACTCCTTTTAGTTGCCTTAGCTACAGCAAAGAGGATCAGCGAATTAGATGCCTTCAGTAAGCTGGTGGGTTTTTTGTAGGGAGACGTGGTCTGCTCATTCACGCTTTGATTCGGGGCAAAGAAAAAAAACCCATCCAACCCCTGGCCTCGTTTGTTCACAACAAGAGTTTGTTAGATATCCTTGGGCTAGCAGACCAGGAGAGAATTCTTTACCCAGGTTAGAGCACTTAAGTACTACTTGGATAGGACCAAAGGGATCAGAGGTCCCTCTCAGAATCTATGGTGTGGTGAAGAACGCCTCACAACTGTTATCTAAGAATACCTTAGCTTTCTTTTTAAAGAGAGTTATTTCTGAGTCACACTTAAAGATTCAAGAAGACGATCTTCCTGTTTTTCAAGTCATTAAGAAGAACTTGTTGCTCTCCACAATTCTCCAATCAACTTAGTAGAAGTCAGAATCAGTGTTCGCCCCCATTATATGCTAGATTTGGAGATAATCTATAATAATTGCAGTACGATAGGTCCATTGGCCGTGGCTGGCATGGTGTTGGGGGAAGAAGGATAGGGGTTATCCCTTCCAATCCTCTATCTCCTTGCCTTGTTAAAGGATGCCGAGTTTTGAGAAGCCTGGTGGTACCATGTACCAGGAATACCCACCAGTCGTTGTTTTTAATGTTTGGGTGATGGGTTTGTGTTTTACTATTGTGGTAACAAATTTGGTTTGTGTTTTACTATTGTGGTAACAAGTTTCTGGTTGTATTCATTGTACTGCGCCCAGGGCAAGGGCATTTACAAGGTCTTACAAGTACTTCTTGACTGCAAGGTTCTCCCACTGAAGTAGAGACGATTCTTGACTTTACTGCCGCGTTACTACAGGTTGAGATGAGTGCCAACCAGATGCAGTATCTTCCTGCTGCAGCTCTCTCACCAGATAAGGTTACAACAAGCATTACACCAATGCTAGCTACCTTTCTATTTCAAATTCATCTCATTTATGGAATGTTTTTGGGTAGAACATGCCCATGCATCCCACCCCTTGTCAATGTGGGATTCAGGTATGTAGTTAATTTGTAAGTTACTTATATAAAAATGACATTTTTATGATAAAGTAAAGTTTTATATATACTTACCAAGTAACTACATGATCAAAGCCCTCCCACTTCCCCTCTCATGGACATAGGGCACAAATGAATTGAGCTCTTCAGCACCGTTATACCTGTTCTTTCCCGAAAGTGGTTGGGGTGTAGTTACCTACACTAAAACAATAGCGCGTTAGCACGAATTTCAAATTTAGAAATGGCCCGGTTAAGTGAAACTAATAGCTATGTAGTCACTTGGTAAGTATTATAAAACTTTATTTTATCGTAGTGTCTTTTCATTGTGCAACTGAGGTTTTCCTCTTGTTACACCATTAAAACCTTCTTTACTCTCAATTTCCCTTTGTGCTGAATAACCTCATAGGTCCCAGTGCATGGGCTTTAGCCAAAATTTTATACTCCAGTTCCAATTCCCACTTTTTAAAATTTCCTAAACAAAAAAAAAATTGACAGGTATGTTAACACTGAAAATTTATAATTTCGTAGGTAACACTAATCAGGTCTGTTGAGTTTGAAAAAATAGAATTATTGTCCATTAGGTGGTCTGCCATTTTATTGGTAGGAAAGATGCAGAGGAAAAAACATATTCAAGCTGTCTTTATTCAGACTCTTATATATTTGAAATATCATTTGTAGTAAGAAAAATAATTGAATTACATGAATACTTTCCATAATCTGCAATGAAAGTAGATGCTCATAAATGCCAAAGTTGATGAACAAAATCAGTGAAACAAAACTTAGTAGGCAAAGCCTACTCTGCTGGGTTATAGACTACCTGAAATACCAGATATGAGACCGAGGAAAAAAGGGACTCTCTCTCCCTTGCTGGCACAATGCCAACTTATGTCTCTCTCTCTCTCTCTCTCTCTCTCTCTCTCTCTCTCTCTCTCTCTCTCTCTCTCTCTCTCTCTCTCTCTCTCTCTCTCTCTCTCTCTCTCTCTCTCTGGAGTGTTCTATAATTGTGCATAGACATATAGCAACGTTATAGCAAGCAACAAAACACCTAAGTTACCTTTGATTTCAATGCTTATGAATGTATTTCCAGTTACAGTACGTGTACTAATATTAATTAGTACTGTACATTTTATGTTTCATGTAATTAAATTGTTCAAACACGTGTTGGTTCCTCTTTTTTTTTATTTTGTATTGTAAGTCATAGCAATTTCCTTTGTCATGGCCCCATCCATACTTAATGTTTTTTCCTTTGTAATTGTGTGACTCCTTTGTACTGCTATGGGATTGTGAAGAGCAGTTAACATTGCAATATTCAGCATTTAGCATGTTTGAGTGACTGATGATTTTTTGCTGTTTTTCAACAAACACAATGCTTTATGTGGCATTCCCATTGTAGCTACCTGGTCTGTTCGTCGACACAGCTGTTGAGCTTGTAATAACTTTTAGGTCTTTAGTTCTGATTATTATTGGAAACAGGATACTATTTGGTTCACATACTTTTGAAGGAGTTTGGTTGTGAATTTTCTATTCATAAATTTATTGTATTTGGTTAGTTTTCTTTGGTAGGACCCTTGTATTTGACTAATCTCTATACTCTTTAAGAGAAAGAGGAGGGAGAGGAAAGGAATTGTTGTGTAGTTGATTTCAAATTGTTTTTGCATGAAGATTCATTTGAATTATGACTGGGAGGTCTGTTGCTGGTAGCTTAACATAACTGTGAAAATAAGTAACTGTGTGTCAAGTTCTTCCTGAAGTAGGTTCAAGTAAATACAAAAGGAAGATGAAAGAAACAGGAAGATAGAGGATTGTCCCCAATTCTAGGTTAGGTTTGTAGCTTTGGCTGCATGTAAGGTTTCCCTGGGTAAGAGACGGCCTTGAAATTGCATTGTCGTAGGTATGCATCACCTTCTTTATCTAGTCTGTTTTCAGACCAAAGGGCTTATCACTATGGCTCAGGTTACAAGTATATATGTCATAGTTTTCTGGGTGACACTTGTGGAGTTTGGAGTGTTTTACAGTATATTGTAGCTTATCTTGGAAGACTTTTCTTTGTTCAGTATGCTAAACTTAACATGCACTTGTTCATATTAAATTATAGCACTTTTCCCAAAATATTTTTTAATGTGTTGGTTTTTATATGGCATCTTGGTATGGTTATTATTAGATATTTTAATGAAACCACAGAATTAAGAATCTCATCTTACAAGGCTGGAAATCTTTGTAGAAAGCTCAACTGTTATGGTCAAGTTTAATATATTAAGAAAGATCTTTTACCTGTTGTAGTGTGGAAGTGAAGGAAATTCTGATATTAGATATTTTAGGACAGTAATGAGGGGTAAAGGTTATTCAAATGAAAATTAAAGCATGATAATAGTTTTAAAACTTGCATCAGAGTACGTAAATTACGGTACTAAAATTGTAGGATCATACTTAAATAGCCTGCTGATAAATCTGCATTTGCATCTCATGGCTGTGAGGAACCCCTGGATCAAGTTTAAATATAGTACCTTGGTTGCTAGTGCTATGACCACCTCTCTTCACAATGTCTGTTTTTTTGTGTTCATTTGTCAGCAGTAAAGTGGAATACTTCTTTCTTGGTGATTTTGTCCTTGCTACAGACTTCATATTCAACTCTGAGTAGTAATTAATGAATGCAATAATTGTTAATTTTGAAAAACTTACTGGACATCCCCATTGTAAAAAATCAAATCTACAATAAGGACATCAGATTCTAAGCTTTTTATCTTAAGAAATACCACTTTGACCACTTTGACAAGTCTCTTGTCACATAATTGTGATGTGGTGCCTGTGCAAAACCTCCCCTTATGATTGAGAAGCAGCAGCCTGGGAACTTTGCACCTCGTGGTTGAAGAACTCTTACAAGTCACACTATGTTGGGAAGAGATGAACATTCTGGAACACATTCTGGAACAAATTTTATTGTCATCTTTTAGCTTTTTCATTTTGGAGGTATGATATTCCTCATGCATGATGAATGTTGTCTTCGTTAGAGGTTGGTGAAAGAATAATGGCCATCAAGCTGGTGGTTTTACTGTGCCATGAATTGTTCTTTTCCAAAGTGTTTATTACCACTAGTTCAGTTGCACTGAAGTGTCCTGCATTTTTGTGTCTGCCAGAAATTAATTTGACTCTTTATGCCAAAGGGTGCCCATTTCCTGCATGATCACCTCATTTTTTTTTCTAAAGACTCAAAACAGAACACTGTACATAGTTGTTAACTGTAAATGTCAAAAGAATGAAATAATAAAGTACTCCAATTTTGCTACCAAGGTAGATTGATAACATCAGATGTGGTTTTGAGAGAGAGAGAGAGAGAGAGAGAGAGAGAGAGAGAGAGAGAGAGAGAGAGAGAGAGAGAGAGAGAGAGAGAGAGAGAGAGAGATGGCTTATAAAAAGTATGGCGGATGCTAGGCAAAAAGTAATAGGTTAGCTCTCTCTCTCTCTCTCTCTCTCTCTCTCTCTCTCTCTCTCTCTCTCTCTCTCTCTCTCTCTCTCTCTCTCTCTCAGATTGTAAATTTCATTGTGAAATCATTGTCAAGGAATAATTTTTAAAACTGGGAAGCTTTAATTTGTATGATACTGATTGATAACCAGCGATGTGATAAGGTGATATTGAAGAGTTGTGCTTGTAAAAGTGGTAGAGATATCTGCGTGTTGCACAGCATGGGCAGTGCAGGTTGCGCCAATTATCGGTGAATCATCTCCCGAGTAGCAAAGCTGTGATTGGTTGCTTTGATTTTGGAACTGAAGGGTGCATTTGGTAATTGCTTCTTTTTCGCTACTCAGCTGCCAGTTTGTCTTTGCGGTGGTACAGTATCCTGAAATTTTAGGCAGCATGGAAAAAGTTGATAAGATAATTCATGGTTACGTAACATCATGATAGTTTATTGTGTAATTTTCATTGTTTGTGGTACTTGACGGTCTCTTGTTATTTGACAGAATTGCTACCTTTAATCCCCTTTTCTCTGAGTGGAACCTCTGCTTACTTTTGTAGTTAATAACTTACTTCAAAATTTTTCTGTGGATTACATCCACATGCCTGACTGATATTTGAGTGCTGAGTTCGCCTAAAGAGTATCTCGTATGAATTATTTTCTTCATTAAGTAGTCTTTGTTCTTAAAATTTTATGAATATTACCTTTTTAATGATTTAAAAGTTTCAATAAAAAGAGTATGAAATCCAAACACAGCACTCTCAAAGGGCGAGATAATATTCTGATAAAGAATTATTATAGAAGGCTGTTTTGAAATACTTAGTCCTTGCCTTCTATCAGGGTTTGAGGAAATTCTTCTGTATCTCCTGCAAATGGACTGTCTTTCATGTTAAATTTCCAGGCTTCTGACTGTTACAGCCCCATTGATATCACTTGTGTGATCAATAGGGATTTGCTAATTCTGGTACACTCAGAGGAACATCTCGATTTCTCTTGGTTTTTTTTTGTTTTTTTTTTTTTTTTTTTTTGTCATGATCTTGGGAGCATGGGGAGTTGGGAGAAGTTGGGTCACCAACACAGTCACCATATGTAGTGTTTAGATATGTTGATAGATAGGCCATCAATGGAAGGAACTTTCTTTGTTTTTTTTTGGGAGTTCTTGTCGAATGGCCAGTGCCTGACCCTTGAAAGCTTAACCTTCTGGCCTTCCTGGACTTTGTTGATGATAATCAAGATGATGGTGGTTAAACATCCATCCAGTTACAAATTGCATTTGGGTTTTTGACTCGTGTTGAAAAGTAATTGATTTCCAGCCCCAATACATGTTATTTCCATATTGATTTGTTATGTATGTGTAAAATATATTATAGGATACTAAAACCCAGCCCCTATACATGTTATTTCCATGTTGATTTGATATGTGTGTGTCATATATATTATAGGATACTTCAGGATATTTTTATATTTGTGACTAAACTGTGGAATTCTGAGATTATTGATAGTACTGAAGCTATGGTGTTTTGTGATTGAAATGAAGCATGCAATTTAGTATTCACTGTCCAAACCAGATTGAAGTAAATACCTTAATGCTTTTCTGCACTTAGTTCATAAAAATTTTAATTGGATTTTCATTTACTGTTCCAGGTAAAGATGGCAACAAAATCACAACGGTTATTGCCACTCCAGGCCAGGGTTCGGACAGACCGCAGGAGGTCTCTTATATGGACACAAAAGTCATTGGTAATGGCAGTTTCGGCGTTGTATTCCAAGCAAAGCTGTGTGAAACAGGGGAACTCGTTGCCATCAAGAAGGTGCTTCAAGATAAACGATTTAAGGTAGGGGTTTTTGCCACATTGCATTTTGTTTATTTGTGGATGTTAGCTGTTTCAAATCTTCTGGTATTCTAGGGTCATTGCAATTCTTTGAAATTGGAGAGAGATCTTTAGCCTTTTTGTGTGGTATCTGCCGAACAAAATCTTTTGTTCTTCTCTGTATATTACATTCTGTAGCAGTAGCAGTAATGATAATGAGCAATGTGCCACATAGATTAGGGTAAACATTTAGTTAAAGTCTGCTATTTACTCCTTTTTATTTCTTATTTTAAGAGTTTTGCTTTTTTTTTCTTATTTTAAGAGTTTTGCACTGTAAATAGTTCACCAGAATTTGTTTTTAATCTTCAGTTTTCTAGTTTTATCTTTATTGTTATGTAACTGTTCAAAAAGCCTCCACAGAGAGCAATGTTTGAAATAACATATGAATAAATTGTGGCATTGTTGAGGGTTGTATCATCCCTTTGTTTCACTGGTATTAGAGTATGATGACCTGATTTTTATAGTTGAACTGGGAACTCCCTTTCCTTTGTGTGCTTTTTGTTGATGTCTGAATTTATTTTCTATTTTATGAGGATTATGATTAATATAGATGTTCAGGACACAGTTTGTGTGTGTCGGGGATCTTCTGTTTTTGTTCACCTTTGTGTGATTTGCAAATTATCCCATAAGATAGTGTGAGCAGATTAGACAGCTACAAAGTGAGAGAGGAAGTATATCTTGGGCAGTTTATCTCTCATGATTACGTTTTTTAACCATTTGAAATTCTTATGTTGGCAAATGAATTGTACAATCTCAGGAACATAAGGTGTAGTAAAGAGCTGGACTTGAAAGAAATTCAATGTAAAAGAAGAATTATAATTACATGTATTTAGAAGCAAGTACCATAACTTTTTATTTTGTTATTAGCTCAGAAGTGGTTAAGGTGGTGTTTAGTTCTTGTTTTTCATTACTTGAACATTCTTATAGTGTGTAATATCATCTATGAAATATCTGTATTTATGGAAAGGAAAGAAATGTGGATTGTGTAGGATAAATTACAATTTTTTATCCACTGTCCTGCTCTGCTGGTAATGTGTACAGCTGATTTTATCTCAACAAATCTTTTTCCTTTTCAGAACCGTGAATTGCAGATAATGAGAAGACTAGAACACTGTAATATAGTCAAACTGAAATATTTCTTCTATTCCAGTGGTGACAAAGTAAGTAACCTTGTTGTTCTCTATGTTGTAGATATTTTAGTTTGTGGGTTTTCATGAAGGTCATAGAAACTAACACAATTCAACAAGATGCCTTTGTTTTATTACATTGGTTATGATTTGCTAAATTTGTTGTTTATGGCTAAACTAATTTGGAACTCAGTTTAAGGGGAAGTGCTATTTTGTTTTATTAATGTAGAATTTCTAATGGTTTTATGTTACTGTGTAGGCTTGATTCATGTTTCATACTAAACCGCCAAATCACCAATTTGCATATTTTATGAGGAAATCCTTAAAAGCCTCCTTTCTTTCCCAAGTATGTTGACCAAATTTAACCCTTAAGGGATTGGGTAATTAACTGTAATGCACACCCCTAGATTGGGCAAACTTTAAGGTCGGCCAATTTAATAAAAAAAAACATCACTGGAAAGAGGAAGATATGCAAATGCACAAGGTGTAAGAAAAATACTAATTCTGAAGAATTTTCCCTACCTTCCACGGGAAGTTGGAAGTGACTATTTACAACCCTGTGTGGGGCCTCTTTTACAAAACACTCATAAATTTTACCATGTTATACATGTTTTTTCTAATAATTTATTTTATTTTATTTTGTAAAATTATATTTACAACTCACGCAGTATCATAACAGACAAGAACTAAAATCAGTAACAAGTTCTGAGCATATTTGTTGTAAAATATTTACATAAATTTACTGAGATTGGGAAATGCAGAACCTTTTTTTGGATGTGTACATGTTTTTTCTAATATTCCTTTGCAAAATTACAACTATAACTGACATAGAAAAGTTAAGAACTAAAACCAACAGTTATCCCTGGGTATATTTATGAGCAAATAAATAAAAGACCTCATGGCAGAGAGAGGAGAAAGACATTTCCCCTCCAAGTCAATAACAATACTGAAGTTCCCAAGACACCCATGATCGAGCTGAGCTGAATTCTTTATTTGCCACAGTTCACATATGAGCTATTGAAGTATTGGAAATTGTTTCTCTGCTCGACACAGACAAATTGTATGGCACTTAACATTAATCCTCCTCAGAGGAGATCCGTCCACCACCCACAACCTGTTTTAGACCTTCTATTGAGGGGATCTGTCCATTAAGGGTTAAATTTTAGGTAAAATATGTAAAAATTCAAAACCTTCACTGAGGAACCAGTGTAATAGCAACAGGGTAATCAGACTGTAATTCCAGTGTGTATTTTCAGTGAATTCAAGAGCAGTTCTACAAGAGCTGAGCTAACCTTCTTAAAGTATTTTCCTTGATACAGATAGGTGCTTAAAAATCCAGAATCTCTAAGCAAAACATGAAATATCCATTGCATGTGTATATGCAGTTTTTTCGTATATTAAAGTCAGTAGCTACTAGTCTCATCCTTGACATTGAACACCCAGTAACAAGTATTAACAGAGCTTCCCCTAGTAGGCTAGAGGGATTCTTTTTATGTGTATGTTTGGATTATTCAGAATTGTTATTTCTATCTGGTTATGTTGACTTCCCAGTATCAAGTGTAATTTTGAACTGAGATCCTTTTGAATTTCTTCCCTGGATTTTTCTCCCAAGTTCCTTCTCTAAGTTGAGTTTTTCCAAACAGTTCTGTGAATTTTGTCATCCTCATTTAGCTGTTTGAAGAGTTCCATTACTTATCATACCCTTCAGAAATGACTTATATTTGTGCTAAAAATATCTGTTTCAGTTTTCTGGTTACACAAATCTTACATTTAGTGTTATTAGATAGAGAAACTTCTAAGTAAGTAGTAAGAAAGTCTGAGTTGCAAGTGAAGTGCTCTATTTTAATGGATTATTGTCTTCAATTTCAGAAAGAAGAGGTGTTTTTGAATCTAGTGTTAGAGTTTATCCCAGAGACAGTATATAAAGTAGCAAGGCATCACAGCAAACAGAAGCAGACGATACCAATCAGCTATGTTAAGGTATGTATATTTTTCTGTTGTAGTACAAAGACACTCAGGAATCCTGAGTATCTTGACCTCTCACTTAAATAGAGATTCAGGCATATGTATGATTAATATGGTTTTGATGGATTTACATTTTTATAATAACAGAAACCATTGTTTTTCTTATAAATCCATTAATCATATATTTAGTGCCCCCTGCTCAGCCCACAAATCTTGCTGCCTTGTAAATAGTTTCCATGAAAAGTTAGGTTATTGGTTAATAAATACATAAGGGAACACAGGAGGGTTTGTTGTGAGATGACCCTCTGAATGACAAGACTATTGACCTTGAAAGCATCACAAGCTGTGATTTAAGTACATGTGTAATTAACCCTTAAACGCCGAGCCTCTATTTACAAAAACGTCTCCTGTATGGCGGCGGCGTTCGCGAGTTAGCGCTGAAGCGGAAAAAAAAGTTTTTTTCAAAAAATCACAGCACGCTTAGTTTTTAAGATAAGAGTTCATTTTTGGCTCCTTTTTTTTGTCATTGCCTGAAGTTTAGTATGCAACCATCAGAAATGAAAAAAAATATCATTATCATATATAAATATTGAAATATATGACAGCACAAAAAAAATTTTTCATATATAATTTTATACAAATCGCGCTGTGAGCAAAACGGTTAAAGCTAACAGTTTATTTTTTTTCTTTGTATTGTACACTAAATTGCGATGATTTTGGTATATAACAAATTGTAAAACGATCAAAGCAACACAGAGAAAATATTATCACAAAATGATGCATGAATTAAAGTAGCAGCTGGACGTAAAAAAATGTTTTTTCAAAAATTCACCATAAATCGAAATATTGTGCTAGAGACTTCCCGTTTGTTGAAAAATGAAGCTAATTGATTGAATATTACTAGACTGTAAGTGTTTTAGCTTACAATTGCAGTTTTCGACCATTTCTGCGGAGTTAAAGTTGACCGAAAGTTGAATTTTTTCTATTTATCGTGATTTATATGAAAATATTTCAAAACTGATAAAAGCTACAACCATGAGTTATTTTCTGTTGTATTGTACATGAAATTGCGCACATTTTCATATATAAAAGTTTATGTAACAACTAATGTAAAATGGTGCAAACATTACGACAACGTGTTTAAAGAATTTCGAGATGTTCGGCCGAGTTACCAATGGACGTAAGGAAAATGTTTTTTCAGAAATTCACCATAAATTGAAATATTGTGCTAGAGATTTCCAGTTTATTGCAAAATGAAGGTAAATGATTGAATATTACTAGAATGTAAGAGTTTTAGCTTACAATTGCGTTTTTCGACCATTTCGGTTGAGTTAAAGTTGACAGAAGGTTGAAATTTTGGCAGTTATCGTGATTTATGTGAAAATATTTCAAAATTGATAAAAGCTACAACCATGAGCTATTTTCTGTTGTATTCTACATGAAATTGCGCATATTTTCATATATAAAAGTTTATGTAACGACTAATGTAAAACGATGCAAACATTACGACAACGTGACGAAAGAATTTCCGAGATGTTCTGCGAGTTACCCAGCGCATGAGCGTAAGGAAAAAGTTTTTTTCAGAAATTCACCATAAATCGAAATATTTGTGCTTAGAGACTTCCAGTTTGTTGCAAAATGAAAGTACATGATTGAATATTACTAGAAAGTAAGAGTTTTAGCTTATAATTGCGTTTTTACCATTTTGGTGAGTTAAATTTGACCGAAGGTTGAAATTTTGGCAGTTATCGTGATGTATATGAAAATATTTCAAAACTGATAAAAGCTACAACCATGAGTTATTTTCTGTTGTATTCTACATGAAATTGCGCACATTTCCATATATAAAACTTTGACTAATATAAAAGAATTTCGTGACGAAAGAATTTGGCGCGGGACGTAAGGAAAAAGTTTTTTTCAAAAATTCACCATAAATCGAAATATTGTGCTAGAGACTTCCAATTTGTTGCAAAATGAATGTAAATGATTGAATATTACTAGAATGTAAGAGTTTTAGCTTACAATTGCGTTTTTTGACCATTTCGGTCGAGTCAAAGTTGACCGAAGGTTGAAATTTTGGCAGTTATCGTGGTTTATATGAAAATATTTCCAAACTGATAAAAGCTACAACCATGGGTTGTATTTTGCTGTATTTTACATGAAATTGCGCACATTTTCATATATAAAACTTTATGTAACGGCTCATATAAAACAGTGCAAAAATTACGACAAAATGACGAAAGAATTTCTGAAATTTTCGGCTGAGTTACCGCGCGGGTGTAAGGAAAAAGTTTTTTTCAAAAATTCACCATAAATCGAAATATTGTGCTAGAGACTTCCAATTTGTTGCAAAATGAAGGAACATGATTGAATATTCCTAGAATGTAAGAGTTTTAGCTTACAATTGCGTTTTCGACCATTTCGGTCGAGTCAAATTTGACCGAAGGTTGAAATTTTTTGTAGTCGACACGATGCGTCCACTTGGCACCCAACAGACAATTTTAGTGACGTATGATACGTCCAGTAGGCGTTTAAGGGTCAGTGGATATAACAATTATATCAATGATAGATGCCTACTGTTACTGGAAAATTTGAACGAACATCCACATTTATGTGTAGAGTTGATCTTTGTTTTGAAGGGTACAAATCACCATTACACCAGAAGCTTATGTGCATTACAGCCACTTAGCAAATTGCCTGAGATTGAGAGAGATTTTGAGAAAGTTAAAAAAAAATTGAATAGGGCAGAATTTTGTACAAATTTAGGTTAAAACACCACTCATCCATATTTAATTGGTAGTCATAGTTACTTGCCAAAAGAACAAAAGGCTCCAGTTTAGATGATGATCTCAATATTTGTCGAGCAGGCATAAGGGACAGCCATTACAAGACTGTTAATTCATAAAGTACTGCTGTTTAAATATTTTTATCGTACTTAGAAAATTGTTACAATTTAGTTTTGCTTCTATTTCTAATAATCTTGAATCAGTTGGCTGAAGAGGACTATAGTTCAAACTGTCTGAAGCTATCATTGTATTGTTGACTTTCGTTCAAAATACAGTATGCACTCAAACATAAGAGTTGGTATTAATTTATTATTATGATTGTATGAAGGAAAATTTTGTTTTAAAGACAGACTTTTGCTCTTGTGCATTTGAAAAGTAAAATCATTTTTCCTTTTTCAGTTGTATATGTACCAGTTGTTCCGGAGCCTAGCCTACATACACTCTTTGGGGGTATGTCATAGAGACATTAAGCCCCAGAACCTTCTTTTAGACCCAGAGACAGGCGTTCTCAAGCTCTGTGATTTTGGGAGTGCCAAACATTTGGTGCGAGGGGAGCCCAATGTATCATACATATGCTCCCGTTATTACAGGGCTCCAGAACTCATATTTGGGGCCACTGATTACACGACTAATATAGGTGAGTCAAAAACATTTCAGATCTGTGGAGGCAGTGATAGGCATTACCTGAGATCTACCTGTAGAACTGTGTTGCTAGTTTTGGATAAGGAAATTTCCTTGTAGTTTCTTTCAACACAAATTGGGTCTTGTTTTGAGTGTTCTGTAGTAGATAGTACTGTCTGATAACAAGAAAACGTTAATCCATGAAAAGTCATTCACCACTTTTCCCCAGAATGTAAGTCATTTAGAAGTTGCTCCAGTTTAATAATTGAACTTTATACTTTTTATGACATTTTTCTTAGTACTGTTCAATTTTTTTTCCTGTACAGTCAAGCTTAACTTGCTACAGTATTTGTTTTGTAATGCGATTAAAATAAACTGAATGTACATCAGTAAAAAATTTGAGAAAAGTTTATGGAAGGGCCTTTATGTTGATGTCTATTGCTATAAATTTGTTGTATAATTGTGGTGGTATCTACACATACTGTACTTGGCTTTTTACTTCATATATTTTAATTTTAAGTTGAAGCTTGTTAGTAACATGAGTGAATAATCCCCTTAACAGATGTATGGAGTGCCGGCTGCGTCTTAGCAGAACTGTTATTAGGGCAACCCATCTTCCCAGGGGATTCAGGAGTGGATCAGTTAGTAGAAATAATTAAAGTCCTCGGCACGCCGACCCGCGAGCAGATTAGAGAGATGAATCCAAACTATACCGAGTTCAAGTTCCCTCAGATCAAATCACATCCTTGGCAGAAGGTAAGGAAAGAAAAGAGTTTGCTCTTCCACAGCCATTATGGAAATGGTGATATGAGGTGGCTCATTTCCTATACATTGTCTCTGTCGTTCTGTATTGTTTATTGATGGTCTCTCTCTCTCTCTCTCTCTCTCTCTCTCTCTCTCTCTCTCTCTCTCTCTCTCTCTCTCTCTCTCTCTCTCTAGTTTAGAACATACCAGGTTAATCAAGGTACAGAATGCTTTGTTGTTTATGTCTACTCAGCAGTTTGTTGCATCACGTTTACACATTTAGCCAGGGAAGTACTTGCCTATATCTGAAGTATTGCCAGGTTCAGGTTTTTGAAGACTAAGGAATGTCAGGTATATGTGATGATTTTACCTTCTCTCTCACACCTTTCTAATTTTTTCTTCCGTGCTTATTCCAGTACGCTTCATGCATCCAGCATTCTGAAGCACAGCTCATAGATTTGAATGATTACCGGCACAGTTTTTATCTCTGCTAATCCATAGGTTTTTCACTAATGCAAAAGTTCGGTTGTGATGGCTTTTGAATCTAGATACTGTAACTGAAATACTTGATTCTTCTGTTCTGAAATAAAGTACTCCTGCCACAGGATGCTGTCTCCTTGTATATATCCATTGCTAATTGCCTCTCTCTACATACTGTGAGTAAGTAACCTGCCATTTGGGAACTAGGTTAGCGGGGCCATGTGCTAACTGTTGGCGGTGATGTTATTTTACAGGCATTGATGTCACGCATGGCTGATTCAACCAGCAATGATAAAAAACATCAGAAGATTAGAGTAAGTAAGTGCTGGGCGTGTCAGCTTTTGGTATGCTGGATGCATTTAGACCCTCTTCGTTGACACCTAATTCTTTTAATTTGTTCCTTTTTTTTTTTCTTTGTGACCATCTAAAATCATCTAAAATCCTTTTAGTTTTTCATGTCAGAGCATTACTCTAGTCGTGCTGGCTCTCATGGTATGTGAGTTTAGGTTGTGAAAATCCTTCTATTGGACTTTGTGTCGCTTGCCTTTTCTTTTTTTGTGAAATGTCATGTTTCCTTTCATGCCGAGTTCTGTGTATTTAGTTATGTTAACAAGTGGTCATATGGTTATATTGTATGATGGGCAGTTCAATAACATAGGTGACATTGCAGTTGAGCTTTTAAAAGCCGTACGAGTCCAATGTTACTTGATATATTTAGTTAGAATGTCTATGCAATAGGCCAGCATTTTTAAAGTCAGTTGAAATTATTCCAGTTCTGGGATGTTTAATCTTTTCTAATACTTTACTATTCAATAAATGCATTTCTTATTACCTTTACAGAATGTTATCAACATTCACTAACCTTATGATTTCAAGGGACCTGCTTCAGTTATTTTATCCTTTGTCAATTTTTTTTCCTTATTTTCACTTTAAACAAGATTTAGTACAAATTGATGTTATGTTGTTTGAAGCTAATTATGTGGAAATGTTTTAGCATAGGAGCATTTAACATTTCATGTGAGTCACCATAAGTCTTATTCAAGAACTTCTTATGGTGTGTTTTCCAGAGTTATTGTTCCTTTTGTTTAATATTTTGGTTCAGTTCTTACTCATAATTTGTAGCTTTTAATGAAATCTTATTTTTTACTTCAGTTCTTGAGATAACCAAGTGTACATGTCATATTTAACATAAAGTTGTGTTATATCTACCTGGTGAAGTAGTGACGGAAAACATTTTAGGTGCAGAAATTGGCAAGTGTTGGTGAGTGGACAATGAAGTATGCTCTATTTACAGTGCTTAGAATTGAAAGTTTATATTCAGTTTTGGTGAATAATCAGCAGTGAATTGTGTACAGTATTGGGAGTAGGAAGGTATACTGTGTTTTGAGAATTTTGATGTGAAGGTTGAATACAAAATTGAGAGAAAATTGGAATTGAAATGAAATTACGATGATATCAGTTGACATTTTTCTAAGTTAAAGTATTTAGCTTAACTTGAGATCTCTCTCTGCATGTTGTTCTTAAGTACCCATGAATCCTCTGGCCAGACTTTGAGGTTTCTCACTTAGTTTTCTCTCTTTTTTTTCTCTTCCAAATTTTTGCTTATTCTTTCATGATCTTGACTTCAACTAGGTCTGTCTTACCGGATTATATCCCATTTGAGAATATTCCAGAAAAGAAAACTAATCAATATGTAGTGTTTTTAAGTTGCTGGATCCCTCAAGAGATTTGTTTTAAGAAAGTAAGCATGAATTAAAAATGACGTCTCAGTTATTACGAAGATGTAAATTTTTTTGAGGATGTGTAGAACCAAAAACAGATTCCGGTTTTGACTGTGGCATGAGGAATCAACAGGGCAAAATGACAAAATTGGTAAAAAATGTTCCTGTTGTTTCTAAATCTGAGCCTTGCTGAAGAAAAACTCAAGGGAAAGAGGCCAGTAAATCTTAATAGACGAAAGGTTTTGTTTCCTAACATTCCTCAGGTGACTGAAGAAAAATGCTAGCACCGGAACAAAAGCTTTTAGCGGAGGAGTATCCCATTCATTACACCCAGCAAGAATCGCACAAGCTTTTCCCTGTAAAGGGGACTGGCAGAGAATCTGTACGGGGAGTGATGGCTGCTACTGCAATTCTAAAAAGCTGCTCTCTGAGAGAGTGTGGAATCCTTGTACGTATAAATGAAATGAGAATCAATAAAAAATGCTACAATTAATGTTTTGGGATTAGCTATTCTTAAGATTACTGAAAGCAATTCAGAGGATCATGCAGGTGTCCAAGTGGAGGGACCACTCCAAAGGAAAGATACGGTGGGCCTTGCATTGAGTGTCCACAAACCTTGGAAGGAACCATGGCACTATGGCAGTAACCTTCTGTTCTGAAGTGAGGATATATAGAAAGGCAGAAGGTACAGAGAAACTGACCTTGTTAAAACATACAGTGACAGGGAGGCTGCCTTCCAACGTAAAATTGGTGGGAATGCATGCAGAATCGATTTTAAGGAACCAGATGGTTAATCAACACATGCCATGACTTGTCCTGTATGGTATCATGAGACAGGTTATGGTATCCCTCGAGGATTGACCAACTCTGTGACCTTGTTTATGTGCATTCCGAGGTACAACATTGCTAAAAACTGTTCTGTTTTTGAACCAAGCATGTCCATGTGATAAAGGATGCAGTCAGGAAAAACTTGGTTGGAAACTAACTGAAAATTTGCTATGAATTGGTGCTGAATGTAGCAGATTGTCTTTTACACATTGGTAGCAATCAAGGGCTGTACACAATGGTGAAGATGATTTATTTTATTTAGTCTTATTTTCAAGTGATTTAATATCAGTGAGCATAACCATTTACAGTACTGATTTGCCTCTGTTAGGTGACCTTTTGATTTTCATATATTGAAATTAGTTTTTCATGGTGTACTTATTTATAAAATCATCAAATCAAGGTTTATCATGAGAGATTTTGTTCCCTGATTTTGGCTGGGATGCTGGGGTAAATTGTAGATATATTTTGTAGTAACACAAAATCATTATTAAGGTTTAATCTCCAAGCTTTTTTGTACCATAATAGGCACACTGTTCATACTATTAATTCCTAAATGCACAAAAAAATTCTTTCTGAATATTCTCTGTTGAAACAATCTTACCTTTCTAAGTTATTCAACAGAAGAGATATATTGAAGAAATGAAGTGGGAAAATAAAATAGGCACAAAATATGGAATGGCAGATTTTTAATACAGAGGAAAGTTGTGTGTCGGTGTTTCAAGAGGGAATATTCAGAAAGAATTTGTAACTATTTAAGAATTAAATATTGAGTCATGTGAATCACAAGGTAAGTTTTGCAAGGAAGACAGTGGGGAGGTTATCCAGAGATGTTAAGTTGGAATTTGCGTGTGGATTGAGCTATTTCAGTTGTAGTTAAATCTTGAAAATAAAAGATGAAAGTCAGCAGAATGTATGAGCACATATATGTGGGACTGTTGAAATGTCTTCACTGAAAAGCTTGGAGTGTGAGGCATATATTTACAATAAAGAGATGATGAAGATGAGTGTGGATGAAGCAGTAAATCACTGCATTTTGAAGTGTTTGGTTATACCCGTAATGTGGGAGAGGTTGGTCAAGTTGTTGGAGGATGGAGAGGGAGACTTTGAAGAAAATGGCCTTCATATCCAGATGATGTGATACTTTAAGTTGAAAGGTGAAGGGTCTTACAAGTAGAGTTGGGATGACGTACTCTAGGCATGGCCTCTTTGCAAGTTTATGAAGTTTGAGTAAAAATGGAATTTTTAATTATCATAAATTCAGCAGAAGAGATGATAAAAAACATAAAATGTACTTTCGATTAACTCTTCGGAGTGTAATTAAAAAAAAAATGCTTTTTTCTTCTGCCATTCCTCAGAAATGCCAGTCCCCTGTTGTTGAAGGTTTTTCATATGTACTCAGATTTAATATAATTCAGGTTTGTGTGCTCACAGTTTAAGTCTGTTTTGCTGACATCAATTCTATCTTATTTTTAAGGTGTTCCGCCAGCGCACACCTGAGGATGCCATCAACCTGGTTTCACGATTGTTAGAATATACACCATGTGCGCGTATCACGCCACTTCAGGCATGCGCACACAAGTTTTTCGATGAACTCAGGGATCCAAATACAAGACTACCAAACAACAGAGAATTACCACCTCTCTTCAACTTCACAGATCAAGGCAAGTACTGAAGTTTTGTGTGTGGTTACTTGTTGTTTGGGCGTGTTGACCTATACAGTACAGTAATTGGAAAAATATGTTTTATATATAAAAATTTTTGATATACAAAAATTTTTGAGCACATTAAAATAGTCTTACTAAAGTAATTACTAATTACAATTTTCTCCTTTGCAGAAGTCAAGATCCAACCAGAGTTGAATAGTAAATTGATTCCTCCACATTATCGAGGTGAGCCGGCCAATAGCACCAGTGGTGGTGGTGGATCTTCCACTGTGGATTCATCGGAGGGTGCTGCAGCAGCTGCTGTAAATGATAATTAGGATGGAAGATATTGTGTCATCATCCAAGCCAGCCTTCCCAGCAGACTGCCTCCTTTTGCCCCCATGGTGCCTTGCTATCCACCATACCCTACTCCTGTCTTCTTCCCCACTGTGTACAGAGCTCCAGTTTGGGGATAAGGCCTTGCCATGGGGGCTCTGGAGGCCATCATTTCTTGGGCCAATAGGCTGTACCTCAAGCTGTTTTCAGACTTTTATCATGTGGCTCCCATGATATGTAAAGTGTACATATATTGAAAATTATTAGTTAATGACTACCCTGGCTTGAGGCACCCAGCAGTCATACCATTTGCTTGTTATTGCATACTTTGTGGCAGTGTAGCCAGCCCAGGTGCCCTTGACCTGATGGCAAGAACTTGGTGCCAATGGTCAGCCCACAGGTGCCCAGTCCACTGCATGTGTGGTAGCAACCGTTTGGGCTACAGGAGCGAGCTAGAGAGACCCGTTGCTCAGCAGTGGAGCCAGCCTCTGGGACATTATTGTTTGTCTGGGACTATCATAGTTAGGTCCATCATCAAATGTCTGCACCAAGTTTCGTAGGCCACTGTTGCATGGGAGTCTGTATGCTGTGACGAGGTGTATAGTTTGACCAACAGCAATGTGCTCCCTCTTGGTATTCTGCTGCCTCCCTCCCACCTCCCCCCCCACCCCTGCTGTCCCCTTGCCTTCTCACCTGCAGCAGCTAGTTCACCCAAAGCCAGTGCTAGTGATGAGTTGTGAGTTGTTGGTGTGTCACACTGAGTTAGTGCCAATGTTACTTGTAGTGTCACCTCCGTTGACCCACCCTGGGGTCATATTGTTCCTGCTCCTCTGCCAGGGACACCTGCTTCCTTTGTAGAGCAATCAGTGTCCCTGGAATTGCAAAAAATATATAATATAATTATTATAATAATATAAAAGTAAAGGAATTGTCATTTAATAACAAGGCCAGCCTGAACTTCACTGGCCCATAGACAGCACATACCACCACCACCACCAGACTATCCCATCACCAGTAGAAGGCAAGGTTAGTTTACTTACTTGTCACCCTATTTTGTGATCTCTAGCCATGTTGGTTTAGATAATTTAATTCTTTGACCATCATGGTGAGGATCACTTAGGCCTTGGCAGGATAGACTAGGACTGGACGACTTGCTTGCGCTGCTTGCATGGAAGTTATCACGAAAAGGGTTTTTGCACAGCGCTCTGAACAAGCTGACGAACTTCTGGGAATAGCAAGCAGTCTTATTCTGCTTGACCTGCATTTTAATGTTGGAATTACTCTTATGTATATAGTGTTCATTTTCACTTTTGCCATCACGAGTACAAGGTTCTCCATGTGGTTGCAGCAGACAACTAGGGCTAATGGCCATCATATGTAATTTATCACAAAGTACTTGGGCAGACTTCTGTTCAATGAATCTGTGATCTACTGTACTGTTTTGATCATTGAAGAGGTGTCAGGTGTATCATAGTGATTGTCTCATTTTTCTTTTTTCTTTGTAATTAACCCCTTATTGTGTAAGTGAAGTGAAGTAAGATACGCTAACTCCTTAAAACTCACCATTCGGGTGGTTTTTGTCCCAACACCAACCAGAGAAGTTTTACACCAGTGCATGTAATTGTTCCTGACATTAGTGAAATAGAAACAACAAAGCAACAATGGTGATCAACTTTGGGAGGTCAGTTCTGCTTTGAGTATAGTTATCATTTTGTGTTGTATGTTAAAATATTCACTGTCCAAGGCTTTTATGATTTTGACTGAATTGCTCACAAAACAAATCCTCGAAAATAGATGAATGTTTGAGTTTAGTTGCTGTGGTCATTTTAAGTTATTTTTGACAGCATGCATTGCATCATAGTTTTATAAATATAACCAGAACTCTCTATTTGGAACTGCTGTTTTAAGGATTGCGAGGCAGTTTAATTCACTGAATTTGATGGAAGCATCATTTTGAGCTTTAAATCTTTCTTTGAATCATTCCTGTATAAGGCAAGTAGGAAATATAGCCTTGTTTTTAATCAAATCAAAAATTCTAGACCCTATATAAAAATCCAAAAAAATATATATATATCTTTCTCCATGTCAGGGCTGCCCATGAACTACTGACAATTCATTAGTTATTGAACTGCTACAAATAGTAGGATATATCCTATTTTCATCTACATCTGTAAAAGTCAAGCTTTATTACCGTACTACTCATTATTTTGCGATTCAAATTCTTAGGGACTAGGCCAAGTGAAGCAGGACCTGTCAGATATTGTAATTATATATATATGATATATATATATATAGAAAATCATCAACAGGCATGAAATGTTATCTGTTCAAAGCATTACAGTCCAATTGGCAACGTTGAGTGTTGACAATTTTACAACGGGACTTTTCCTTCTAGCATTGTATTCCATTTTATTCTGCAAGGAAGTAACCTTCATAAAAGTCCCTGCTTAAGACCGTTACACACTGAACAAGTCCGAATACAAATATGCAGTGCTGGGCGTTTGTGGGTATTGCTGCAAGAAAATCATCTTTAATTTGTGGCTTTGTTCACTCAATAGAATGAAACACAATTTGTGCAGAAAAAATTATATATATATAGACTGCAACATGTAGTTATATAGGTAGACACTTTTGCGGGAGGGGACACGTGAAGATCAGGTGTGCGTGTGTGTGTGCGCGTGTGCTTGTGTTCGTTTGTGCAACGGGTTGTCAAAAAAAAAAAAAGAAGGCAGGTGACAAATGTAAATGATGTTTTACTCTATTGGGTGTCAAAAATATATTCTGGTAATGTATGAAAATCCTTTTCTTTCTTTTAATTGAGTATTAGTTTAATTTAATATTGTTTCATATGTATAAAGATGAAAATTGATGCTATGGGGTTAAGTGTAAAATAGAATAACTTCTGTACAGTAGAGCCATAAAAATGGAAGGAGTACTGGAAATGGAGTTGATGGAAGAAGAGATGGTTTCAAATGCAGTGGAGAGATCTGACAACCCAGGCACTACATTGTTACCACTTGACAGATGTGTTTGGCCACAAATTACACAATAAACAAAAAGAGGGAAAAAGTATATATATATATACATAACCATGGAATACTTCTCATTTATATCATCACCAAACAAAGCACTTGAATAGAGCGAAAGCTGAACTAGAGTGCTCGATTATCTGTCAATGGTGCGACATGGCCGCGACACTGCTCCGAGGACGTGTGCTCTTTTAAACTACACAAGCATCAAGTGAACTTTCCACTGGAAAAAAAAATGCTCAAGTCTGTGCAGTCTGTAATTCCTTTAAAGTACCCTCTCAAAGTCAAGAAGAAATGATGCATTGCTCAAGTTTCTCTTTATTGTATATTAATTGTGTTTGGGGATTGAATTTGGGGATGACATTATTTTTTGCTACTGTACTCGGAATAAGAGAATCATTCTGAACTCGAAAGTATCTATGATGATGATGATGATGTTGCCATTCTTGTTCAAAGCCACTGATCTGTTCTGGATGTGAATATTTCATTTATGTATAAGAAGCTAAAATTGTTTTAGTGTAAAATAGATACCTGTACTCTTTTTGATTGTCATGAAAGAATGCTAAGTAAGAAGTCGATGATGATGTTATGAGGGCGGTACTGCTCTGCATGTATGCCATACAGCCCTTAGGAGGAACTTGGGGATTGAAAAAAAAAAAAGGTTTGGAAATTTTTTTTTGTAATTGGAGCAGTGTCGTGGTTGAAAAGGGAGACCTATCGTGAGTCCACCACACCTTAGCCAATATTTGTAATTACCCTAATGTAAAAAATGTACTCTAATGCTTAAAGTGTGCTTTGAAATTAATGTAGATGCAACTGTTCTTGTTCTTATGTTTTTCTTAATGGATGTACTTTTAAATGACATGTAGTACATGTACTAAGTTTATAGTATAATTGTTTTAATAAAGAGCAGTTGTATTACTGTCTAGTGAGAAATTTTCTGTTCCTTACATTTGCATATTCATGAATATATGGTAAGTATTGATGCCTATGTTGTATGGCAAACATTTTTTTTTTTTGTCATGGTATTCTGTTTGTACCAGTAATATTATGAAGTGTTCTAGATTAAATATGACTTCAATACCTTTAATATTCCCCCCAACATAATTATTCTAAATAAATCTGAGGACAATTTCATAATGTATTCTTAGGACACTAATGAACAGTTGAGATTGTGTGTTAATTTGTGATTATACTCTGTTACAGGGTTCTTTCAATGCTGCCTAAAACTTCCAGCTTCTAAATTTTGCAGAATAACCTGTTAACTGTTGTGAAATTAACTATGCCTGATTTTCAGGCCAACAAAGCAAGTGTTGGAAGTAATCAGGGATATTAGACTTGTAAGAAACCACCTGTACATGTAGGTGAGTTTTGATTCTGTAAGTGAAGTTTGCACAGCTGTATAAGTAGATGCAGGTGTTACGTTTACTAATCAGCTCGAGTACAGTATATAGATGTTGGTATGGGCGCACTCAGTATGTGGTCAATGGGTTTTTATGAAAATTTTTGAGTGCTTTTCTCTTGTTTCACAAGTCTGTTGATGTTGCCTTTTCATGTAGGACAAGGCTTTTCCAAGAGAGCTAAGAATGTTAGCTCATTGGCATGAAACCCATTGATCATTATTATCCTTTTTCAGTATAAAATGGACCCATTTACACTGACTAAAAGTTCCACTACACATGCCCAGCTGACAATCCAACTTCTTTCATTATATACTTTCGTGTTCTAAAATTTGTCCACTCTTGTGTATTTTTAATCTTTGGATATGTTTGGGGTTTGGTGACATTTTACGCTTTTGTTCAGCGGTTGTTGAACTTGGTAACAAGGTTGTTAACTGGCTGGTATGTCATGATTCACTTTTTCTTCGGTCATTGTGAAGAGGAGACGTGCTTGCCTCATTGTCTTCCCATTATTTGGTTGCTGAAATTTGGTAAGTAGCTTGCTATATTTTCTTCTGGTTGTTGTGTATGGATGCTCCAGCCTTTTCAGCTAGTGTAAAGGAAGGGGATCCTCCCTCTGAAGTAGTACTTCCAGTGGCAGATGATCTTTCGGTTGGTACTACTTTGACTTCATTGGTTGTGGCCTTGACCTTCCCTTCGGTGCTGAAGATTGGCGCTAAGCTTCCTTCAGTGTTGTTCCCCTCATTTACTACCCCTCTTCCACCACAGAGGAAGGAGAAGTCTAAGGGGTCGCACATGAATTCCTTACGCATGCTTTTCTTTCTAGGAGGAGAGTGGAGGCTTGCAGCCACGGGCACAGTATCGCTGTGCCCCTTGATGGGCTAGGTGCTGCTGCACCTACCAGCCTAAATGAGGGGTCTTCTTCAGCACTGTCCAACTATGAGTTCTTGGGATCACACCTGGACGAATCTTGGTCTTGGGATTAGGTGTGGGTGGTTGGTCAGAACAACCCCTCCCAATGCCTCTAAGAGACAAGATGGTGCTTGGCCCACTTGGCTCATGCTTGTCCACATCCATGGCATCTCTGCAGACTGTCTCATGGCTTGACCTGTTTGAAGATTTTTACAGAATTTGCTCTGACAGGTATCTTGACTTAGAACAGGAGGTTGATCATGTTTGTAGGTGTACCTTGTTCCGAGTGGGTTCTCCCAAGAGTAGCCTCTTGCTGAGGAACAGCTTAGTGTTGAGCTCGTCACTACTCTCTGAAGAGTAGTTGGAGTGGCAGTTGAGTAGAGGAGATCCAATTTTTGAAATTCTCTCAGCTGTGTGGTGTCCTTCATAACGAGTTTGCATTCGAAGACAACCGCCACTTAACCTTCAGTTGCAGCGAATCCTTCAATGTCTGGGGTTATGAAGAAGCCTGGCCCAGTATTCTTCCTTGTAAAAGAAGGGAGGGGGTCTCTGAGGGTAGCAATTCCCTTCCTCTGCTGCCATGGGTAGGGGGGTTGCCTGTCTCGCCATTAGGGTTAGTGGGAGGAGCAGTAAGAGGAACTCTAGATGGGATCAGTCCTTCTGGACGGATACAGGATTCCATTCAAGGGCCATTGTCCTTCCCTCTCACAAGCACTGATGCTGTTTCGACTATATCCTCAGGAATTGCACTAGCCTGGCTCTGTCAGTGGAAGTGGAAATGATGAAGGAGAAAGGCATCATGGAAGGTGTAGAGAGCTACAAAGTTACCATAGCTGATTTTATATCAAAATGTGTTGATTTTCAACTTTAAAATTACAATCTGATTGCAGTCACCTGTAACTAATTATAACAACATAATTTTTCCAATGAATGGAAAATGCAAGAATAAATGCATAAATTAAAAAAGGCTGCATTAAAAAATCAATACTTTATTTTCACCGTGAAAAACGATCTTCAAAATCCAATGAGACATACTTCTCTGAATAAGAGGAAAATAGTACACACGAAGCACAAAAATCAAAAACTTAAACAAGAGATATACCTAACATACTATTATAGTTTTACCAGGATTATTATAAGCAATACAAAACCCAAAATAAAAAGGCTGACAAAAATGACACATAACCCCAACTCAGGCTTTACATCTGATCAGCAAATTATTTTGTTGAATACTGAGTTTTTAGTTTTTTGAGAAGTAAAATTTGTTGAATACTGAGTTTTTAGTTTTTTGAGAAGTAAAGGAAGTCGATAATATGAACGTCCCCAAAACTGTAAAGGAAGTCGATAATATGAATGTCCCCAAAACTATTTCTAAAATTAATACCATATAGGCATATGATATTCACTTCATAACGATCATGGATGGGTAAAAATATTATTTTGCATTTATATGCAAATGTAAGGTAAGCTACAATATGGATACAACTTGAAACAAGTTTTACAGGTACAGTATTACTCTTGCACCTTGCAGCAAAAAAAGTGAGTTACAAAATATGACTACTCTGTAATATATTTTTCTCCATTGCAAAATTACACAATCTCGCAAAATTACACAATCTCATATATATGAAGACAGCATAGATGTTAAGATATTGGAAAAAGTATGACAACATGACACAAACAGTAATGTAATGGCTAGGAAACTCATTTAGCTCAGAAAACTTAGGAACCATTAAAGTCCTAATCAATCCTCATCAAGAAACATCAGTTCTTTGTTTCCATTACTGTAAAGGCCTACAGGCTATGTAAGCTAACATCAATAACCCCCTGTATTTCACTTTTTTGAGTGAGCTGCCTGTCTTGAAGAAGCCTAATCTTTGATTAAAGTCAAATTTCCCATATGAGCTACTTGTCCCAAATTAGGATAATACCTCTAAAGTTTGTTCTTCAAGCCCACAGAACAAAGTTCAAAGGTCTGAATGTAACCTAGCCAAAACTTTTCCAGATATGCTTCTTTGATGAACAACAATGTGAGAAAGGCATCAATTTCTGCTTCAGCGACCAAATAAAAAAAAAATTGGGTAAAGTAAGTTCAAACTGTGGATATCAATACCTAAATTTCCTCTTACTCTATAAGCAAAATATTAAACTTGATACTATGTATAACATTCTTACAATATACAAAGAGCTGTCATTTACCATATCTAAACATTTAGATAAAAGTTAAAAGCAAGTTCCCATTTAACAAGAGTATCATAACTTAAATGCATTCTCCATTCAGTGCACTGTACGTCTTAGGAAAACAAAATCACAAAGTGCTTATTTTATACTTCTGGTACTTGATATTAAAAAATAATATGTCAACCTGGACAAAATACAATACCTTTCTTTGTTAACTTCAACAATATATTTATAAATAATAATGATACACTTCCCGTTCACTCCTAATCAAAATACCGTACAAGCTAAACTACCATAAGTAATGTAGCAAAATTCAATGCCAGTTTCATCAAGAATTCTGCAATTATCACAATGCTAAAGGTGGTCCTGGATACATCAGGGCTAAGATGTAACCCCCTTCCGAGACCAAACTGGGCCAGGAACTTTTTTCTGGCCTTGTTCTCTCTGTAGCTGTGTCAGTACACTTATGGGAGGCAGGTAACACTGAAAAGCAAACAATTATTAATGTATTTTTACAGCTCTAAAGTTAAAAGTTAAAGTCTGCTATGAGCAAGGTGATCAAAAGCACTGGTCCAATCTACTATCATAAGGTCATACAAATACACAAAAGCTATAAAAACAAGCTTTTGTTTTTTCAATAGTGCATTTCAAGAATATTTCCTTTGAAAGCAAATGTCAACTTGAATTCTGTGTGACCTAAATAAAATACAGTATGATACATTCCCTGCAATCTGAGTTGACCCCTAAATTCTGACTGGCTGTTATGACAAAAATTTTAGATTCCAAAACCAGTATATTCTCCATATAAAACTATAATCTAAAAGTCAAATAGTTTACAATAAAAAATAAATTTTCATACTAACCCATATACCATAAATTGCCTTATTTCCTGTTGCACAAACTTGTCCTGATCACTACAAGACAAGCAGTATTCATCATAAATTTCCGGAATCACATTTAAAATGGGAAGACAGAGGCAGGCAAAACAATCAAGAGGCCATATGGAGAGGAAATAAGACAGTGCAACCTGAAGTCTGCTCTCCAGGAATGGTCCAGTCATATTCAAAAAGTTTGTATTGCTCTACTGCAGGACGAGCTCCCATAAAAGTACATGCAGGACGAGTTCCCATAAAAGTACATTTTAAATGTATCTACTTCAGGACTGGGAGCTTCAAGTAATGAAATGGGTAGTAATTTAAAAAAATGGTGTAAAGGAACAGTGCTCGCCAGCCCCATGAGGTGTAAATCATAAAGAGGAATGATCACCTCATTCCCACTTGAAAACAAATAGCCCACTGCAACACTTAATCCCCATGAAGATCGAGGGTTTGCACCTTTCCCCAGGGCTGTGAAAATCACTAGCTCTGTATCATGGCCAGTTCCTGTTGCAGTACAGGGCTGTGGTGGGGTTGGAAAACCTGGATGATGATTACCTAGGTATATTAAAGTAGAAATGAGAACTGAAAGCAACTAGGTTACCTCCAAGGCACCAAATTGAACTTAAAGGCTGATGATAAGACGTAATAGAAACCTTTTAGACTTTGATCCTCACCCATGATCGATACTCCTGTGAAACATCGTCATACACTTGATAAATAATGTGATGCCAGAAAGGAATATATTTTCAAAATTGGAACTTACCCAAAGGCCCAAGTCTTGGCCCTGAAATCCTGAGCAACTGAAGACCAATGACTGGAATGGGAGACATCACCGTATAAGGAATAGAATTCTTGAGTGTGAGGTTTGAAGGGTAGTTCATAAGGATATCTGGTTAGGCTGTGTAATAACAGTAAAATCCCAACTTGGGAGCTTAACTCGAGACCTAGGAATAAACAGGTCAGAGTGACAAAACAGACTGAATGTTCTAGCCACTGGCCAAATCCAAACTATGTTGGAAGAACACTTCAGAGGAAGCAGATTTGTAATCTTTAATCACCGTCAGCAACACCTTAATGGACATGAACACAAAAAAGTTGGGTTACACTGGAAAAAATTTTGAGTGGAGTAGTGTTTATTTCCTCAAGCAATGTATCTCACCCACTTTCCACGGTCTACGGAAGTGGTAGAGGGCTTGCAAGTGGTGGCAATAGCTGCTGCTGCTACAACCTCTGAAAGACATCTTGCTTGCAAAGCCAGATAACCTCCAAGTGTGAAAATGCAGGGATTCTAGATGAGTGTAAAGCCAATGAAAATGAAGCTGTCTCCAAGTGGAGCGAACTTTGGTAGTGTTCACAACCATATCTGAGAAATTTGTAAACCATTTCTACTGGACCCAGTGTCATTCAGGGGGCATAATCTATGGCCAATACCTTCTGGACTTTCTCCGTGACATGGAATTAAAAACATTGTTGGATAAAAGTTCCATAAAAAAAATGAGCATGAAAGCACCAAAACAGTAAAGTAACAACCATAACAAATATGATGGATAGGTATAGGCAGTCCCCGGTTAACAAATGCCGCTAACTGAAAATCGGAGATAATAGTACTGATAAACCGCTTAACAACACTGTTAACCGGATATCGGCGTCGCTAACCGAGCTTGGCGCTGATAAACTGTTGATCGATGCCAACAAACCACTTACGGACACCGATAAACCGCTTACCGGTGCCAAAAATCCAGTCAACAGCGTTACTAGACAAGCGCCATAAAACCGGATCGCCATTAACCGATGCCGCTGGTAAGCAGGGACTGCTTGTAGTGTATTTAAAACTTTGGCCTACAATCCTAGTACATGTAAAACTTCACAGATTACAGTTTTGCTTCTGTTATGTATTTTTAAAATCTTGACATCCATTAATTACAAATCCTCAGCTGAAGCATGAAACCTAAGTAAATTTACAGCCAAAGAATGAAGTAGTGTACAGTACTTACCGTTCCTTTAACTGCTGTAGCAACAACATTTTTCTTAGGTTCTTCGTCGTATGCTTGGCTCTGGCAGCCAAAATGCTCGCAGTACTCATGAATGAATCGACGTTTGTCTCTGTTCATTGGAGCAAAGGAATGACTGCGGCTTTTCTGCTTTGACTGAAAAAACCCTTCGAATTATATGACGATACAAAATATATGGCATCTGTATTAACACTGTATATTCATACCTTTTTCCTCCATGAGTTACTTAACATTAGGAACACTTAACATGCAAATTAATTGCATTACTCTACTGTATTTTGAAAAAAAAAAAAAAAAAAAAAAAAAAAAATCCTTTAGAAAATTTCCTTTTTATGATAAAATAAAGTTTTATATATACTTACCAAGCAATTACATAGCTACTAGCTTTCTACACAGTAGTCTAACAAAATTCTAATTTTTGCAGTGGCGCTACCATCGTTTGTGTAGGTGACAGGGTCCTGCCCAATTTCAGAACTAATAGGTATAACTCAGCAGAGCTTCAATTCGTTTGATGCCCAATTTACAATGAGGGGACGAGGGCGGGCTCAGGTTATGTAATTGTTTGGTAAGTATATATAAAACTTTATCATAAAAATGTCATTTTTATACAAGTGACTTACCAAGCAATTACATAGCTGATTCCACATTGAGAGGAGGTGGGAATCGTGGAAATGTATAATGGAATGAGTTTGTAATTGAATAAACCAAATATCTAATTAAACGCATGAGAGCATACAGAAAATCACTGATAAAAACAGAAAGGAAAACAGAAAAGGGACCATAACAAACTAAGTGGTCCCAGATGCTGAGTTTGACTGATTGCCGTCCATACGAATTAAAGTGAGTATGCCGCCATACAAATTAAAGTGTTTATCTCATACAGCACTGGGCAAAAGAACTAACTGAGATCTTGACCTTGCCTGTTGACCTCTTGTGCATAACATTTATTAACTCGATAACAACCGTTGACTGAAATGTACAGATAAGTATATGTGAAACATTAATGGAAAAGGGGAGCCCATATGGATGAAACTTGGGAAAATTATACAGAAAACCCCAGAATGTGGGAGATGTGTACCGCATCCCCCCCGCGAATAGCTAAAATCTCCGAATACTTAAAACCCCACTAAAAAACTTAGAACTGCCTATTTTGATAGTTTAAACACAAAAAACCCCTCCAAAATGCTTATACCTGAGTATTTTAATAGTTTTATAACAAAAAGTGCATTTAGTCATAGAAATTATATGAAAATACAATATTTAGTGAATATTTCTCAGTGAAAAATACCACGAATGGGCGAATTTTCCATGAATAATGGGTAGATACGTTCCACAGAGAAATCTGCAAATGCATGAGCCCACGAATAGTGAGACCGCGATTACGAGGGGTTTACTGTACCAGATTTTGACATCGAATGAATGCCATATATATGAAGACTCAGTTGGAAAAAGGCATCAGGGCAGGGAGTGTGTGAGATGTGTGGAGAGGTGGCAGTGAAAGTTCGAAGTGTCTTGTGAACTTAAATAAAATTTCTGAATGCCCACAGACTAAGTAAAATTCTGTCAAGAATTTTATAATGTACCTTTTAGGATAAAGACTCGGTCACTACTACCCATGGAAAAGGTGGAAAGTTATATAGTTATGAAGACTGAAATAAATGTATTTAAGGGGAAACAATTTTCATTTAAACCAAGATAAACAAACACTTGTGAAATTTGCAAAGATAGCTGAAATCTGATCATGATAAGTGTAAGCTCCAACATAGTTAAATACTGAGCAACTTGTTCCTATGGAAGTGAAAGCATGCAATATAAAAGACAGTTTTCTAGAAGTGAATTCCTCCCCACTACAGAATTACTGGTGACAGCTTAGGGGATTATTCGAACTCCACAGCCGGCAACAAGAAGAGGTAATTAGTGTGTACTATCCCTATATCTACAGACTAATTGTTAACTTCCAGACCAAGCGAAGAATATTTTCCATCTGAACGTTGTAATCAGACAAGATGTGCAACCATCTTCAAGCTGTGTGCCAGCAAAGATCAATCTCTGCTGGTCTTGTGAGGTGTTTCCTTTATAAAGACAGTCCATTTATAAGTGTTCCACTGAAGATTCAGTCACTCCACATGCAAATCTCCACTCCAAATATTAAGACAGTTTAAAAATTAAAAAAACAATTTAACCGCATAAAAGCTCCACAATCATCGATTTTCGTGAAGAAGAAAGAATATTAGTGCATCAAACATAGAACCAGAAGACGAATTTTACAACCGGATTCAAGAAGATAAGCAGTTTCACTCTATGAGAGAGAGAGTATTTTTACACAGCAGCTGGTGTAGAAGAAAAACGTGCTCACAGCAGCTGGCGTAGAAGAAAAACGCGCTCATTTCCTTTGTGATCCGTACGTGAGGGAAAGAGAGAGGCCACAGCAACATAAACACAAGAAGTTATGTGTTTTCCTGACGTCTCCATCCCAGTAAGACAGCCAAGAAAATCGTACGCCCACAGACAATGCCCAGATTCAAAGACGGCAAAGATAAGTCCTTGAATATGCTCACATGAATATAATTTAATTTACTAGAGCTAACATGATGTGAATACAGTACTTCTGTTTAACATTTTCAAACCACAAATGACTCGTACTCCAAGATTCATTAGATACTTAAATTCTTTGGCATCAAATTTTCTTGTTTTACTAATCAGTATTGATCAATTACTAAAACTTTTCCAATATTTGTATTTACTAACCTATATTATATTTTATTTTACGTTATTGCAATTAAGGGATATGTTTAGAATTTTTTCTTTTAATTTTTAAGCAATTGTTAAGTTTACTTTAATTCAGGTGGAAGTGTTTATGATTTATTTTGGTGATTTTTAAGACCTAGTTTGACTTTAATTTTTTTGAAATATTACTGCCATAACTTAATCACAATTCAGTTATATTTAATGTTTAAGAATTTACTTGCCATTAATGAGTAAATGCACAGAAAGAGATCGGGAGGTAATGAGAAAGTAAGAACTCCTGTTTGTATGAGAAGCCAAACAAACCAGTGGGACGGGCAGCCACCTCCTCAACACTCACAAACGTCACTAGGCGCAACACTGACACTTGGAACACTGGAGGCCATTTTCAACACAAAATCCCTGAAAGAGGAACCTAACTCCATAACAGTACAGTAAACCCCCTGTATTTGTGTTCTCATGATTGCGGACTTACGTATTCACAGATTTCTCTTTGGAATGTATCTACCCATTACTTGCGGAAAATCCACCCATTTACGGTATTTTTCACGGAGAACTTTTCACAAAATACTGTATTTTCATCTCATTTTCATGACTAAATGCACTTTATGTGATAAAACTATTAATATACTCTGGTAATGCTTGAGTTATGATAATTCAACTTACGATAATTTGATTTTGCAATGGGGTAAGGAATTAATACTGATACGACAATATTATTTATAAAATATTTTTAAATTTCGCGCAGGCGCACGCAGCAGCGTAATCAGGCGGTGAGAGAGACCAAATTACAATATACAACTTTTCCTCCATCTCTTTACCCCATCTTCTAGTTAAAAAAAGTAAAAGAGAATGATAAAAGTATTGTTAGTGATGTTATACTCTTGTGTAAATGCGTACAGCCATAAACAACCGACCAAGAAACTGTTGTTTTGCTTATAACTGAATCGGATAACAACGGCCGTTTACCTGGTATTTCAACCAATGTACGGTAATAAACAATTACTGTAGGTTATGGCACAAATGACGTTAAGTAGAATAGGACTGATATATTTTTACATTATACCCTTATTTGGTATGGATAAAAGATCATCAAGGAAATATACTGCTAAATTTAAGCTGTAAGTTGTAGCTGAAGCTGAGAAAACAATGTTCAAGCTGCTAATGACTATACTGTAAATTATCATGCATCGGCAAAATGGACGAAACTCGATCATAACTAAAATGCGAGAGAAAGTATTTTAATCAAAACTACTGGGCATGAAAGAACACATTACTGCTATTTTTACGCCGATAAATGATAAATACGTAAAGCTCATGTTATGATGAAATCAAGTGAAAAGAGCGAATGGAATCACAAATTTTTTTTTACACAAAACAAATGACCCTCAAATGGCCATCATCATCTACTAACAAAAATAAAAGATAAATTAATTTCACAACGAGACGTATTTTAGCTATATTTCGACTTGAAAACACTTCGTATAACAAAAATTAACCTTGCCCCATATAAATAAGTATCTAGAGATTCATTTACGCTAACTCTTCTCTTCTTCGTTTAATGTGCTTTTTTCCATTTTTTTCATGTGGGGTAAGCACGATGCCTTCTTGTGAAGGACTTTGATTTGGCGTTGGGGTAGGCTGTAGCCTCGATCGGCTGCCCTGCCTGACATCGCTTAGACCCCGGTAGCACCTGTATATGTATCATGCCAAATCCCCAGCTCCCTTTCCCCTAGCAGCGAGGAGACGTGAGCAGTTTAGGCCGACAGTTCGAGATATGTAAGGCGTCTGTTATGTTTTTAGAAGATGTTGGAATGGCTTTGTTTGTGTGTGTATTAGTCTGTAACACCCATTTGCTAGAAGCAAGAAAAGCGCTCTCAACTGAATTAAATATGGAGAAATAAACACCGCGTAAATGATTTCCAGACCAAAACATTGATCGCTATGACCGCAATTTATAATGCAAAAGCAATATAAGAATATATACAATATTATTGGATAAAGTGAATTAAGAAGAAGAAGAAAGTGAATTAAGGCATAACATTTTAAAAGATCCATGGAAAACACTGATCGCTATGACCGCAATTTATAATACAAAAGCAATATAAGAATATATACAATATTATTGGATACAGTGAATTAAGGCATGACATTTTAAAATATCCATGGAAAAGATGCATATTCATTATGTTGATGTTTGTATAATACGATATGTGAATATAGTGTACAGTATAATGTAGACTATGCTACCGTATATGCATACATACCATAGTGTAGGCTAAGTTAATTCTTGTTTGTTATTCAATTTCTCTTTGCATTGAATTTTGCATGAACCTCCAGAATTAGCTGATATTAATAATTACTATACCATGTATGTAGAGAGTATACTTTATGGTGTAGGTTAGGCTATCAAATACTGTATGTATAAATGGTACCGAATACCCTAGTGTAGGCTAGGCTATGTTCGAGATACGTTTTGGTATTTCTTAAGTTTTTTCTAACAAACAATGGTTTTTTTTGGAACCTAACCCCATCATAAGTAGGATAATACCTGTACAAGCAGTCCCCAGTTTATGACGGGGGTTCCGTTTTTCCGCCGCGTCGTAAACCGAAAAATTGTCGAAAATTGTCAAAAATCCTAAGAAAACCTTACTTTTAATGCTTTGGGTGTATTGAAAATGACGTAAACTGCATTTTTATTGAGTTTTCCATAAAAAAAACTCCAAATTTTGATTATTCTGCCGTTTTGGAGCCATATTTCTTCCGTTGGATCGGCGTACGACGCATCATAACCCCGGAACATGCATCGTAAACCGGGAGATAATTTCTGATGAATATATTTGAAAAGTGTCGTAACCTCGGAACGTCGTAAGCCGGACCCGTTGTAAACCGGGGACTGCCTGTATAAGCATTTTTAGTTTGTTTTTTGTCTGTTTGAACTATCAAAATAGGCAGTTCTAGAAGGGTTCTAAGTATTTGCAGGTTTTAGCTATTCGTGGGGAGCGGTGTGTGGTATGCATCCCCTGTGAATAAGGGGGTTTACTGTATTGGCCAGAAATTTAAATTTATCAAACTTTGCTTCGAGACTGGCAACAGTGTTGGGATCGGAAGCACGGGAACCTGGTAAAGGAGTCTGGGGTAATGGTGTAGGAGGGCTAAGAATGGGAGACATAGCATGAATCAAAGGAGAAGAAACAGAGCTATCTTCTACTACATTAGGTAAAGAAGGAATCTCCTGACTAGCTCTACTTTCGGCTCTGAGTGTTGCTTTCCTTTTCTATCTCCGTCTAATTTGTCCAGATGGGACTTCAATGTCTTCCATTTACTATCTTCCCAATCCTGACACTCCAGATATGTAAGCTCTCTACTACATTCCTGCCCCCTACACTTGACACACTTAGTGTGCGAATCATAAGTCACCTTAGTTAGTCTAGTTTTGTACCCCTCAATGCAAGAACAAATGCTTAAAGAGCTGGAGTCTCACATATTGACTATCTTTAGGAATAAAGCTAACTAATGCTAACGATATTACTAAGGTTGAAAAAATCACCACCAAAAAAGAGAGAAGGCAGTCACTGAGTTAGAGAAGGGGAATTACTGTAATTATGGAAATGCAAATTTTGCCATGGGACAGACCCATTAATAAGCCTTAAAATATAGATTTTACTGCCTTTTCTCCTTGAGAGTAATATATGAATACTGGTTGGTAAGAAAATTCAAAATAACTTAATACATACAGGAAGGGCTGTAAAAATCAGATTCTTAATCATTCCCAAAAATACAGGACAAAATCCAAAAAGGATGAAGCAGTGACTGCAGAAGACTACCGATGTTAATCGGGAGCAGGTAGAAAATGAATTGAAGCTCTCTGCCGAGTTGTACCTATCAGTCCCGAAAGTGGGCAGGAACCTGTCACCTACACAAGTGAAGGTAGCACCAGCATGAAAATTTGAATTTTGTTAGACTGCCGTGTAGAAAGCTAGTAGTTATGTAATTGCTTGGTAAGATAAAAATAACCACAACAAAGCAAATTATACTGAAATCAAACACTAGAGTGCAAGAGAAAATAATATACCTCCTTAGCCTTCATGACAAGCTCTGTTAAGGTGTCATGAACCATTTTGGCTAGACTGGGATCTTTACGTGCTTCCTCCTTCATAAAATCTGAATACAGATTACTGGAATTTCCCAACGTCTCCCTGGTTTCAGGATTCTCTATCTGAAGAGCCATAGCCAGGCGCCTGTTTCGCTCTAGTGTTTTACAGTCCTCATTGCATGTCAACCTGAAAGAAATTTTGGTGTTCACAAGTTTGAAGAGAATCTTCTGCACTGGGACAGGAACCCACATTCAAGTTATTGATAAGAGTCGTTCATAAATCCATGAAGTCTACAGAAAATATGTTTTCTATTCTTGCAATTTTTCTATGAATAGTGTTTCATAAAGAATCCTAAAAACTGTCCAAAAAACTTGCATTCCTTGCTGATATTCAGATACAATTTAAAATCAGGACTTGCATTCCATGGATTAAAGAAAGTTTTTTCATACAAACACATTATGGAAATCTAGCAGACATCTGTGGTCTATGAATGGCGCAATACTGTATAACTTAAACTTGAAATTACAGCATTAGAAAAGAATGCAAACACAGAGAGAAGGCAGTCACTGAGCTGGGCATGGGGAATTACTGTAATTATGGAAATGCAAATTTTGTCATGGGACAGACCCATTAATATGTCTTAAAATACAGATTTTACTGCCTTTTCTCCTTGAGAGTAATATATGAATATTGGTTGGTAAGAAGATTCAAAATAACTTAATACATATAGGAAGGGCTGTAAAAATCAGATTCTTAATCATTCCCAAGCATGCTCCCTAAACTATAAGATAGTAAATAAGGTATGTCATATCTACTAAAAGCATCATTCTGACTTGAAAACACTCTTTGGTTTTAGAAGGAAAATGAAAATTCCATAAAGTTAATGGTGACAGTCACTGCTACTGGGTCAGTATCATCACTGCCATCAGTCATTTCATATACAATTTTAAAATGAAGATGTGGAATTCATAAAAAAAAAAAAAAGAGAGAGAGAGAGAGAGAGAGAGAGAGAGAGAGAGAGAGAGAGATTCTATCTTCATGCAAAGCAATAAGATATAAATATCTCTCAGAATGACTTAAATTTCAATCCATTTTCTAGAGTATTTCGTTACTTATGTTCTTTGAATAGTTTTTTCCTTTAAACCATAATTACGATTATGTGCTTTGCAATTAATGTGTTTGAGCAGCTAGGAATATATCCCCACCCCACGTTATAATTGGGTTTGTTATCCGACACTCCCCACACAATCTATTTTTGATGAACCTAACCTAATCAAATAGCAACAGTTCCCTATAATAAGTTAGTAATTTGTATAAATGCAAGGTGATTTATCAAATGTTTAAAAAAAAAATTACTGTTCAACCTTATTTGGCCTTTGACCCATGCAAACTGGATACTTCCAGAAAAGAAACAACCTGTAAAAAGAAGCACGGACTTCTGTATAATTTTAAATAAATGATATCCCATAGACTGTAAGAACGGAAAGTCTTGGAAAATACTTAATGAGTGTACATATCCCTCTGGAAGACAGTTTTAAGCAAAACTGTGGAGGAGACACTTTATGAATTGTACCATCTGCTCTTCCATCAGTCTGAAAGAACAGTAATTCACAAATAAACAAACAATGACTAACCTTTTCAATTTGTCTGGTCTTGCTGTTGCAGTGAAAATTTCTGAAATGTCTACAGAACACCCACTGTTCATGTTTCGCATCTGTGAGGCTAGGAGGGATGTTGTCATGGCTCGATACTCACGATCGTTTTCAGAGCATTTCAGCATGCTTGTACGATGTCCACATTCACACGTGATGATTACCTGTGGGTTGTGAATGTCATTTATTCCCAATTCTTCTGCTAAATATGTTCTTGCATACACAGAAGCTGTTCTTGAAAAATGAATTACTGTAAATGCAATTCAAAGTAACATGAGAGCTATGTACAAGTACATACGACTTTTAATGTTTTCCTATGTTTGAACACTTAATTTCCTTATGGTAAGTCTTACATGCGATTAATACAAAACTTTTTAGGAAAGATATGTTTTGTGCTCTAAAAACTTACTGTATTTTATTAAATTTGATATAATTGCTGTATGAAGGATAAATATACAATGATATTACCACATAAGTCATATAGGAATATTAAGCAATTTTATACTGAAATCAAAATACCAAACACCAAACCTCACTTCCTGAACACTGTATTTCCATACAGGTTTTACAATCTATTTGTTAACACAGCACACAGTCATGATTTTTATTTCGATACCTATGTTTGCTACCAATCATTTACCATAAATATTGGTAGTTTTGGTATTAAGTAACCCTACAGCTAATCAGGCATTACAAATGTCATATGCTATTGAAATTTCAGTTTAATCAACAAACAAAGGGAAATTTCAAACCTGCTACGGTACAGGTATGTTTTGTTTCTACTCAGATATGTTATAATAATAATTTTACATTATTAGGGTTGTTTTCACAAAAAGGTCCCAAAACCCATTGTGTTATAACACTTTACAATCTTACATTACCTCACTTTTGTGGTTGTAGAAAAATGACAAAACATACTATAATGATTTTTGCATATGTAATATAATAAATTACCTTTAAACTAGGTATGATTCATAGAAAGTACCATGTTATACGTTTTTATCATATGATAGCCTAACCTACACTATCAAGTATACTCTATACATGCATGGTATAGTAACTATTAATATCAGCTAATTCTGAAGGTTCAGGCAGAGTGGCTTATGATAATTCAATACAAAGAGAAACTGAATAACAAACAAGAATTAACTTAACCTATACTATGGTATACCGTATACGTATATGGTAGCCTAGCCTATGTCATACTGTACTCTATATTCACATAATATCTTATTATACAAACATCAACATAACGAATATGCATCTTTTCCATGGATCTTTTAAAATGCTATGCTTTAATTCACTGTATCAAATAATATTATATTATAAATTACGATCATAGCGATCAATATTTTGGTTTGGAAACTGACTAAGCTGTAAATTTATTTCGCCCTATTTAACTCAGTTCAGAGTGCTTTTCTTGCTTCTAATTAGCGTAAATAAATCTCTAGATACTTTATTTATATGGGGCAAGGTTATTTTTCGTTATACAAGTGTTTTTAAGTCCAAATATAACTTAAATACGTCTTGTGAAATTAATTTAGCTATTTTTTCATTAATAGATGACATTGGTCATTTGGGGGCATGTCTGTTTTGTGTAAAAAAAAACAAATTCGAGATTCCATTCGCTATTTTCACTTGATTTCATCATAATACAAGCTTTACGTATTTATCGTTTATCGGCGTAAAAATAGCAGTAATGTGTGTCCTTTCATGCCCAGTAGTTTTGATTAAAATACTTTCCCTCTATTTTAATTAAAAATATTCCTAAAATATTGTCATATCGGTATTAATTGCTTAACCCACTGCAAAATCGAATTACCGTAACTCGAGCACTACCTGTATATATACTGTTGTATATGAACACAAAGCCTCCCTATTTCAAAACAAATTCATAGCAAAACTACACCTGAAGGAAAATCCTACCAAAATACTAACCATTTCCTTGCAAGTCACATCTGGGCAGGGTCCAGTGTGACACGCACTGCCACAAGGATGACCACAGGAGTCACGTGACTTCAGGCACTTCTGTGGGCAAGAACTTCCAGGTGCCACACAAGGTTGCTCGTGACACACAAGCAGACAATTATGCTGACCACAGGATAAGGGCTTGTTACAAACTGATCCACAAGACAGTGCCTTCAGGTAACATGGGGTGCTCTTCATAGTCTGGAGAAGAAACAAGATTTGAAATAATTGCTTCCTACATGAAGCTATTTGATAATCCTTATCATAAGTACAAAGCTTGCTTTTCCAACTACATACTGAATCAGCTTTACATATATTACAAATGTTTGTTTGAGCTCTAGAGAATATTATTTAAATTTAAAAACATATACAATATACGACTTAAAAACTTCTCTCCAATGGAAAAACACATAGTCAAACACCCTCCCTACCTTATGATTACCAAAACATGGTTTATCTACAAGAATAGTGCAAGGTGGGCAATTATCTTCAGGGTGGCAATTATGTGTAGGGGTATGGCCGCAGGGCATTGGTCTGCTACACGGATTGTTGCACTCAGGGGGCTTTGTGCCACATGGTATAGGAGGGAAAGTTACTTGCGCCCCACAATGACAGGTCAGCTCTTCGAAGCTTGTCTCCTGACATCTGCAACAAAAAGACAATCACATTACAAAGAATTTAGAGCCAAGACTCTGGGCATAAACATACCCTATATTTTATATATTCACTACCTACCTGTTCAAATTCTTTACATCAAATACACTAGTACCATATATTCCACAATTTGAACCCACTGTCAGAATGTATTAAACACAAACAGGCAAAAATGCAGAGCCATTACCTGCGACAATTTCCACGGTGACAGGTGTCCTCACATTTGTGGAGACCACAGGTCAACGTCCTTCCACAAATCAATGTGCATAAATGATCTATATCAATACAGCACCTAGTACTGCATTTATGACGGCCACATTCTCGCATCTGCATATATTAAAAAAATCTTATTCAAGTTCCTTCAAAGAGCTTCCAATATCAAACTAATTACAATAACTTAAAAGACTGGAAATCACAATTTCTCACTTTTTACATCTAAAGACAAATGTATCACAACAGTTATGTACATCATTGAGTTAGTACAGAGTACCACATGGAAGAGTAATATCATGGATATAATGGTGAGAAGATTGGCTGGAAGCATATTTGATTATCATTTGGCTGAAGCAAAAACTGAGGTTGATGGAGGTTTAAGTTGAAGAGGAAGGGTGAAATGCCTAGAAAAAAGAAGGCAAGGTCTGTAATGACCCCTTTTGGTTCAAGAACAGATCAAGTCTAATGGGAACACAAAAGAAAATAATTCATAAGTCAAGATTCACAAAGTTTCAAGTAAGCCCATTAGGTACTTTTACAAGAGACTGACGACCAATCAACAAGCAAAGAGCAATGGGAATGAAATGTGAAATATGGGAAAAAACTTATTAAAATCAACAAAAAATGCATGTGTTGTATTTAAGGAAAGACCAGAAATACAATAACTTACAAACATATAAAGTCGTTGTTGTCTTCTCTAAGCAGAAAATAAACAAATTCATGTATTGAGGTTAGCATTTGTTACGAATGTGAAATTTAGCAGAGAAAATAAAAAAGATATTACTTACCTTCCTGCATGCCCTCTTACAACGTACTTCGTCGGCTTTAGTCGTTAACTCACTGCAACTGACTTCTTGATCTAAGGAACCACAACGACACTTGACGGGGGTGGAGAGAGGACAAGGTGGACAAGGCCCTTCGTGGCACATGGCCTGGCACTCGTGGTAAGACCCGGGGACACCACATTTTAATTTACGACTACAAATTTGACCACAAGTGGGGACAGGGTCTGAGCAAGATTTCCTTGGGATAACACCATCTCGTTCATATATCTTTTCTAAAGGAACCTGAAAATTTAAGTAAATATTTTATACTGCTCTTCTTTTATAAGTACATATCTTTTTTTCTATTTTACTTATTCATAATACTTCAAATCTGTGGCAATCAACATGCACACCTTGTTCAAACTCTGAAATATACTTTCCTTAATCATTAACATTTCTAAAAGAAAATTGACATACCTTATCACAAGGACATCGCAGAACAACATCTATTGCCTTCTCACAGCGCTGACAATCTCCAGCATGACAATTGGATGCACATTTATGATTTCCACACTCCAGTAAGCGAGAGCATTCTTTTCCACACTCGTACTTGAGAATCCCAAAACTTTCTGCTGTACAAGGGACTTCTCTGTCTTCCTTACCACAATAACAACCTAGCAAGCAAAAGACAATGTACACATTTTCTATTTGCTGATGTAAACGCACTAACATACACAACAAAATGTACAGTACTAATATAAATAATATCAACAAAATAATACGTAGATTAACTAGCATTACTTATAAGTCCCATACAGCAAGTCACGTACTCTGCTTCACAATTTCCGCACATTCTTGGCATGCCCCAACATGACATTTCGTGGAGCACTTGTGTCCACCACAGTTCAAATCCTTGTTGCATGGGTTTCCGCATAAGAAAGATTCAGTTATGCTGCATCGCACTTCTCTTGTTTCTGTTCCACAAGGACAGCTCCTGCAGAAACACACTCTAAGTAAAGTATGTGGCCCAAAAAGGACTTACAAATAATTCAGTAAAACATTTATTTGAGACAAGACAAAGGTAACTGGAAAATGACTAGCTAATTCTTTTCTTACATACTAAACCTATCATATAAAGTACTAAAAATAATAAAAATACAAAAAAAGTATGCAACACTAATGAACAACAAAGAAAAATGAAATTTTTATAATAAAGTTTTATAAATATATATAAAGTTTTATACATACTTACCAAGTAATTATATAGCTAGCTAACAATCTCTAATAACCTGCAGCTAAAATTTGAAAATTCATGGTAGCGATTCTTTTTGTTTATTTTGGTGTAAGTAGCTAGCCCCGCCCACTTCTGGGGAAGAAGCGCAGCAACATAGCAAGAAGGTTCAATTTATTCATGTCACAATATCCATGAAAGGGGAGGAGGGAGGGCTCCCACTCTGTAATTACTTGGTAAGTATATATGAAACTTTATTTTATTATAAATAAATGTCATTTTTATATAAGTAACTTAACAAGTAATTACACAGCTGATTCCCACATTGAGAGGGGGTGGGATTCGTGGACTTATTCTACCTCAAGTATTATTAAAAGTAATAATTTAAGAACAGAAAGGGGTCTTTAACATTAATACAATGTTTGTTGTTCCTTACCTGGTAAGAAAGCTGCTGCAGGAAGATACTGCCTATGGTGGCACTCATCTTACCCTGTAGAGATGTGGCGGTATAGCCAAGTGTCACCTGCTATATAGGTGGGGACCTCGCAGCGAAGGAGTTCTCCGAACGCTAGCAAAGTATAGAAAGTTTCCTCTGCCCTGGGTGCAGTACTGATGCACAACACCAGATAAAAATGCTGATACTTACACCAAAAGATTAAAAACACCATAACCCAACCATTAAAAGACCTGGAGGGTGTCCCAGTGCAAGAGTACCCCCAGGCTCCCCTAAATTCAACACCAAGTACCAAGACGAAGAGTAAGGGTGGAAGGAACGCTTCCAATGCTTCCTTCCCCAACACTGTGCCAGCCACCAATAAAGGACTCAAGGTACTGCAATCATTAAAAACTGTTTCAACATCGCGTAGATAATGTGCTGAAAAAACTGACTTATATCTCCAATAAGTGGAGTGGAGAATGGAGGCAAGAGAAAGATTATGTCTGAACGACAAGGACGTAGGCACGTCTCTAATCTCAGGCACTCTTACCCTTAGAAAGATAAGAAGCTCTTCTCCCAATTGCGAATGTGACTAGTGAATGAGATCTCTTAGAAAGAAAGAGAGGGCATTCTTTGAGAGAGGACGTGAAGGGTTCTTCAATGTACAACAAAGATGATCGGACGTACCTCTTATTTTGTCAGTCTTATGGAGATAGCACTTGAGAGCTCTTACTGAACAAAGGAATCTTTTCTCATCTAACGAACCTACCACCTGAGATAGGCTCTTAATGCTAAAAGAACGAGGCCAAAGTTTGGTTGGATTTTCGTTCTCAGTGAGAAAGCCAAGAGTAAAGGAGCAAATCACATCTCCATTACAGAAACCAATTCTCCTATCCAGAGCTTTGATCTCACTTACTCTCTTGGCTGTAACCAAGGCTACTAAGAATAAAGTCTTCTTAGTTAAATTCCTCAGTGAAGCAGAATCAATAGGCTCAAAGGGTGGACCTGAAAACCATCTAAGTACTATGTCCAGGTTCATGAAACTTTCTGTAAATCTTTGCGCTTCATCGTATTGAACAATTTAATAAGTTCAGATAAATCCCAATCCGAAGAAATAACTAGGCCTCTAAGCCTGAATACAGAGCTTAACATTGCCCTATAACCTTTGACAGCGGATGAGGACAAGCCTTTAGAAGCTCTCAGGAATAATAGAAAACTGGTGATCTCTGTTGAAGATGTCTTAGAAGAAGAGACATGATTTGCTCGGCACCAAGTGTGGAAAACAGTCCACTTGCTTTGGTAGACATTGGCTGAAGGCTCTCTCCTGCGTCTAGAGATAGCTTGTGCAGTTGCTCTTGAAAATCCCTTGGCTCTGAGGAGTTTCTTGATAGTTTGAATCCTGTCAGAGCTGGTTTGAATAACCCCTGATGGAATTGCCTGAGATGGGGTTGTCTGAGGAGCTTGCATTTTTGAGGAAGTAGTCTTGGGAAATAGGACATGAGACTTATCAGGTCCGGAAACCATTCCCTTAGAGACCAAAAAGGAGCTATGAAGATCATCGAAGTATTCTCGTGAGACCTGAATTTGTTTATCACTTCCCTTACCATCCTGAAGGGAGGGAATGCATACAGGATCTTGTTGGACCAGTCCAACAGCATGGCATCCGTTGCCCATGCTGAGGGATCTGGAACTGGAGAAAAATAAAGTGGAAGGCGGTGATTTTTGGAGTTCGGAAACAAGTCTACTGTTGGCATTCCCCACAGCTTCCACAACTCTAAGCATACCAGTGGGTCTAACGTCAATTCCGTGGGAATCACCTGGTTGCTGTGACTCAGCTGGTCTGCTAGTACATTCATCTTGCCTTGCACATATCTTGTTACCATTCTTGTCTGATTTTGAGGAACCCAGAGAAGAAGGTCCCGCGATGCCTCGCAGAGGGAGAAGGAGTGAGTTCCCCCTTGCTTGCTTATGTAGGCCAGGGTGGTTGTATTGTCCGAGTGCACTGCAATGGTCTTGTCTTGAACTTCCGAAGCAAAGGCTTGCAATCCTAGACTGATTGCAGTCAGCTCTTTCAAGTTTATGTGCCAAGTTTCCTGTTTCGATGCCCACCTTTCTGAGACTTCCTTGTCCTCCAGGATCGCGCCCCAACCTAAGTCAGATGCGTCTGCATAGAAGTTCAGCTTGGGTTCTGAGGAAAGGCAGACTTCCCTTCTAGTAGCCTGTTTTTGGATCTCCACCAATGCAGATGTTTCTTAATGTCTTGGGTGATTGGGAACACAAACAAGTCCGTATATTTCTTTCAGTCCCAGTTGTCTCTGAGGTAAAACTGGAGTACCCTCATATGAAGTCTCCCAAGGAGACAAACTACTCAATGCAAGCCAATGTACCTAAGAGGCTCATCTACTTGTTGGCCAAACACATTTGAAGAGCAAGAAATTCGTCTATCACCTTTAGACAGGATTCTATCCTCTTGGATGCAGGAAAAGCCTGAAAAGGACGAGAATTCAGGCTCATTCCCAAATACACTAACTGTTGAGACGGAATCAGCTGAGACTTTTGAAGGTTGATCAAAAGTTCCAAGTCCTTCGCTAGAGCAAGAGTCTTTTGAATGTCCCCCATGTAATCTTCCTTTGTGGGAGAACAAATGAGCCAGTTGTCCAGATAGAGCGCAATGTTGATGCCCACTAGATGAAGCCAACCTGCTATCAGAGCGAGAATGTGGGTGAAAACCTGAGGGGTCGTCGAAAGTCCAAAGCATAGTGCTTGGAACTGAAAAATCTGGTTCCGAAAGACAAAGCGAAGGTGCTTCCTCGAGTCTGGATGTATGGGGACATGGAAGTACGCATCTTGCATGTCTATGGAGACCATCCAGTCCTTTTGACGAATGGTTGCAAGAATTGAGAGGTTCATCTCCATTCTGATTTTGTCTTCTGTACGAAGAAAATCAGTGCACTGACATCCAGCACTGGTCTCCATCCTCCTGAAGACTCCGGATCCACGAAAAGGCAATTGTAAAATCCCTCTGGTTCTACACCTGTGACTTCCTCTATTGCTCTTTTTTGAAGAAGAGCAGAAACTTCCTCTGAGAGGGACAAAAACCTTCTCAAGCCTTTCGAATATGCAGTTAATGACGATGGGTTTCTTGACTAAGGGTGGATAATCTATGAAGGGAATCCCCACTGCTGCACCAGGAAAAGTTTCCTCACTTTTTGGAAGAAAGTTTGGATGAAGATTTTTTGATGGCCTTGGAGGAAAAATAGACATTAGCACAAGGCCTAGACTGAAATCTTTGCCTGGTGCCTCGAAAGGGCCGGAGCTGTGCAGGAGAGGAAGACTTGGTACTGAAGGAAAAATTCTCTCAAGTGCATTTAGAAGACTGGGTCAGGAGATCTTGTGTTCACTTCTTTTGCACGTCAGAAGTGATACCATTAACTACTGCCTGAGGGAAAAGGAAGTCACGCACTAGAGGAGAGAACAGAAGAGCCGATTTCTGTACAGACGTGACCCCTTTGGATGTATAACAGCACCAAGGCTCTCTCTTCTTTAAATTACCCATAGCGCGTGTTGAGATTAATTTCCAAGAGGCATCTCTAATTCCCGTCTATACAGGAAAGTAAGCCCAGAAGATCCGAAAATAAATCCGTGAGAACAGAAGGAAAGTCCTGGATTTTCTTGGCCAGGGTACCCACTGCCCAATCCAGGAAATTGACCACTTCAAAAACTTTGAAAATGCTCTTCAACAGGTGATCAAGTTCAGTTTTAGAGAACATAACCTTCGCCGCTGAAAAGGCAGACCTATGGGAGGCTTCAGTGAGTCCAGAAGAGTCCCCCTGGGCAGAGGCTGACACACCCAGAGAGGGAACTTCCCCGGTAGCGTAATATGAATATCTCCGCAATAAGCATGAAGGAGGATAACAGAACACAGCCTTCCCTTGTTCTCTCTTGTCCACTAACCAACACTCTACTTCATTCACGGCCTTCTTAGCTGAAGTAGAAAGCACCAATCTGGGGAGCTTGGAGGATTCAGACTGAAGATTACTCATCTGGAAAGACAAAGTCAGGGTAGCGTAATATGAATATCTCCGCAATAAGCATGAAGGAGGATAACAGAACACAGCCTTCCCTTGTTCTCTCTTGTCCACTAACCAACACTCTACTTCATTCACGGCCTTCTTAGCTGAAGTAGAAAGCACCAATCTGGGGAGCTTGGAGGATTCAGACTGAAGATTACTCATCTGGAAAGACAAAGTCGGAGAAGGGGCTGCTGGAGAGAAGTTGGAAAAGGAGCGAAGCAAGAAGAGCAAAAGGGCTGAATATGCCGTGGTAGGAGTATCCTCTTTCTGATCTTGAGTTTCCTCCTTGGCTGACAAGACTGAAGATAGAGGCGCATCAACTGCACTCGGTGGAGGAGGCTGAGGTTTCAAAAAGCCCAAATGTCATCTAGGCGCTGCTGAATGGGAGTCAGAGACGGGTCTAACACCACTGGTGCCGCAGAAGAAAAAACTGTCATCATACGAGTGAAGAAGCAAGATCAATTGTCGTTGGCTCATCGGGAGCTACTGGAAGCTCGGAAGATACAGAGCACTCGGAAGCTGTATTTGGCAGCAATGGAAGCTCTGGCGCCAATGGCTGCTGTGGAGCCAATAAGTGCTCTGGCGTCAACTGTTGGTCAGCCGCTACTGCCAAAACCGCTACATCGTGAGAAGAGCGTCTAGATGCAAAATTGGGAGCTGGAGGTCGCTCTAACAAAGAAGAGCGCTCAGGAACAGAGGACAGCCCAGGCGCTAATGGGTGCTCCGACGAAACACGCTCCAGACTGTCCCAAAAACTACAAGAGGGAACAGCCTCTTTCATTTTCTTACAAGGCACCTGAGGGGTGCTAGACGCATCCACTGCAGACCTCTTGAGCATTCTAGATTCATCCTTGAAGTGCCTCTGTAGCCTGCAATCGGGACGCGATGCTTCAGAACTGGAGGAAGGACGGTGCACATCTGAGAAAATGCCCTTCCATCGGCATTTTGTTTACACCTGGGAATCTGCAACAGGTGCGACTGAGGGGCCGACTGCCCTTGGGCAGACCACATCAATCTCCCTTGAGCCTCCGGTATGACTTCTCCCAGGTGCGGGGGAGTGTGTCAGGGACCTTCGCCTAGGAGAGTCGGCAGGACGGACAGCCAGCTCCTCCACTAACACTATCTGTTCATAATTTGACGAACTGAATCACCCAAGAGTGGCAACGGCATTGGGGTCGTAAGTATGAGAGCTGGGAACGGGAGCAGGTTGTAAAGCTGAAGGACTGGGATTAGGAGACATAACAGAAATTACAGGAACATCCGACGAAGATTTAGAAGAATGCTGACTAGCAAAAGATTGGTCACTCCTAGCATTAGCTTTCCTAATTCTGTCTTCCCCGAAAGCGGGCGGGGCTAGCTGCTTACACCAAAATAAACAAAAGAATCGCTACTGCAAATTTTCAAATTTTAGCTGCTGGTTATTAGAAATTGTTAGCTATCTATGTAATTACAGTACTTGGTAAGTTACTTATATAAAATTACAGTCATACTCTAAACTTATGTGAGGTTAGGTTCCAGAAACCCTCGCGCAAGGCGAATTTTTGTAAGTTTGGCACGGTCTCTAGAAATGCTAATAAATGCTTACTTCTAAAGTTTAAACACTAAATATGACCCTAATCATGCTCTCAAATTATTAAGCTAACTTTTAAATTTAAGTTATGTAATTTCATTTAAAAGTTAGCTTAATACATTACCCTTAAAAAAAGAAATAAATGGTCGACATAAAAATAGAGTTTTCGAAGAGAATTTCTCTCCCTCTACTTTTCCAACTGATCTATTTTTAGAAGTCATCTCAACCTCTTTTTAATAACTTCTTTATCCTACATCTCTTTCTCTTTGTTCTGAAATGCTTTTCCATGAACAAACATTGTTTTTTATTTGGACTAATACAACTCTTAGTTATTATGTCTCTATGTTTTAGAACATATTTGCCACACTAGCGCATTCACAGTTCATAGACGGTACAGGTAAAATTAGATCAATTTAAACTCTCTACTGTACAGGTAAAGACAGGTAAGTTGTTGTAAAAATGTGTAAGCACTAACTAAGAGAGAGAGAGAGAGAGAGAGAGAGAGAGAGAGAGAGAGAGAGAGAGAGAGAGAGAGAGAGAGAGAGAGAGAAATCCTTTGACACACTGGGCAACGATTGACACATCCGACAGCTTTGCCCTTGCCCCTCTCTTCAAAGGTTTCTCAAAAGATCGGGAAATGATATTTGTTTGTTTTAAATATCACATGATTTACTATAGAAATTATAGAAATGTATAAATTTTGTAATTACAGTTATATTATTATTATTATTGTTGTTTTTTAATCTTGTTAATCTTATATTTGAAAATTAGTACTTATTATTAGGTAAATAATTTATTTTATCATACAAAACATATAAACATATACATGTAACCCTAAAAATTCTCTTGTCTCTTACAGAGATGAGAGAATTTTAATGGTTACATGTATATGTTTATTTGTTTTGTGATAAATAAATGATTTACCTAATATTAAGTACTAATTTCCAAATAATAATAATAATAATAATAATAATAATAATAATAATAATAATAATAATATTAAATAATAATAATAAATCTGTAATTACAAAATTTATACATTTTGATAGTAAACTGTGATATTTTAAACAAACAAAGATAATTTCCTGACCTTTTGAGAAACCTGTGAAGAGAGGGGCGAGGGCTAAGCTGTCATCAGTGTCAATCATTGCCCACAGCGTGACAAAGGATTTCTAAGCTGCAAAATGTGTCAATCATTGCCCACAGCATGTCAAAGGATTTCTGGTACTGTCTTTCTGTCTCTTCTTTCTTTTTCCTTCATAAATCATGAATTTTCATCTTTTGATATCTAACGCATGAATAATTTTTCTCTCGCTCTCTCATGTTATTCTCTCCGTAATAATTCATAAATAATTTAACATGATATTTCAAGTAAGGACAATCTCCCCCCCTCTCTCTCTCTCTCCGAAATAATTGATAAATAATTTCACTCTCTTAAGTAAGGACAACCCTTATCTCTCACTCTCTCTCTCTCTCTCTCTTGAGGATTTGCAAATGTCGTGTCTGTGAAAAAATCGCGCACGATAATTAGTTAGGTTTCAATGAAAACATCGTGTGTCTGTGACTTCGAGCAACTCAAATCTTGTAAGATTGAGGTATTACTGTATAGTTATATCACTGATAATGCCTGTTTTAATGACTATTCTGGTAAGAAACCCTTGCAATGGAAGGAAATTCTTAACTAACCTTCTGATGAAAGCACTACAAGGAGGGCATGGCCCTGGGTGACAGAGGATATTACACTTGTGCTTACACCACTCTATCTTGCGTTTTCGACCGCAAATTTCTCCGCAGGAATGAGGAGTCTCTCGGTGGTTCCATTCTGGCTCTCGAACTTTCCCACAGAAGCACAGGTAAGTGTTTGGGACTTTGGCTGTGAACCCCTGACAAGCAGGACATCGCCATCCACCATCTGAATGAGATTAAAGAAGGAATATGAATAGGAAAATTAAAATGGGGGGTTTAAAAGTGTGTAAAAGTAAGATGTTCAGTTTCAGAAAATTTCATATGCTAAAAAATTTTTATAAACCAATTATCAACTTGTTTCCTTTTTCATAAACTAGTATTAAACTGCAGTAAAAGTATTTTGCTCAGTGCAGAAAAAGATATTTAATAAAGGGTAAATTAACTGAAAATATGGTAATTACCACCACTAAGTGATCAACAAGAGGACGAAGTACATGATAATAGTTCTAGATGCTTTAAAAAATTCAAGGACCATGATGATACTCTGGTGGGTGAAAAGGAGATTAGGCCAATGTAATGTACTTGGCTTTTATTGAAACAAGTAATGATTATTCCCTTCAGTAGACTCAGTCATCATTCCAATCTTTATACTTACCTTGCACATATTAAACAGCTAATATCATAATTATACCACATACAGCAGAATCTTTCGTAATCCCATCAAATTCCAGGTGACTTTCCATTCTTCAGCATTTGAGCATTCAACAACTCTTCAAAATACTCATGATCATGCACATTTTTTTTTATATCAAGTTTTCCACTATACAGTACAGTATGCAGTTAGACATTACATAAGCTCTTTCTAATTTTCTCTGTCCTTGTAGCCAACTGTTCCTCATCCCTTCTCATCAGAAGTCAAAATCATCTGAATCATTAAGAGCTCTGTTTTCCAGGCCCCTTGATTCCACATTTCTCCATCAATTCATCATTCATAATTCTCTCTCTCTCAACTGCTTCCTTGCCTCTTGCATACCATTACTCAGTGACCCCTCCAAAATATGACATGATCCCAAAAAACTAACAGCAACAGCTAGGTGCTGCCAGTATAGAAGCTTATTCTAACATAAACACAGTACTTTACCTCCAGCTGAAGTCTTTGCCCATTTTTTTATGCATCCAAGATGGAAGCAATTGTAACAACTGGGGCATGACCAAATTGCCTGCGGCTGCTTGATGCGATCGCAGCATACCATGCACTCGTAAAGACCACGTGACAGCTGCTCTATTAAGCCCTCGCTTCGACTGATGGGTGTAACTTCCGGTGCAGCTTTACTTTCTGAATCGACATTGCTCCACTGTTGCTTGTTACTGGCACCATTTCGTTCCTTGACTGGTTTTGTGGCTTTGTTGACCTGCTGCTCATCTTGACATTCTGTCTTTACTTGGCGATTTTTCCATTCTTTCCCCTGTTTCTCTTCTATGTAATCCCTCTGCTGGCCCCAACCTCCGTTTCTTGCTCGTCCTGGCCGCTTCCTGCTTACTCCTCTCATTCGGGCAACACTCGAGCTTTCTTCAACTTGAGGGGGTGCATTAGAGCTCTCTGAGCTGGCGCCAATGTTCAAATTCCTCATAAATGCGGCCGTTTCTGCGAGGGCACTGTCCCTACCAGCACGCTTCAGTTCGTCATTATTGACCTCGTCTTGGAAGTCACCACTGTCTGGCCTGCCAGTGTAATTACCACCACTTCCTCCTGCCCCTCCCCCCCTGTCACCCCCATATGGTCGCCGTCTCCCACCTCTTCGGCCTCTGTTTGGACCTCCGGTCCCCCGCCCTCGGGCACCTCCTCTTCCCCTGCTGGTATTATTATTCCCACCCACATTTTCATTCGGGACGTCATTACCAGCAAAAATATTCTCTTTGGGAAACGTTCTTCTTCCGGCATTCTGGGGAATATTACCATCGTTAACCCCTGTGTTATAATTCCTATCCATTTCACTTACATGATTATGTATGGTCGCACTCACGTCAAAACTGCCGTAACTCTTGTCCATCTGCGGCATCCTGTTTGGAACACTATAGCTATTTGCGTATCCCCAGTTTGGCCTCGCAGGCGCAGACGCATTGCTGTACAGATCGCTGTACTGTATAGGAGGCTGCATGTAGCCGTTAAAGGGGGGTGGCGGTGGGAAGTTTGGTACAGAACACATTGGATAAGGGGGTGGTGGGTGTGCCAGATACCCCATCCCCTGGGAATGGTGTCTGATGGCACCACGGCCACATCCTCCCCAGCCACCTTCAGCCATCCTTGTGACCTGGAAATCAGAATAAAAAAAAAAATAACAATAAAATAAGACGAAACAAGCAGTGCATTTGCAACTCTACAAAAATATAACTTAAAATATGTATTTATAAGAATGATTTTAATGTAAACTTAAAAATAAATATCAACTTTTATCTGAAAGTGATCAGTATTTTTACTGACGGCACTACTAACCTACAGGGCAGCTACAAGGACAAATGAGAATGTTGTTTGCAGTGGGCATTAAGTATAAATATTTGTGTTCGTGCACCTAGGAAAAATCTCTGGAGTTCATTACACCTCCAACAGCTTCTTCTCCACTAGGGACCACTTTGTCACCCTAGGTTAGGTTAGGAGGTCCAATACCACTAGTCTAAAAAAAAAAAAACGATAGGCCTATGCCACGTATTTACTTATTTAAAGGGAACATAGGTGATACTGCTGAATAGAATAGCTTCAAGAAAGGGGAGTCTAAGAGTGGTAAAGGCATCTCTCCCCCCCTCCTTCTCCTCTAGGACAGGTCAAGGCACAGCACCCTAGGATACGATAGGTTAAGATACATCTCTGCTGAAAAGCAGCATGTCTTTGACCAACTTGAAAGCAGGCCGTAACCTGTGGAAGAAAGCACGGGTAATTCTACAGAAGTGCTCCATATTGGAATACAGTACAAGATTTAGGGCACAGGCCAGGCGCTGGAACCTATGAGGTTGTTCCATGCTGAAAGGGAAATTGAGAGTAAAAAGGTTTGAAAGGTGTAACTGAAGGAAAACCTTGCAGTTGCACTATGAATCAATTGTTAGGAGAGGTTGGACAAAAGATGGAAGAAAGAGAATGTGAATGGGAGTACTGTACAGTAAAAAGAATGAAAGGGGTTGCAGCAGCTAGGGGCCGAAGGGGCGCACCTTGCAACATGTACTGACAGCATTACACCACCCACAGTGAAGAACTCCATATGGAGATAGAGTACTGTCTATTTATTAACATTTTTCAATTGAACAATATGGAAAAGGGTGTGTAGGCCATAATGCAATGGCCTACAGGCAAGATAATTTGAAATATTCAGCGTCTTTTATTTCTTTACGTTCTTCTGCGAGGGGCTGGTACTATACACAGCGCCATACGGACCTTTCCTGTAGAATTAACGAAAGCGAATTTGACTCTTCCACAGATTTACTGAAACATCTGCAAAAGCAAAAACAAGCTCCGTGCACTTCAACAATTTCATTAACCCTAAGGCACAGTCTAACTCTCGACAATTGGGCCTAAGGTGTAGTTTAATCCTTGAGAAATTACTTAGCCCTAGGGGATAGCCTAACTCACTTTAAAGCCAACCATATTGACCTAGCCTAACCTCATCCCATCTAAAGACTCTAAGGGCATCAAGTGTAATCTATACCAGCTAAAAAATGCCCACGAAAAAACATGGCACTTTAGGGTTACGGCTGGCGTAACCTAGCCTAACTTGAGCCTATCGACCATATGGCAACGAAAACCCAGACTTAAAAGAAAAAAAAAACCCTAAAATAAAATAGACCTACTTTACTCCGATGACGTCACAATGACCTGGGTCATCATCTCTTGACCTGACAGATGAATGACGGCGAGGCTAAACGGTAACAGGTCAGAGACGTCACATCTTCGTTACTTTGTTGGTTAACCGACAGTGACCTCGATTAACCACAAAGGTCAACGAATACCTCCTTAACTGACCTTATTCGAGGTCAAAAGTATAAGTAAAAGGGGGGAAATATATAAGAGTATTTGCGAGAACTTACTGAAGGATGTCACCCTCGAAAGCTCTGCGGAAAAGAGCGGCGTTTGTGACGGAACGGTTTTAGTAATGGTTCTTACTTCACGTGATGCAAGAATTGTTTTTTTGGTTGTTTTTAGGTGTTGTTTCTTATCTATTGAATTGTCTGTCTATCGGACCTTTGAAATATGCTCTGACTTTTGAAGTGTGTGGTCGATAGTATAGGTGGAAAAGAATTTATATTTAAAAAATAAAAACCTAACAAAAGAAACCGGTCAGGAATTATGTTGTGCTGTTGCTGTCTTGTTTTTTATTATCTATGGGTTTTTAATGTTTATTTGGCCTTTGAACTATGTTCTTATCTTTGAAGTACGTGATGTATGGTACAGGAGGAAAAGAATTTGTATCTTTAAAAAAAATGAAAAAACCTAACAGCATCAACCGGTCCGGAATTATGTTGCATGTTGCTGTTGTTTTTTTTATTATCTATCGGCTTTTAATGTCTATCTGACCTTTGAACCATGTTCTGATTGACTAATTTAAAGATTTTAGGCATATATGCCAAGCACTATGAACTATGTTCTGACCTTTGAAGTAAGTGGTGTATAGCATAGCTGGAAAAGAATTTATGTTTAATTAAAAAAAAAAAACTTACGAAACCGGTCAGGATTTGTGTTTCTTTTCTTTGAGGGCTCTCAGAGAGAGAGAGAGAGAGAGAGAGAGAGAGAGAGAGAGAGAGAGAGAGAGAGAGAGAGAGAGAGAGAGAGAGAGAGAGAGATATTGTTTTATCTCCAAGGCTGAAGTTTTAAGGGGTAACTAAAATTCACAAGTATGAGGGAGGCAAAAGTTTTAAGATGAAAACAATAAATCCTACTCAACTAATTAATTTATTCATCCCTAAGCCAACAACGATTCAGCCTATCTCATCTATTCTAGATCTACAGTGAAACTACAGAAGTAACATTAAATCAGTATAAATTAGTAAATTCAAAAGTTGACTTTTTGTAAGTTCTACAATGAGGTTCAGTGGATTTTTTTTATTTAGTTAATTTTGGTTTGGGGTTTCAATAAGCCATTATTTCCAAATTCCAGTGCCACTTTGAATCCTGTGAATATTTTTAGTGTATTAATAACTAGATTTAAAAAATCAGTTATAAGAAGAATTTACTTGCTTTGAATAACCATCTCAACACAAGCAAATGTTAAAACTAACTGCAATTACCCATGAACCAGACAGATGCAATGTTGATGCTTATCAAGTGCATTTTGAATCCTACAAATATTATTTTTACCTTTGTTGTTTTCCCTTCTCATAGATTCTATAATGGAAAAAGTTGTTGGAGATGAAAGGAAACTTGACTGAAGTACAATAATCAGATAATGATATTATGAATAGTAAACAGGGGCGTCATTTAGGGGTTGCTGGGGGTGGGGCAACTGACCCCCAAGACTCAAGTTGCCCCCCCAAGCCTCAACTTTCCGCCCCCTCATCCCACCAAGCCCCAAGAAGTAACAGCAGCTGGTTTTCCATTACTCCTACCGAAATTCAAACGTGTCATCACATTAAGTTATATTTGTCTGTCTATCTATCTATTTTATGTGCTTCAAAAAGCACATAAAATAGCTCAAAATAAAAAAACCCCAGGTGATTAGGCTCGTTTCGCTTGCCAAACCGCCTTCACCCCCCCATAAAAAATCTGAAATGACGCACCTGTTAGTAAAACACCACTTGATTTAAAAAAGCTTACGTAACAGAGCTAGAGAGGTGGGACTAAGGATAAATAAAAAAAAAAAAAACACAGAAGCAATGCAGGCAGGTTATGCAAACGGGATAGAATAACACAAGGCTGATTTTTGGAATAAAGCTTTAAGAGGAATTTTAGCAGTCAGATGGCAGCAGAGTGAAAAATGATGCCATATAGAGCCTCTTCTATAGGGTTGTTACAGGAGAGATACATTTTCCATATTTATAGGAGGGATACATTTTCCACAATTTACCCTATTTTCCTGTTTATCCACTACTTTTATGGTATATACTCCCATTATTTTCCTTTTACTGTCATTGTTCATTCTCCTTATTCCTCTATTCCAAGTTGTTGTTTTAGTTTATGCAAGAGTTTAAAAACTGAAAATGTTTAGGAAAAAGGATCCAGCGTTTAAGAAGGCAGGCCTACAGATTCATCAAGTTAGGAGGATCTTTTTCATTAAATAAAAAATAAATCTTTCAGTGCTGTTAACCTGAATGGATGATAAGCCACCAAGATTCTACTTGAATCACTGCCTTCCAAAGTGTGCTGCTTGCTGCAGATTAAGATGCTTATTCCTAGCTTCATTCTGCTTTTCCTCCCTGGAGCTGATTCTTACCTGGAATGACCAAAAACCACTGTCAACTTGTCCCTCAGTAATCAATCAGAAGCTATCAATATTAATATTACCTGCAATTTGATTGTTTGTGGCTGCTTGCTTAATTCAGGGAACTGTTCTTATCCACAGCTTGATGTCAGTTAACAGAAATTGTACGATGTCTCACCAACACAAAACAAGAGACAGACCTTGCATCCTGGTCAGGCATGTTTATTGTGCTTCATCCTTTCCCCAATTCTGTACGCAGCAACAGTAATATAAATACTACTTTTAGACATGATAACTCAATAATCTTGCTTTACTTTTATGACCCTGACAATTATACATAGCAGTACCAATATTAAATTGGATTATTCCTGACACGACACAACAATTCTAAAACCTCTAAAATAAAAGAGTCTAAGACCTTTTAAACCCATTGGAAATTGTGGCTATGAAGTTCATCTTGACACAAGTGTGACTTTTGACCATGATAACCATGTGGCTCTTGTTGTCATACCTAAAATGGATGGGAGTTGGTGGACCATTTCTTGATATTAATGTATTATTGCATTTTTAACAGACAGCTTGCAAAGATTGGTTGTTGACAGGCACTATGGAATGCACTCTGGCATTCCCTGAGGTAGCATTATTGGCCCATTACTAATATACATAAGATATGGGATTTGGTCTTAAAAAAACTATTTACTTTTGCAGACGATGTTACTCTCACTACATTGATCACATTTCCTGAGTATAGCCTTGTGTTTGAAGATTCTCATACCAGAGATTTAGATAAAATTAGTGCTTGGTGCAAATTGTGAGGGATGGAACTGAAGCCTCTCAAAACTCTAAATATGACTGTTAGCAGAAGTAGGGAAATGGATCCCCTTTGCATCAAAATTCTTTAATTCTTTGATTCTTCCATGTTTTGAGTATTGTGACCCTGTTTGGTCTTCTACAGCTGACTTGCATCCTGAATTGAAGAAAAACTTGAGTTCTATGAAATTTCTTATCCTTGATCTAGGTATTAAACTCTGGCACCATTGTTCAATTAGGTCACTGTACAGGCTGTATAAGGTACTGCATAATTCTCATCATCCATTGCATTCAAATCTTCCCAGATTATCCCATTCACCATGTACTGATTAAACCACTGGGAACATAACTACAGTATATATTATACATACTACATGTCAGCAGCAAATGTAACATTTTTTTATGAGACATAGACTGTGTCCCTTTAATAGCCTGAAAGAGAAACAGTAAACACTGAGTACAGAATAAAACATAAATCACTAAATAGAATTCAATTTAATTTGCTTTCTCTCCCTGGAGTTACTCATGTAACTGTGAACTGAACAGATTTTTTGTGAGTGTTTTGTATACCTTGCATTCTTCTGAGATCATTGGAAGGAGCTGGTTAATCACAATTGCTGTTTCACTTCATTGTTATAAAAATGTATTGGAGGTATGATGCTTGTAGGGACACAGGTGATAATGATGCATCTATATATTAGCTTTGGTTAAAGAACTCAGAATAATGTCTGAATCTTCACAAATCCTGGATTAACCAGACAACTAAAAGGATTAATTTGGCACATAGTAAATTCAAGCTTTACATTTTGAAACATTCTGAAATTTATCTTTTCAACATTTTTTCAAGGCTTGTGCTTTTAAATTAAGTTTAACTAGTACTCGGTCCAACTGCACATACTGTATGTGCAACAAATGAATATCAGTCATGGAGCAGCCAGTTACAAGGTTGCCAATACTCATAAGATGAGTGTGGGGTACAAGTGAGTACAATGAACAATGTACCCTAGCCACAAGCTCCATGGAATACAAAGGCCAATGACCTTCTTTAATGTTATTGAGATAACAACAGTAAGAAATCTAGTTGGTAAACTTGAAGCTTTGGCTAGGCTATCAACTATTAATAGCAGAGGCCATAAAAAAAGAATGGACTACATACTTATCAATACCAAGTCCTTGCTCCCTAAAAAAAGGACAAAGGAGCACTCTAGAACACTATAAAATACAGTACATGATTTTATTAAGATGATTTAAGCAATTATGCCAAAGTTACTAAGTTCACAAAACTATCTGCTACACTGTCTGGGCTTATAAAAAAAATAGACTGCCTATGAACACTGACAAATCAATAAAATGGTAAATAATACAGATGAAAAGTTTGGAATTTTATATATATTACAGTATATAGTACTGCATTAGATAACAATTATTAAGAACTTTAATAAATTAATACAGGGTTAAATAAGATAGCTGAAAATAAAGGGCATTTTCATAACAAAATTCATCTTGAACTAAAGGTGTATGAATTAAGAAAAAACTTCAAGGCATAATCCATAAGCACCTTACCATAATATTTCAAAAATTGATCATAGTATTTGTAAAGATAACTAACAATAAACAAGGAAATGGAAATCAACACAAAGTTAACCCTTACTGCACCTTTAAAATAAAGATGAACATGAAATTTTCCACCTTCAGTGTATAATTCATGTTGGATGAACACCATTGGTCAAAAAAATACAAAACTACTCATAAATGCTGCTACCGAATTTTCAACTTACAAAAATAGATTTACATCTTTGCATGACAGAATACAAATTGTTCAAGATATTATCATTAGAGTCTGAACCTCAAGTAACAGCGTACCGAGAACAAGCACTTATTCTTGAGCCGACAGTAAAAGATAGTATTAGGGATACTGATATGCAATTAATATAAGAACAGCCTGCAATGGAACGTGATCTCATTGACAATAGCGAGATTATTACTCTGTTAAACTAATCAACCACTTATAAGAAATTGTGAACTTATACTAAAATCTAAAATTGTGATCTTGATTTGAGCATTTTAGGGCCAACTTGTTTAAAAAGCATTTTCTTCTGTATCTACAAACGGAGGATAATTTTCCTTACCTTAATCTCATTCTTCCTAATTAGTTTTATTTCCTAAATAACAAAAACCCCAAAACAATGTTTCTGACTCTTCACAAAACCTGGATCTTTGGAGGTTTACCCCTTGAAAACTTTTTCTATAATCTTCGTTAATGATTCAGTCTAGCAGATATTGCCTTCCTAAAGCATAATGGTAATCAGACTTCGCTTATATTAAGGATGGAGTTATATTCCAAGTGGTAAAAGCCTATGTCCACATTCTACTTCAAATATTTTTGGCTATTAACTAAACTGAATACCCTTTATTTCACACAGAACAACATCAACTATATTATTACACACAGAAATTGATAAATAAAAAGCAAAATTAAATACTTTTAAAGTCCCTGTTATCCAAACACTTTGTTTATCATCATATTATGAACTAGTTTGATACGACCAATACATTACATTTCTAGGCTCTCATACAACTCTTCCCAAGGATTTGTTCTTACACGAAAGGTGTAAATAGGAGCAGACAAAGTTTAAGTTGGAAAGCTCAGTGGGATGAGACCACAGGCAACTGATGAAAAGTAAAGGACAAGAAAGCAATCCAGGTGGAGGCCAAGGGGATGCCCCATATAACTTTTGACAGCCTCCAGCATCCAGGATGTACTGCGCCACACCTTCCTGCGTTTGCTACACCTCTAGTTGGTCTAAACGCCTTAGGACTTATGGGAATCTGGTTACTATAAACAGTTCAATAGCAGACTGTAAGTAATAAAATACTCCACAGTTTGTTTGTTTCGTGCATTTTCATGTTAACTATAGTTACTGGACCCTCTAATCAATATAACCCTCACTCATCTTCATTTCCGATTGGTATATAACTGTATCCAGAATTAAGGATGTACTTGATAAGTCTCTAATTGGAATTTCATAAATAGTTTAACACACCACAAACACAAGATGTATTTAATAAGCCTCTAATTGGAAATTCATATATAGTTTATCACACCACAAACAGAGTAATCCATAAACAGATACAGGCATTTATGAAGTTGGAAAATAAGGCCCTAAATAAGTTTGTAGTGGAATGGAGTTCCAGAGTATTTCTCCTTCGGATCTGAAAGAAATCTGACACCGAGTCTAGCAGAATGTCTTTGCTGTTACTATGCACTCACATACATATATCACTGAATATAAACACTAAACTTGGAAGATATCTCGCATGTTAAGGAAAAACCTCAACTTTTTTTGGGACTCAAGTTTCAACTTCAGTTTTCCTTACTTTCCTCTTGGTACATGGATGAAATGAGTATCTCATATATAAAATGTACTTTCTTTACCAAAAACTCCTAAAGCCATGTAATACATTCTTTCTGTTTGTAGAACATCTGCCAAAACCATTTATGAAATGAGCCATTTAAGACAAAAACAGCTGAGAAAGCTCATTAAAAACAGAAAACCCAACTAGGGATTAAACTGTGAAGAAAAAGTGGTCTTAGTACCAATAATTATGCTATGAATATTACTTTTTATGTAGTTGCATTACATTTTGTTTGTCTAAAGAACACTTCCCTGTAATTCTAGAACCGTGGTTAGAAATGCGTAATTGGGCTTACAGTATGTGCGTACTACAAAATGGTATTATAGTGTTAGTAACACTTTAAAAGTAATAATTATAACAATTTGGACTCAGAATTAAATGTCTAGAGTTCCTACAACTGCATGGGACCTAACTATAAATATTGAATGAATTTTGTGTATTTTGTGAGCATTAATTAGGTCTCCTAAACTATACTGAATGAATTTTGTGCATTTTGTGAGCATTAGTTAGGTCTCCTAAGCTATCTTATGATGGTGTATTTGCTAGGCTACTGTCTTGGGGTAATGCAATTAGAAGATGAATGTATGACACTGAATAATACATACAAACGATAGATTAGTACATGCTACTGATTACATGGGATTATTGTATGTGCTTTGGATGCTGGCTGTGGGGTATGGTGAACACTACGCAATCAGGTTTTTACTTTATTGAAAAGCTAGATCCATAAAACTTTTCCCAAGTTGAGATTCTACGGCACCTACCAAATAAGCTTTAGAAATGCAATTCATAGAGGAGCAAAGTCAGATTGGAAGGAGACTCATATGCAAGATGCAAAGATTTGTAGCATACATAAAGTACGATTTCAAAATGTTTGCAGAATAAATTGTTCGGATGTTTAAATAATGTATCAATCTGCATTTCTCAGTTAGCAAACATACATTTGGTCTTTCAGAGTACAGTAACTACAACAGAAGAATAATTATTATCATTTCTTTGCAGGGTAACTAATTTGTTATTTAATTTGCAGCCTTTTAACCACACAATTGAGCTGCTGAGAAGACACTAATCTACAGTAGCTGACTTAATGAAAATGCAGACAAATTCTATGAATGAATCTAACCCAAGGACAGCATGCCCCGCTGTTATCTGAGGTTCTGACTAGTTGTTGACAATTCTTTATTAATTTTAAACAAGTAAGTTATTCAGTGTCAACTGCAAGTACATAACTGATTATTACCATTTAGACGCCTGATGGAAAACTAGTACTGTGCAACATGAGTCCGCAGTAAGGTTATGTAATCTTCACTTAGCAAAACGATAGATGAAACACAATGATATATCCCAAAATACTATCAGGAGTACTTGACAGCTTAATGCCATAGGCAAAAATGATACTGTACTTATATTTAATGGTGTGAAATGAGTTTTGGCATAGTAATTTGACTATTGTGCTTCAGACACACCAAAATAAAATGTTTTGCTTGAGTTTAAAATGGACCTAATTTTTTAGAAATGGCTAGGTGAATACATAAATATGACTAATTCTCCAGTAACCTTTTTCAGGGTCTCTGTAACAATTCACAGTGATGTAGGAATTTAAAATAGTTCTAGGTTTACAGGTATCAAACCAAGAGTGTCAAATGTTTATTTGTAATGTACGCAAAATTGAACAGTTGATGATCATAGCACTGAATCAATGTAAAGACACAGGATGCCTATAAAATGTATAATGAAAGAATCCCTACTCATGTTTAAGATAAGATGGATCTTACCTCGTCCAAAAGCGTATCACAGTAACATGTATGAATAATAAAACCCAAGAGTATATATAGCTCAAGAATGCTTAATATTTCAGCATTAAGGTAGCTGTCATAACTCCCCATCTTCCTCCCACGTATGGGAGACGTTTTCATTCTGATCATTCTTATATTTAAGATCTCTGAAAGAGGTCTTCAGTTACTTGGCATAAGTAATCCTAGAAAAACTCCTATGGCCTCCATTATAACTGCCTAGTATTTAATTTTTTTACAGTGAATATTGCACAAAAATTTGGCAGTGAAGCTGCAAATGTCTTCATCCCTGTTCTAACAGGCTGCAAAAAATATGCATTAAGTAGTGACTCACATTACAGTGGTTGTGACGTCTTATAATCTATAGGCACTGTGACTAAAGCTTAATTCATTGCAAAACTTCACATTTCAAAAGCACCTTCAAATATGTTAATTGCATAGTGCAAATACAAAAGTGATTCAGTTACTTATATAAAGAGTTATCATATGAATTACTGTACTACTGTCAATGATCCAGTCATGTTCACTGATTATGAATAATTGAGCTGAAACATCCCAGAAATCAATCTGTGGGAGTAAAAATGAAAAGGCACACCATACCAGTATCAACACAATAAAGAATATGCAGGATTTACTAAATTTACCTTTGTTTATATATCAGACTTGAACTCAATGACAAAAATCATTATCTGTGAAGGCACCAAATGACTTGCATGTGATATGCCTGAAAATTAAGAGAGTCCTTGGACGGCATTTTACAGGCATAACCTGTGTCGACAGGTGAGAAGGCCTCGTGGGTGGTATGCTCAAGAAGTAACCATACAAGTTCCGTCTACAAAAACTGTAGAGAAAAAAAAATACATGAGTGATAGGAAATTGATTGATATCCTGTAAAATTTATCCAAAATTTCATTTAATAATTGAGTATATTTTAAATCCTCTATCCTCTTGACAATTCTGCACAAACTCAGAATGATTAAGATGAAAGAAAATTTTGTAAAATAACAGGCACGTGAAGAAGACAATTACAGATATAAAAGCATAAATACAGTATATGGGAATGGCACCAGTTTGTACATGAGATGATCTGATAATATGGTAAGGGGAACTTTCCCAAAAATAAAAATACTATGAAATACAATACTGAGAGAGTCTACTCTTGCAATCACTCTACAGAAACTCCTAGAAAGAAAAGCTGATGTAATGTTCAAGGAAACAGGATCAAACTTAATATTCTTTTCATGCATACAGAACTGTATATTCATCATAAGAGGTCTAATTGAATAATAAAAGAAGAAGGAAAACTAATAAATATATATTATATATTATCAGGCATTAAAACTAATTTTAAAATATATAAATTTATATATACTACACTAATATCACATGAGAATATCTACTAATGATGTCCTGTGACTGGGAGAAACTAACGCAGCTAATAACCAATAATATACAGTATTTAATCATGTTAATTAAGCTCTAGACAAGATGATAGCAATACTAAAGCTGATTTCATTAAATTGTATTGTATATACAAAAGCATTATTTATTGATTTCAATAGACAGTATAATGCCGGTTGCTACAAGGTCTCCATAAATCTAAATGAACTTACCTCATACTTTATAGAACTATTGTGATGCAGTTCAAATTGATCAAACATATATTAAATTAACAGATTAGGCTTAAAGAAGGAATAATTCGAAGACCAATCAATCAGGATCTGATCTAAACACAGACTTGTAAGTCATGGTCATTCAACACCATTTGGTTAAAAAATTGACAGAACATATGCCAATCTCTGATTAAAACATGGGAAATATCCAACTTCCTTCAAAAATCATATTTGTTCTCCTGGACTATTTTCCCCTACCAACTCATTCATGACCTTGCCATGCCATAATCTGGTTTCTCTTTCACAGCTGATCCTTACAGATTCCACGATAATAAGCTGTGCCATGACATTTCTGGTGGATATCATGCTGTGTGTGTGTGAAATATAAATGACAAATGGCCATTCTAGCTACTTTTATGCTCTTTATTTTTCTACTGAAGGGCTTATAGTTTTCAGTTTCTGATTGTTCCCAAACTCTGTCCACCTTTCATGTCAGTGATTAAACTATATTTGAAGATAGTTTCTTCAAGTCATTAAGAGGAATGTATATTTCATAGGAAGTTATGGATGATACAGCCACTTTAGCTGCCCAAACCTAACTTTTCATTCTCCACATTAAAAGTTATATAAAAATAATTTTAAAGGTTTTTTGTATACAGTATATATATATATGAAGGCCAACCAGTCCTGCACATTTTGTACCTTATCCTGAATTGGCATTAACAGTCAAAAAGCAAGAAATACACTTCTTGGATCTGTGAAAAAGTTCTGACCTTCTTAGGGCTAAAAATATATTTTATTGCTCTATGTACTGTGCATAGATCAAAATGTTTTATTTAAGAAGGATAGAAAACATTTCTTCAGCAATGAACTCTCCATCACTTCTATGATCTACACATGGCTTAAAAACATGCACTGCAAGAGCAACTAACATTTGTGACATCAGCAGATATTCAAAACATGCTGTTATATGATGTTGATTGCTAATATATTCTAAATTAAAAAATAACAAATATTTATCCGAGTATCTTATGAACTCATACATCAACTAGAGGTTTAACAGATATTAATATTAAAAATAAAAAGCACAGTGTGCACTGCAAATCATTGTACTGACATGCAAAAGGTTTGCTGGTAGTACAGATGCCCATAACATGCAGAGAAAATGTGAGTATCAACAAAAAGAAACAATGGTAAAAATAAGAAATGACTGGTAAAATAAGACAATAAAAAGACTAAATAAAAGACATTTACCTTTAGATAGAAATTTAACATTTTACAATTACAAGGGTAAGTTATTAGTAAGTTTTAGACAAGAGAAAGATGATTAAACCATAATATCACTAGATATTTCACGAAAGACATAAAGGAGAGATTATAAGTATATGTTAAAAGATAAGTTAGAATTCTTTAAAAAGCTTTTTTTACACAAAACCATCCTTTATAACTAACGCTGCCTCATTTGCATGCCTTCACAAAAAAATACACCTTCTATTTCCCAAAAATAACTGGAAAAAGATCATACGCTGCCTTGTTAGTGGTAAGGCTACCACTTTCAGTTGTGTTGGTCTAGAACCTCCTTTTGTGTATGGTCTAGCTATGGGTACAAGATGAGAGTGAGGCTGGGAGATGGGTAATTGTGTAAAGCCAGTTCCCAGATTATGAATGAGATTCGTTCTCTTATGTCTTAAGTCAAATTTGTACGCCAGTTAGAACATGTACTGTTTTGTACTGTCCGTCAGTCTAATGTTTGTCTTGATATATTACGCAATTCACCTTTCCCTGCTTTTACAACACTTAAAATGACCATTCCAAATATGCTAAAACATTTTATTTTAATAACAATAACTGACAATAGCAATAACAGTAATAACCACAGATAAAATCTTTGTGTGGGCACTATATACACTAGTGTTATGTGGACTTGAAAATTGCACTTACGGTACTAATTTTTAGATACAATTTTCAAGGGAAAATTAGAAGCAACAATCGACTATGAGCATCCAAGAATAAAACTGCCGACGGCAAAACAGACACATGAAAGGTGAGGTTCTTGCCTATGTGGAACAGGTCTGAGGCTGTGCAAGTACCTTGCTGCTAACCAGCAGCAAACACTCTTCTTCTAGATGTTATTTGGCAATTGAGTTTTTTGATTTGCAAAGACTTACAAATGAGGCAGTGATATAAATTATGGGTTTGTACAACAAGCGTAAAATACTAAAATGAATAAGTGAGGAAGAGATAAAACTGAAAAAGCTAACACAAAAAGCCACCTTAGTAACTATATTGTAATTAAGCTACCGGAATGAACATATAAAACCTTCAGAACCGACAAACCTTGAGAAGCAAAAGCAAACATGACAAAAAAAATCAACATTCACATACTGAGAAAATGATAACGAGTACGACGATAAGGAGAGCCACTCCTGCAATTATAGCACATATGAATTTTTTCTTCATTGCTTTGTTCTTGTTGATTAATGCTTGTCCCAACTGTTCCTTTGCACCTGTAGCCTTTTCCTGGGCCACAAAAACATAGTTTTCTATTCTATTGATGCTTTCACCCTGTTGCTGAACATGCATTGCTATGTCCTGTTGAAGAATCAACTGTTGTAATCACACATTCATTTCTAAAGTCTCATTAGTTATAAAATTTATTTTCAAAAATTTTTTTCAATGCACTGCCCATATTTATAATTAGCTCTTTTTGTGACATGAAAACTTAATGGTCTCAGAGGTCAATGTCCTATTTAAAAGAGAGGAAGATAATGGCATGCAGCTATTGATCTGCTAACTGCAAAGCAAAAAACTGCATTGTATGTCATAGGTTTGCAATGGAAAAATTTAGTTGAAAAAAATAATTGTTTCATTACAAACACATTACTGTATTTATAACTGGCCTAAAAGAGGATCTCTCACAACCTAAGCTAAAAGGGCCTCTTTTAATTTCGTTATTAAGAATATTTACCTTTGCATACATCAATTAAAGCTTAAGTCTATTCAAGAAAATTACTTATACCTACTATTACATATGAAATTTGTTTAGAAATCTCTTATTCAATCCATTCACAGTGGATCAGAAAGAGGAACATACACCAACCACAGTTTTGAGGAATTAAATAATGAATAAAGTCAATCATAGAAAAATTCTATAATACATATTTACAAACTCATAATTTCTTACACACAATTTTCCTATTACTACTGTACAGTCAGATCTATGTACATGACTGGGTTGTGTTCCTTTGTGACTGACTGTAAAGGGAAGCAGTGATTATCTTTACATCTGAAGGAAGTGATAGTAACTAACCAACTCACCCCATCTGTATTTTCTACTACCTTACCTGAAATAATTGCCATAGTTCCGTTATAGATTTCTCTAATTTTATGACAGCCTCGTGCCGTTCCTGAAGATCGTGGAGCTGTTGCCGCGCTATCTGCGTTTCCTGGATTATGTTTTGAGTGAATATTTCAGTTGACTGGTCAAGCAGACTGTCCAGTTCACTTTCATTTATACCACACTGACCTATTGGTGTAAAAGGTATCGTAAATCAACAGAGTACAGTGTAAGGATTCCAAAGTATTTTGAAAAAGATGCTGTATGTCATACAAACTCATTCATGGGTATAAACATTTGCTAAATTTTTAGAACAGAATACTCACTGTCATACACCCCTAGAGAAAGATTGATTTGGAAATAACAAAAGAACGAATTACTAGCAAATATTTTCAGATATTAAGAGACCTATATAATAATAATAAATTGTAAAGTATTTATCTATTAATTCTAAATAAACCTGTAAAGTTAAAGACAAATATAAACACAAAGTTTGAAGGAGGACATTTTGTAAGTAAATTTGCTGATGAATATAGCATAAATCACAGAACTGCAAAATCTATTATTTAGTAATTGGTGGTATCTACAATAATGCCACTAAAAATTTCCCTAAACATGATACTACCTGGTGTTGTCAAGCAAATTTTTTAAACTTAAGTACAGTATCCAATATCATCCATATAAAAGTGCAATATTTTTATCTAATCTGGAAAAAACATCAATAGTACCCTCAATAGTTCTGCAGTCAGGAGGATAATAAAAAAAATAGGAATCCAAATTTCAACGCCAAAACACTGCTTCCTCTGAATACTCATTCTCACCTGTAATGATGAGTTCTTTTCTTACATACTGACGATGTCTCTCCTGTGTCTCAGCCTGGGTCACTGAGAGTTCTTGGAACACTAAGGTGAGGTGATGAATGAGTGAGAAATGATGAGTTGATGCTGCGTGCTGAACTACACCTGAACTTTTGCACCCTTTTGCTTGATCTGAAAAAAGAATTGGAATTGAATTTGATTATACAGTTTAAGCATAGGCCAAGCGCTGGGACCTATCAGGTTATTCAGCGCTGAAAGGGAAACTGACAGTAAGAAGGTTTTAAAGGTGTAACAGGAGGAAAATCTTGCAGTTGAACTATGAAACGACTGTTAGGACAGGGTGGAAAGTCAGATGGAAGAAAGAGAATATGAACGGAGGTATAGTGAGAGGAACGAAAGAGGTTGCAGCTAGGGGCTGAAGGGAAGCTGCAAAGAACCTTAAGTAATGCCTACTGTGCACCACATGAGGTTGCACTGATGGCACTACTCCCTTAAGGAGCTGAAAAATGAAGACCTACACAGTTATCTTTGTAAACATATTTGGTACATGGCACAGAAATGTTCAAGTTAAAAAAATATATAAAACATAACTGAGTTCATTCAGAACATTTAAATCAACTCCTATTTTATATAAGCTTTGATTGGATACCAGTGATAGTCTGCTTGGGGGCGGGTACCAGTAGGTGGCAGCCCAGATTGGGTATGCTACCCTATGGAAGAAAAGATTGTTATTGATTTCCTGAGACATTTCATAAATGCTAAAGGAAAATGTTTGCTTAAAGGATTTCTCCTGGCAAATAAAGATATCCAGCAGACTACATAATGATTCCTCTTTCAACAATGACTATTCCTAAGCTATATATCCTTTAAAAAGCATTATGCAGGAATAAAATAAGATTTATGCATGTATGAATATATTTTCTTCATGAAGCAGAAAGAGGAGGCTAAAATAATTAAAGCATACACTACACACATACTACAGTATTTACCTGATGACAAACAAAATATGAAATTTGAGACCTTACCTCTTCCAACTGCGCCCGGATTTTCCTTGCATCTGTTTTTAAATTTGCAAACCCATCTTCTAGTTTAGCTCTGTTGTCATGTTCATGTATTAAACTTCTCAATTCCATGACTGTCTCCTTCATATCCTGTGCAAACAAAAACCAAGATGTAGTACAGTATATCAAACATAAAAATCTTTTAATATTATGGTTAATTTTCCTACAATCATCACAATATTAATAATGATAAATTTTATCATTATTAAATTCTTGCTTATATGAATATTGTTGTTCACTGGCTTTATTTACTATTTTATAATACCAATTTCAATTATAACCACAAATATCACTCTTAGGAAGGAGACCCTTTTTTATGGAGGTTTTTAAATCATTTGGCAAGTTTCATTAAAAGTTTTTTGGAAAGTTTACCTAAAAATCTTAATTAAATAAGCTGGATTTATTTCATAAAGGAATTATTCTTTTTTTCCCTGTAATTTCTTCTTCTGTGGATTAATGTTAATCCTGAGTTATCTGATAACCAGGACCCAGTAAGTTGTCCATCAGAGGCTGTGGCCAACTGGTTCTGCTGCCTTTTATGAAATTGTGCCATGAAAAATAAAACATTGTTTTTTGCCAAAATAAAATGGAAATATAAACTATAACTCATGAAAAAACCTATACCAAGCAGTACCTTATATAAGTAAGTGAAGTGATAAATGAAGATGAAAAAAAAATTTTGATTTTAGCTATGCTTCATCTTCTACTAATACTATACTGTCACAAATCCAGTTGAAGTTAAAGCTTTTGTGAGGGGAAGTCTTATTTATGTTTTCTTTTTCTGGTTAAACTTTTCTTTTTTTATTACAAATCCAAAGTTCACTTGATAAATATCTGTAGAGATCTCTCTTTACTGCAAACAGATGTGCAGTTTTCTTTCATGTTCAATTCTGAAGGTATTTTAGTGTGACACAGATAAACCTACGCAGGAAATGAAATAATGATGATTATGAGTTAGGCTAAGTCTACAATGACTGGAGGATTCCTTATATGCTGCATGTAAACATCCTGACTTGTTTTTAAAGCATACATAAGAACCTGTAAATAAAACATTAATTTCTTGACTTTGTAGTTCACATCATCGTCAAAATTCAACATGCATAAAAACAAAAAGAGAGAAAATACAAACCTTTAACTTTGTATAGAGTGGGCCAATCTTATCCAAAAGATCCAATAGCTGTTTCTGCTCCTCACCACCATCAACAGTAATTGTAACCACTTCACTGTCAAGGCCAGCTTTGTCTCGAAACTCTTTCAGCCTATCGTGGACCATCTTGGCTTACTATTTTTTCTGTAAAAATATCAAACTCTTGGAATCAAATAGTAAATACTGTATGTCTCACCACTAAGGTTCGGTAAGGGCTGTGATGTTTATAATTTCAACCAAACTGTTTCAGATAACATTGTATAGTAATATATATAGTGCTTATACTGTTAATAACTGTAGTCTGCAACCTGGAGGTTGCAATAGTTGAGAATCTTAGATGTTATATTTCTCAATGGAGGTAGAACAGCACCCAATATAACAGCAAATTCTGAGTTACAAACATCTGCTAAATTTGGAAAAGGTAAAACCTTGGGAATCGAAGAATGAGGTTAAAAGATGGCACAGGCGTAGTATATTGTTACTGTTCTTGATGAGGATAAAGGCATTGCACTTGCTCTATAATTTTAGGGAAAGATGAAAGAAATAGGGCTAAGAATCTGATATGGAGTTAAAAAATTACTCTATGTAGCAGAAACATGCGCACTAGCATGGAAAATGTAGATTTTGAAAAGGTATGATCATTGAATGTCAAAATTCATGGCCAAAGTATGGTGGGAAGGCTGTATTTCAAATGGAGAATTGGTGGACAGATATAGTACTGTACCAAGAGGTTGAAAAAGGGTAGAAATCGCACAGATTGAAATGAATAGTACAAGTGAGGAAAAGTAATGAACATCTGGTCAGAAAACAGTAGAAGTATTTAAGGAGGCAGTTGGATGAAGACTGATAGGAATGCACAGGAAATCATGGCGAAAGGGGACAAATGAAGATCTAGACCTGGACACAAACACCTTGTCTCGAGAATCATAAAGCTCTCAAACTTCAGGTCTCTGATCGACGGATTACGAGTCTTCCCCCATAAACTCAGGAGCGAAGCAGAATGCAAATTTGTTCCATCTATACCCAGTTGAACACATTATAAAAGACAATGAAACTAACCTATTCACATCACTGATACAAAGAGGCTTAGCCACAACAGTCTCGGGGGTCAGGTATGATCTGGCGTCCTAAGTTAGGTTAGGTTAGGAGTGTTTGGCTTGTAGACTACTGTACACACTACTAATGCTTTTGAATCATAAGCCTTCTTTCCTCAGAGAACCCACCCCTAAAACTGTGCTGCTCCACTCGGAACATAATGGGACGGGGTGCCATTATTGTTAAATAGCCTGGTAGCCTAATAGGCTATGGTGTAGGGGTTACTATGGGCTAAATTAATCAAAAGCTGCCCATAGAAATGATTATAGGGGTTATAGTAAGACCTAGCACATTCAACAGTTACATCGTAAAGAGGCCAAGCCTGTCAGAAAACCCATAGACTAGCATAGGTCTACAATAAAAGGTGTTATTGTACATGCCTATTTATCAATCAGTCGAATCACGAGTTACAGGGGTTAAAACATTACAGTAATTACAGTTCAGTAGCCTATATAATCATTTAGGCAACCCTTTCTGCCTACCGATGTCCAACCCCTACAGAACAAAGAATCGCCTACAGTGGGCCGTGCATACCTTAGGCCTACTAAAAGCAATATAAAACTGCCCTACGCCAATATATAATTAAAAAATACATTCCTGTAAAATTCACATGACATTATAATTTACGATGTTTTGTTATAAACCTTAAGGAATATTTACCTAGGGACAATCTGTCAAAAACTTCTTGAATCTTTCTGGCTTCCAAGACGAGATAAACTTCCGTGAACGAAAGTAAATATTACACTTCGTCACAGTTCCACTGCATGCCATTTGTTTCGTTCGTTTAACCAACGAACAACGTATAATGACCTAATACACAATGCAATGTGTAACTATTCGATGTGATAGTTTATTATAAGATTTAAACAATTGGACAAGATCTCAGTCTATATAAACTGAATTTTCACTTCTTTATTTCGTTTGCAAAACAACAAAAACAAATCAAAAGAATAATTGTTAAACACAAGAACCAAAATAGGCTACAATGCAATTACAATTTACAATTATCTTGATATAGAATATACAGCTGTATAACAACTATTTTTTTCCTATATACGTTTACATTAGTCATCCGGTTACGTACGGATTCCGCTCGGAACTGTGACAACGGACATGACTCTTACCTAGAGAATTAGGAAAAAAAGTCTTAAGAAGTTTAAAATAATGTATATAAAGTATATTATTATCTTGATATAGACTATACAGCTGTATAACAACTATTTTTTTTCCTATATACGTCTACATTAGTCATCCGGTTACGTACGGATTCCGCTCGGAACTGTGACAGCGGACATGACTCTTACCTAGAGAATTAGGAAAAAAAAAAGTCTTAAGAAGTTTAAAATAATGGATATAAAGTATATTACTGTCGGAAGACACGATAGATAAATGGTCTATCTTTATTGTAAAGAGAAGGAGAAAGGACAGAATATTTATTTGTTGGTAAAATTAAAAAGATTTATTATAAAATTTCGGAGATTTTTAGTTAATGGGGTAAATGTAATGAGAGAAATTTAAAGAAGTATTTCTTATACTTACAATAAATGATTAAACTGGGTGTCCGAGTGTGGTAATCTTAATCATAATTTGATATATAGTTAGTAAATATAAGCTAGAGTAAGATTAGGGTAAATGAAAACTTGGAGGATGGAAACAATAAATATGTTAAAATGGTTTATAAAAAAATTATATATATTTATATATATATATATATATATATATATATATATATATATATATATATATATATATATATATATATATATATATATATATATATATATATATATATATATATAGGCAGTTGATTCACTGAAGTATTTGGAAGTAAATATATTGAATGCACTTTGGAAGTTAAGTAACTAATTTATAAATGAATTTTTGAGCCAAATATCCTTTATGGAGGCGAAGTGTGGATGCTGAATGAGAATGAAAGAGCACAGGTTTGAGCTCCTGCATTGAACTGCTTGAACAGTATATGTGACACCCGAAGAATTTATAGTGTAAGAAATTCTTAGAGATGGTTTGGTAATGTAGAAAGAATGGGGGAGGCTGAGAGGTTGGTGAAAAGGGCATATAATTCAGTGGGAGATTTAAAAACGGCTGGATAGATGGAGTGAAAGAGTGCCCGCAAGATGGTGGTAAGTCATGCAGCGTGTTTAGGGGAATTTAACATACTAATAATGAGTCTTGTGTGTAGGTGTGTTAAGTAGCTAATGCTATGGAAGTTTTAAGGCACAGGAGGCTCATCCACAACCAACCAGTTACAATATTATTATTATTATTATTCGCAGGATGAACCCTATTCATATGGAACAAACCCACCACAGGGGTCACTGACTTGAAACTTTTAATCTTCGAAAGATTATTGTGGTGTCCACTTGAAAGAAATAAGAGAAGGAAACAGAGGATTAGTTATTAGAAAATGAAAAATGTGAGAGACAATACAGGAAACGGCTTAGCGCCAAGAGGCAATCTATATTGCAATGAGAAATCCGGTTTACCTACGACCTTTTTTAAAAGCTGCATCGGTGCCAAACTCTTATTTCTGTAAACAACAACCTTTATCCACTGGGTCATCGAAGTGTATAGCCAGCAACCAGGTGTACTCTACACTAGTCTTGAGTGTGTATCAGTTGCAATACCTTTTGATAATGTCTGCTCCCGATGCCAGCATCGGCGACATCTAAGAACTTTTGCTAAATTTAAGTGTTTTTACACACACACACACACACATAGAGAGAGAGAGAGAGAGAGAGAGAGAGAGAGAGAGAGAGAGAGAGAGAGAGAGAGAGAGAATTGCTTGCTTCGTTTGGTTTCTGCCTGAAGTCCCACATGATTTACCAAGCATCAACGTTATGCTTATAACTATAATGATACGCTTAATACAAAATATACTTACAAATGCACTTAATAAATACATTTACAAATCTTAGAGAGGAAAAAGATACTAGCAAAACAAAGTCAGTCAATAGCTGCGTAAAATAATAAACAATCCTACTGCAACTAATCTTCGTTCTAATATGAATAGGACGGCGGATATTTGACAATTCTTCTTCTTCTTTAGAATGGATTTCAACTTGACGGCCGCACTCACAAGCGCACTTCGCATAATATTTAGAATCTTCTACAGCAGTGTCACGGGACGCGGTATAAGATGCTATCAATTCAGATGAAGTTGCTATCATCATCTCTGCGTAGATGAACAAAAGGGACCTTTGGCACAAAATCAGCATCTCTCTCTCTCTCTCTCTCTCTCTCTCTAGCCCTGTCGTCCGTAGCGGAAGTACAAAAGGACGTGGGAAAACAAACCTCTGAATAAAATTGGATAATCTGCCAAGCGAGAATCGATCTCGGGGAATCATATTCAATGCAAATAGTCTAGTAATGGTTTCAGGAAGACGAAAATAAACAATAGATAGTGGAGTTACTCTGTTAGGTAGAATGATTTATGAAGAGAGAGACTGGAGGTTAATCTAGCTCGACCTAAAATGTAGAAGAGTGAAATTAACACGCATAATACAATAAGACAAAAGAGTGAATGAACACTGATCGTCAGAATTTAGGTGAAAATAGAAGGGGTTCTGTCTGGAAAACACACACACACATACACACTGAAAACGCTCTTGGATATTTTAGGGCAATCTTGATAACAAATAAGATGAATAATTATTCATAATCAATAAATGCTTGCACGCGCACGCACACACTCATTTATCTCTCACTCTCTCTCTCCATATGTATATACACACAATATATATATATGTGTATATATATATATATATATATATATATATATATATATATATATATATATATATATATATATATATATATATATATATATATATATATATATATATATATCAGTAACACTATCCACAGACTCTTTAAGTTCTGCATCTCTGTATAAAAGAAATTATACAGACAAATACAGAATTTCAATAAAAAACAGTTCCTGAGATTATTGCTATTGATTCGAATCAAGGCTGCTTGAAACAGAAAATATAGTCTGTATATATGTGTATATATATGTAAATAAACACATATATATATATGTATATACATACACACACACACACACACACACACACACACATATATAATATATAAATATATATATATATATATATATATATATATATATATATTATGTACATACATAAGTTTAAGGTTCTCAATACTATTTTAATATACAATCTCCTTTAGCCTATTTTAAGTGAGTGATAGAATTTCACGTATAAATCTGAAAGACTAAATTTAAAATTGTTATATTAATTATATGATATATTTATTAATCTATTTATTAATTACTTAGCATTTCATTTATCTATTTAGTTTCTTATCTGTGTCATTAGTTCATTCGCTTATTAATTTTCTTTATTCATTCTATTCATCTTCGCGTCCGTCTTTTATCAATACTTCAGGAGTTTTCATTCTGCTCTCAAAACCTTCCTGGGTCCCAAATGATCTCATTTGGCTTTTTACTTGACTGTGATCTCAATTCTCTCTCTCTCTCTCTCTCTCTCTCTCTCTGTCAGAACTGAGTATTCTTCCGGAATCTGCTCAGGCTGACCTTGGCTAAAGGATTTTTGTTTTTAATTCTTTTTGATTTCAGATGCTGTATTGGCTTTAAAATTCAGTTCAGAAGTTTTGGAAATACTTATTGTTTATGCATTTATATACATATATATATATATATATATATATATATATATATATATATATATATTATATTACTTATACATATATATATATATTATATATGTATATAATATATATATATATATATATATATATATATATATATATATATATATATATATATATATGAAATCATCAACACACAAGTTGGAACAGAAATAAATTTCTGACTCACGTCGGGATCGAACCCAGGTCTAGGGCGTTACCCACTTTTCTAAATATTGGAAACCAACTGCAAAGGAATTACCTGGGCCTATTTGCATAAGAAGTTTTCCCCAACTTCCCGACTCAGCAATGACCCAATAGACAACATTTCATTCGAATTATCCCTTCTGATAAATCACACAATCACGTGTGGAAGAAATAAATTTCTGACTCACGTGGGATCAACCCAGGTCTCTCAGGTGGAACCAGCAAAATTTAAAATTGTTATATTAATTATAGCTAATAATTATTAAGTTTTCTATTTATTAATTACCCAATAGCATTTCATTTATAGAAATCATCAACACAATCACGTTGGAACAGAAAGTTTCTTATCGTCGGGATCGAACCCAGGTCTCTCAGGTGAAAGCAAGGGCGTTACCCACTGGGCCATACAAGTCTTATTGAATTTTCTTTATTCGTGAGTCAGAAATTTATCTGTTTAGCGTTGATGATTTCTTTTATCAATACTTCGAATGGAGTTTTCTATTTCATTGCTGAGTCGGAAGTTCTCAAAACCTTCCTGCTTCCCAAATGCATCAGGTTCTTTAGATTTGGCTGTTTTCCACCTGAGAGACTGGGTTGATCCTGTGATCTGTTCCACACATTGTGTGTTGATGATTTCTATCTTATTCTCAGAAGGGATAATTCGAATGAAATGTTGTCTATTGGTCATTGAGTCGGGAAGTTGGGAAAACTCGCTGGTATGCAAGCAGTTAGCTTGCCCAGGTAATTGCAGTTTCAGGTTCCAACTTCTTTTTAGACTTCTGCTTTCCACCTGAGAGACCTGACCGACGTGAGTCAGAAATTTATTTCGTTCCACACGTGATTGTGTGTTGATGATTTCTATCTTATTCACTCAGAAGGGATAATTCGAATGAAATGTTGTCTATTGGGTCATTGCTGAGTCGGGAAGTTGGGGAAAACTCGCTGGTATGCAAGCAGTTAGCTTGCCCAGGTAATTCCTTGGGTGCAGTTGCTTTCAGGTTCCAACTTCTTTTAGACTTGTATGGCCCAGTGGTAACATTTATTTCCACCTGAGAGACCTGGGTTCGATCCCGACGTGAGTCAGAAATTTATTTCTGTTCCACACGTGATTGTGTGTTGATGATTTCTATCTTATTCACTCAGAAGGGATAATTCGAATGAAATGTTGTCTATTGGGTCATTGCTGAGTCGGGAAGTTGGGGAAAACTCGCTGGTATGCAAGCAGTTAGCTTGCCCAGGTAATTCCTTGGGTGCAGTTGCTCTCAGGTTCCAACTTCTTTTAGACTTGTATGGCCCAGTGGGTAACGCCCTTGCTTTCCACCTGAGAGACCTGGGTTCGATCCCGACGTGAGTCAGAAATTTATTTCTGTTCCACACGTGATTGTGTGTTGATGATTTCTATCTTATTCACTCAGAAGGGATAATTCGAATGAAATGTTGTCTATTGGGTCATTGCTGAGTCGGGAAGTTGGGGAAAACTCGCTGGTATGCAAGCAGTTATGCCCAGGTATTCCTTGGGTGCAGTTGCTCTCAGGTTCCAACTTCTTTTAGACTTGTATGGCCCAGTGGGTAACGCCTTGCTTTCCACCTGAGAGACCTGGGTTCGATCCCGACGTGAGTCAGAAAGTTATTTCTGTTCCACACGTGATTGTGTGTTGATGATTTCTATCTTATTCACTCCAGAAGGGATAATTCGAATGAAATGTTGTCTATTGGGTCATTGCTGAGTCGGGAAGTTGGGGAAAACTCGCTGGTATGCAAGCAGTTAGCTTGCCCAGGTAATTCCTAGGTGCAGTTGCTCTCAGGTTCCAACTTCTTTTAGACTTGTATGGCCCAGTGGGTAACGCCCTTGCTTTCCACCTGAGAGACCTGGGTTCGATCCCGACGTGAGTCAGAAAGTTATTTCTGTTCCACACGTGATTGTGTGTTGATGATTTATCTTATTCACTCAGAAGGGATAATTCGAATGAAATGTTGTCTATTGGGTCATTGCTGAGTCGGGAAGTTGGGGAAACTCGCTGGTATGCAAGCAGTTAGCTTGCCCAGGTAATTCCTTGGGTGCAGTTGCTCTCAGGTTCCAACTTCTTTTAGACTTGTATGGCCCAGTGGGTAACGCCCTTGCTTTCCACCTGAGAGACCTGGGTTGATCCTGACGTGAGTCAGAAATTTATATATTTATATATATATATATATATATATATATATATATATATATATATATATATATATATATATATATATATATATATATATATGCTTAAAAATCACAGTAGATGCACGTGACTTCAGTGTATATATATATATATATATATATATATATATATATATATATATATATATATATATATATATATATATATATATATATATACACACACACTGAAGTCACGTGCATATATATATATATATATATATATATATATATATATATATATATATATGTATACACACATATATATATGTATATATATACAGTGTATACAGAAAATTTAATATGAAACGAACATGATAGGAATATCTTCCAGTCGCCGGAATGTAAACAGAAACAGAAAGAGAGAGAGAGAGAGAGAGAGAGAGAGAGAGAGAGAGAGAGAGACAGTAACCAAGAACCAAACAGCCTATCTATCAGCGTATGTAGCAGTAACCTTATCGATATCAGACCTGCATTCTGGTAGAGGGCCAAATCCATTTGTCCTTAGGGTAACGGAACGGCGGCCGTGAATGTAGAGAGAGAGAGAGAGAGAGAGAGAGAGAGAGAGAGAGAGAGAGAGAGAGAGAGAGAGAGAGAGAGAGAGAGATTTAGTAAGATACGCTCATTTGGAGCACGTAACAAGGGACAGCAATGTGAGAGAGAGAGAGAGAGAGAGAGAGAGAGAGAGAGAGAGAGAGAGAGAGAGAGAGAAGGGGGGGGAAGTGGGGGGGGGGCAACAGCGGGTCTGGTTCGACTCACATGACCACCTTCGCTGAAATAGAGGTTTTGGGGGATATGGACCACATGTTACACTGGACAAAGGAGTCCGTTAGGGGTATCATGTAAGCGTGATTTTGTAATGGTCACTCTCTCTCTCTCTCTCCACATACATACACACGCACACACACACACTGGTAAATATTATTCTAAACTACGACAAATGGCCCCTCTAATGCGGCTAAAACTTAAATCTCCCTTTCTCCCCCTCTCTCTCTTTCTCTGTCTCCCTTTCTCTCAATCTCTCTCTCTCTCTCTCTACACACACACACACACACACACACACACACTCTCTCTGACAAGTATTAATCTGAAATATGATAAATGACCCCCCTAATGCTGCTCAAACATAAATAAGCCAATGAAGATCACTGAAAGGACATTTTGTCAGAAACGCATCACTGCGCAAATCCTCCGGAAGACCACGAGACCAAAGCAGAACTCCAACAGATTCCTTCAGCACGAAAGCAGAAGAAGAAGAAGAAGAAGAAGAAGAAGAAGAAGAAGAAGAAGAAGAATTAGCAGAAGCAGGGCTCAGCACTGCTCACATCGAGGAACATGTGATTGTTCCTCCCTTCGGAGAGGAGGGGAAGAGATGGAGAAGGGAAGAGGAACACGAGAAGAAGAGAGAACCGCTTTTAATTGAATCGTGTTGGGAAGAGCACGATGCAGGAAGTCTTTTTTTTCTTTTTTTTTTTTAAACCGAGATTCTTCAAGAGGGGAACACCATCGATACCACGTTTTTGGGGTATGGCCCGGTACTCCTCCTGGCAAGATCTCTCGTTCCTCTACCTCTTCTCCTATTTTTATAATTTTCATTCATATATTCTCATCCATAAGCATAGCAAGTCCATATTCTCAGATATGACTGCACAGTAAGCAGATATACTGAAAGGCGGAGGAACGTCCCCATAGACTTTCTTCTTCTTCAGAGAGAGAGAGAGAGAGAGAGAGAGAGAGAGAGAGAGAGAGAGAGAGAGAGAGAGATGCTTATATAATGGCGCACGTGCCGTGAACGAGGGAGGACTAAAATAAGCCCAATGGTAATTATTTTTCACTCTAACAAGGGCAAGGCAACAGGCTGTGACATTTTTCTGTGACCAGTATCTGTATGGATGCAAATTAAGATGTATCTTTGTAACAGCTCTCTTTTTTCTGTTTTTAGTAGTAGTAGTAATTAACTGATTTCTTTGTAACAGCTCTCCTTTTTCTGTTATTATTACTATTAATAATGTGTGGTTTCCTTTGTAATAGCTCTCCTTTTTCTGTTATTATTACTATTAATAATGGAGGGTTTCCTTTGCAACAGCTCTCCTGTTTTTTTTAGTAGTTCCAGCTCCCAACTCTCTCTCTCCCCCCTCCAGCTTCCTTCCTATGTAGATTTTTTTTTTATCAAAGTAACTGACATTCTAACTTTTACTATTTTCGAAATAGTCTCTGCTCGTATGACGTTTAAAGTAGCCAATCAAAAGGCTGAGAAAGAAGAAGAATTTGGAAAAAGTAAAAAGGAAAACTAAGTTAATTATGCAAATAGCCACAGAAAGAGAAGATAACTGAGGATAACTGAAAAGGAAAAGTGATTATTAAATATGATTCAAAATCTGCTTAGTGATTTAAATGATTTAAAATTCCATCTTCTCTAAAATATTGCAGGCAATATATGACAAATATTCTCGGAAAACAGTAAGGATAATTGGATAAAAACGATAATTAGGAGGTGAAAAATGGAGAGAGAGAGATAACAGGATAATAGGATAAAGGTCCTTAAGGGATATTTTAATGGTGATAATATTTTCAGATTTAGAAGAAACCTTTTGCATGTTTATTGTGGCATTTTGTCTTTTAAATCAAGTCTCCTAATGAATCAAATTCTTATTTAAACTCGGACTCTCAGTGGTAGGTAACAAGTGAATTTCAATGTCTCTCCAACAGAAGAGCATTGCCAATTAAACCAAGTACCTTAATATATGCAATCTCTCTTATCTTACGTAAACCACATATATGCAAAGAGTGTTCTCTCAGACTCTCTATAAGCTGCTATCACTTGAACTGGATCTTGAGTGCTCAAGAAGTTGAGTCTGTGATCGTGTTTAATCTCTGACTCCTGGGTGGGCATGCATGCTTTAGCAATCCTATTCAGTGGGTCTAAAGCACTGATAAAAGGGAGAAGAAGAAGAAGAAGAAACAGTGTCCGTGAGTACCTGGGGTGTACTTTCATTGTCTTCTCGCTGGTTCCAATAATATTTTCGTCTGAGGTCCTAAGTGGAATCACACGGGAAATTGGTGGAATTTGTCAAATCAGCAAATACAAAAACTTAGCATTTTCCTCGTTTGAGGGAATTCTATCCTGTAGATTCTAAAGTATTTATATTGTTTATATTCTTGAATGTTTTCTCGAGCAGTTTTGATAACAAAACATGAAACTACAAAATTTTTCAAACGTACAGGGTGAAAACTACTAATCCACACATATTTGAGTTCTTTGAAGGATTATGAAAGGAATGTTGACAATTATTATTATTATTATTATTATTATTATTATTATTATTATTATTATTATTATTATTATTATTATTGCTGAAACCCCATGAGGTTTTCAATAACAACATAATGATAGTCGAGACATAAGTGAGTCTCTTCCTTACAGACGGTACCGGTAAGTACCAACCAAAAGCTCAGAACATATTCGCATTTAAAATTTAAATTGAAACACAGCACAAAGAGCATGGCAGAATGCTCATAAGAATAAATAACAAACAGGGAGGAAAAAATCAGCATCCACACCTCAGCAGGGGCACTGTTTCGAATTTTCACAGCAAAAAGGAGGAAAACCTTTGACAATGAGCAGTGTGACATCCAGCTACACAGGGAATATTATGGATCTGACACTGCATATAACATTTAATGACTTCGTTATGAGTTTATATATAGATTATTTAAAAAATCTTATCAGTGACTAAATTAGAGGCAATATTAAATTGATTCTGACAAGCCTGGACTCATAAATTTGGCAAAATTATTCTAAAATTAACTAGCTAGTTCTAGAATGGACTCCACAGTACTTGACTGTTCCATAGACCTGAAAGGATGGAGAGTAATCTAGAATAATTACATCTGCACTGTAACTAACCTTTGGCACGGGCACAGTGCTACGTAAGTTTAACCTATTTGGAGAAACATTTTCCTAAAATGAAAATAACATATGACAGTTGTATCCAGATTTACTGACGGGAATGTTACAGATGGTCTCTGGAGATATTAACTCCAATCAAAACACCAAATCCCATTTGTCATCTTGTGCAAATGAACTTCTAGACAATGATACTGGTGAGGTAGTGAAAAAACTAGTAAAAAAACTAGTACTAAGCTTCAAGCCCAGGTAAAGGAGAGCTCCTCTTTAGTATCTGAAGTTTTATAAGCGCGCAGGTGTCTGAGCAACTCTTAATTGGTCATACAGGCAACATTTATCAGGTTTAGAGAACTAGTAAGGTCAATTTACCATCGCAACTTAAAGACTCTGTGGGCGAGTTCTAAAATATCACATACTGAGGTGTGAAAGGTATAAGGACTTTTGATGGTCGAAGTTTTAGCAGTTTAATAAAACCAACAACAATCATCTCATCTCAATTTAGTGAAATATTCCAGTAAACCAAACCTTTAAGAAAATACTGATTAGATACAAAGTAGATAAAAGAATGTAACAAGTGAAGAAACTACGTATTTGAGCGCGGACGCACGCGGAAGTAGAATGTCCCCAAGATTACCGAATAACGGAAGTAGAATGTCACCGAGACTACGGATTTAAACGCCTAAGGTCCTATGGGCACTTTTCCAGAGAACGACAGAGATGTCAAGGAACGGCCTTGAGGAGGTAGAGTGGGGAGGGGGGAAGAGGGAAGAAAGGGAGGGGGAGAGAAGGGAAGGCAACGGGGAATGGTCAAGGAAAGGGTAAGTAATGCAATCAAAAGAACAAACGCCCCAACCAATTTGAAATCATCGCCCTCGGTGTCACCTACCTGCTGCAGAACTAAAAAGAGAGGAGGTAGTGGGGACAGGTAACTCAGGTAACGACACTTGTCTTGATACTCAGGTGTTTCCAAGATGTCTTCTTCTTCATAGCTGACGCGTATAAATAAAACCCATGCGCTGCCAATGCTACGGCTATTGCAAAATATCTTTTTTTTATTCCGTTTACGTAAGGCTTGGAGAGAGAGAGAGAGAGAGAGAGAGAGAGAGAGAGAGAGAGAGAGAGAGAGAGAGAGATTGAGTAAGCATAGCTTGAACGTTTGGGAATAACCACAGTATGAGAGAGAGAGAGAGAGAGAGAGAGAGAGAGAGAGAGAGAGAGAGAGAGAGAGAGAGAGAACTGAATAAGCATAGCTTGAGCGTTTGGGAATAACCACAGTATAATAGATAATAGAGAGAGAGAGAGAGAGAGAGAGAGAGAGAGAGAGAGAGAGAGAGAGAGAGAACGGCAAGGCAATGACCAGACCTTCCACTTCAATGAAAACATATCAGGAACGTAAATGGTTTAAAATGCGACGCAAGGTCACGAAAAAATAGTATGAAAGAGAGAGAGAGAGAGAGAGAGAGAGAGAGAGAGAGAGAGAGAGAGAGAGAGAGAGAGAGAGAGAGGGGGGGTATTTTTATCCTTCGGACAGCTTATGACGACTGTATTTTGTCATATTATTTTCATAACGATAGAATAATAAAATATGGATTTTTAAAAACTGATCTGCCTTGGAAACTCCACAAATGTTTCTAATTTATTTTTTTTTTTAGAATTTCCTTTTGTAATTTTTAATTTTCATTTCTAATTTCCATTGTGATGTGACTTTTGACAGCACGCATTTTGTCTTCGTGTTTTTTCCCCTTTGAGTTTTAATACTCTGATGGAAAACTGTTTTACCATCAAATGTATACATTTAGACTCACTTTTAAGAACATTATGTTTCAGCTGATTTTAAATGTAACGTGAATGTTCTTTTAATACATTGTTCAATGAGGATGGAATGTATCATATATCATATATATATATATATATATATATATATATATATATATATATATATATATATATATATATATATATATACTGGTTACTATCTATCTATGTACATATATATAGCAGTGTCGTTGAATTTTAATGCAATATATCCCAAGGCAGCGGAGTGCTACTAAAGGGTAGTGAAACCCTTGGGGTAGGAAATGCCTTCCAAATACAGTACAACCTAATCTTCTGTGGCCAACAGCATACACAATTATCGTATCTGTCCTTACCGGTATTTGCTTCTGTTTGGCCTAGGTACTACCTGGTTGCCTTAAGATATCCCTATGACTTGTTGTGCAGTTATAATAATCTATCTCAGGGCAGAGAAGTGGCAAGCGATAGGTTGTGGATCCCTTGGGAAGTGAAAATGACTCGTAAATGGCAGATGAGCCTCTCAAAGTGAGGCTGTTGGGAACTGCATTCAGATGTCTAAAATGTCAGGGAATACCATGCCTATATGGTGTGAAAGGCACCAAAAGGCAAGCATCATGGAAGGTAAAAAAATAACAAGAAAAAGTAAAAAGATAATTTATCATGGGATCTTGAATATGCAGTGTTATGGTGCGCATTAGAAGAGATGTATGATAACTGAGTGTTTATAGACAAGACGTTGGATGTTTTGGACCTGAATGAGACAAAGTTGAAAGTACAGTGTGCAGGAATGGGAAGTACAAAGGTTACTGTTGCACAGAATCCTTATCTACTCTGAGCCAGTATGTACCAAAAGTTGATTTTCTCAAAAAAGGTCAAGTTTTCACCATATTCTGATCTGAGTGTCGCATAACTGACTATAAATCTGAGAGTTGCCTCGGTGAATGCATGGTTTTTACTGACTGCTCTTCGCCTATATCTGCTTCCAATGGCTCTTCTCACTTTTCTTTTCCCGAGTTTAAAGGCTTCTTTAGTTGGCAATGACCTTGAGTTTTGGTGTAGCTATTCATATGCTTTCTTTTATGACGAAACACATTTTTTCAAATCTCCCTCTCAGGCATCTTCTATTTGGACATAAACTCCATCTTCCTCAGGTTGAACCCTTTCTCTTCCATGAAGCTTTGAGCGTTCAAGGTTTTCCAAACTTGTCTTGGAGAGATATGATAATTATGAACTATGTTTAGTATTGATTTTTCTCATGCCAGTAACCGAAGCTATACACTGTTTTCTTTAATTCCTGGCTGGAATATGAACAATATATCCAGAGTGACTGACAGTTCAATCAGTGGACAGATGACATCAGATTCAGAGTCAACGGACAGATGACATCAGATTCCTAGTCAACTGACAGGTGACATCAGATTCAGTCAGCAGACAGATGACATCAAATCCAAAGCCATTGGGTAGATTACATCAAACTGAGTGTAGCAAAAATTAAAGAGCAGATAAAAAAAACATCAAGTACTGTCTGCAGTGGACTTCTTCAACACTTGCTAGGTTATAAAGAGTCCTAAGTGAGCCACAGACCTATCTGACCTTGGCAACTGACCTTACAAAGGCTCTGCCAAGGTCTCTGAACCCAACGACAATGCCAAGGGCATACCTAAAGGCATATCTCGGGCCCATGGTCATGACAGGTTATTGAACTTGGCGCAAATCCACCGCGGTACGAAACGCACCAGATATTTTCTTTCCGGTGGAAAGTGTCCCCTCATGCTGGTACTCCTTCCAAAGTGTTCCCCTGCCCCTCCGAGGGCTTTTGTTTTCATTTTTATCAAACTCATAGAAATTCCGCCGTGTTACCAAGGGCTAACCAGCTACAGTAGGGATCCTGAATGGAGACCAACAACGGCAAGCTCTGTCTATCCCAGGCTCAGA
>NC_089790.1:15010000-15027500 GCF_040412425.1 Macrobrachium rosenbergii
TTTCCAACGACAACTTACTGCGATTACAATAGCTTCCCACGATATTTCGCTAAGATTACAATAGCTTTCAACTATACTTTACTGAGATTACAATAGCTTTCAACAATGTTCCAATGAGATTACTATAGCTTCCAACAATATTTCACTAGGAGTTTAATAGCTTCCAACAATATTTCACTGAGATTACTATAGCTTCCAAAAATATTTCACTGAGATTACTAAAGCTTCAAACAATATTTCACTAGGAGTTTAATAGCTTCCAACGATATTTCATTAAGATTACAATAGCTTCCAACTATACTTTACTGCGATTAACAATCGCTTTCAACAATGTTCCAATGAGATTACTATAGCTTCCAACAATATTTCACTGAGATTACTATAGCTTCCAATAATATTTCACTGAGATTACTATAGCTTCCAACAATATTTCACTAGGAGTTTAATAGCTTCCAAAGACATTTCACTGAGATTACAATAGCTTCCAACTATACTTTAATGACAATACAATCGCTTTCAACAATGTTCCACTGAGATTACTATAGCTTCCAACAATATTTCACTAGGGGTTTAATAGCTTCCAACGATATTTCACTGAGATTACAACAGCTCCTAACTCCCAGATTCCAATAGCTTTCAGCAATATTTCAATGATGGTTTTTCAACCATCTACAGTAATAATCAACAACCAAGACTTCGAAATTATTTTCCTATTCATTCACAACGTAATTTTACTATATATATATATATATATATATATATATATATATATATATATATATATACACACATATATATATATATATATATATATATGTGTGTGTGTATGTATATGTATATATATAATATAGATTAGGATCATTTTTCGTCTCGTAGAAATTAACGTTTTTGACAGACTCGGGGAAGTTGGCTGTTTTTAGAAAAAGGAGTAGGCTACATACACACATAAATATAAACACACGTATCTCTCATCATACACACGCACACGCACATTCATTCCTCAATATTCGACGTGTCTCAGTAACAGAGTTCAAATCAGATCATTCTATAAATACATCTAGCAATCAAATTGTTTTAGGAACCTTTGCAAAAGATAAATAATAATAATAATAATAATAATAATAATAATAATAATAATAATAATAATAATGTTCAGGAGAAGAACCCTATTCATACGAGTATAGAACAGGCCTGCAGGGGCCACTGGCTAGAAATTCAAGCCTCCAAAGGACATGGTGTTCATTTGAAAGAGATAACAGAAGGTAATAGGAAACACTGAAAGAAGCGATCAGCTACTAGAAAACAAGGACAAATGAACAAACAAGTGAATAAATAGACGAAAATGCAAATAAATTATTAAAGAGACAACGAGATTTGTTTAATAACAATCCAAAGACAACACGGAGAAAAGAGGCCTTCGAACAATCTTAAGCTCGTTAATTGCAGCAGAATTTCTAGATAAAAGGACACACGGGAAAATAAATAAAAAAACAAAACGAGGAGACACTCGCACCCAAACACCGTCGACCCTGGCGTGAAAAGGAGCTGAAAAATTCCTGTTTTTAAATTGTGCCTCTCTCGGGCTCTCGCTCGCGCGCTTGCGCGCCCGAAAGCAACCCAGATTCCTGATTAACACGTCTGGGAATGCACGTGACCTACTTCCACTCGATACACGAAAAAGGCAAGTCAGGGCATTGATGCATTATTAAGGAATAAAGAGACTATTTGATTCTATGCAAATTCAGTCTTAGGTTGATGTTTTATCATGGAAATCAGCCATACGTGCGGTCATAAATTCGAGCAGTCAGTGCGCATGCGTAATCTGAAGGGGGAAACATACCCGTACCATACATGTACCGTAATCATCAAGTGCCGAAATAATTGGTTATTCCCCGTCCCCGCAATCCCCCGCCTCTTTCAAGCCCTCCCAAAAAGAGGCAGGTATAGGAAGAAGGAAAGATACACACCATTATGTCCGGAACTCTCCTGAGTCATGAGTTAATCACCAGCGTCGTGATTAAGAGAGAGAGAGAGAGAGAGAGAGAGAGAGAGAGAGAGAGAGAGAGAGAGAGAGGCCTTGTGGTATGAGTCATAAACGGCGTTGAATCAGTAAAGTTCGTTTTACAGAAAAATGAAAATAAATTTAGATAAAAGAGAGAGAGAGAGAGAGAGAGAGAGAGAGAGAGAGAGAGAGAGAGAGAGAGAGAGAGATCTTGTGGTCTAAGTCATTAGTCGAAGTTGAACCAGTAAAGTTCGAATTACAGAAAAAATTAGGTAAAGAGAGAGAGAGAGAGAGAGACCTTATGGTCTGAGTTCATTAACAGACGCTGAATCTGTAAAGTTCGTATTGCAGAAAAACGGAAAATAAATTAAATGAATCATTAAGGTGGACTTCTTCAGTTAAATTCTGAAATAAACCTGTTTAAGGACATCATTATACTACAATGATTTGTATTTTACACTAAATTGGGGAAAAAAAACTGACACATGAAGGGAAACCTATAAAGTGTACCCCTTAGCCAAAGATGGCATTTAGCTTTCTCCAACCAGATTTTAGTGCATAAATCACATACTGAAGATTGGTTTATACTACTGGTGTTTTGTTCTTCGCCAGGATAGTGCGACATTAAAAAGAAGACATTCATTTAAAGGAGTAAATATGTATCCACTTAGTGGTATATATATATAACAGTACCCCTGAAAGAAAATGCACAAATATTCGCGGAATAATAAAAACACGTTAATTTCAAGTGTTTATTATACCATAAGAGGTATGATCATTATCCACCCTTTCATTTAGTAAGAAAGGACCCTTGAGATAAATAAGCAAACTAATGATTGAGTAAATAGATAGACAGATAATAAATAAATAAGTTCATAAATAAAAGAGATTAATAAATTAAGTCCTAATAAATAATTCTCTTTAATGGAAGACTCAAAAACTGGTGGACACACATTGCAAGAATATGTTACAAGGAATTTTGACTATGAATTTTGCATTACAATCTATTTAATCAGTGCTATACTTACTAAACAAATATAATTTTATTAATAACTATAATTAAACCTAAGCCCTCTCAATAAAAACAACGGGATGACGAATAAAAACAAACACAAAGGGTAAAATTAAATAAAAAGGGACAACAGTCAACGGTACTATATTACCTGAAGAAGTACAACACCCATTCCCCCTGGGCTTCAACCCAGCCCTTACTACACCCCAGGGTGGCTCCTGTGACCATCTTCCCCCATCCCCCTCGACTCGATCCGTAAATAGTAATTGTCGACCTGTATCTGGGACATTAGGATTTTGTGTGTTCACTTCTTGGGGTCTTCGAGGGTGTCAATAGGGCCTATAATTAGCCAGTTCTCTCTCTCTCTCTCTCTCTCTCTCTCTCTCTCTCTCTCTCTCTCTCAGGAGGATGAAAATGCCACATATTGCTGAAAGGAGGTGATATGGATCCTACCATATATATTTCAGGGATCAAATTATAATAAAAGGTGTGTAAGAGAGAGAGAGAGAGAGAGAGAGAGAGAGAGAGAGAGAGAGAGAGAGAGAGAGAGAGAGACTAAAGGAAAAAAGAAACGAAAGCAAAAAAAGGCTGAAGTTTAAAGAGAGAGAGAGAGAGAGAGAGAGAGAGAGAGAGAGAGAGAGAGAGAGAGAGAGAGAGAGAGAGAGAGATAAAAGCAACGAAAAGTTAAAGGTAAAAGAGACAAAAATAAAAAAGTCTGAAGGTTAGAGAGAGAGAGAGAGAGAGAGAGAGAGAGAGAGAGAGAGAGAGAGAGAGAGAGAGAGAAAAATAAAGACGAAAGTTTATAAGTAAACCGCGAGTAAGCGCTGGCCTAAATGTTACTCGGACTGAACCATTGTTATTTATTTGCAAGGGACAGTTGAACGTAAGTAAGGGAGCACATGTTAGCCCTGTTAGTGCTCTTGCAGTGACACTAAATCCATCCATTCATTCAATGGGACGTTACACGAGCGACTATGTATATATATACATATATATATATATATAAATAAAATGTATATGCATACATACATATATAAATACATACAAATGAAATAATGAAATAATATCATATTTAATTTCATGGATTATATATACATTAAACTTTTACCCAGCAGCTGTAAATATGATTAATTATGAAATATATGAGAGTCAAATTGCTATTTTCATGAGAAAAATTTTCTGTTTAAACAGTAACTTTTAATGAATGCACGCAGACGCACGACACACACACACACACACACACACACACACACACACACACATATATATGTATATATATATATATATATATATATATATATATATATATATATATATATATATATATATATATATATATATATATATATATAATGTATGTTTCTATTTTTATCTACAGAATTTATTCCTTTTAACTTTAAAGGTCTGCCACCGGAATATACTTCACAATCAGCTAAGAATACTCAACCCTTCAACTCTTTGAAATGGATTTAACTGGGCTTCTCTTCATGTCTATCAATTTTACTATATCACTTCTACTATCATTATCACCGTTAATGATATATTATCTCTCAAATTTACCCTTTCCCTAAATTTTTTCAGTGACCTACATCTGCCCCCCCCCAAAAAAAAAACATGTTTTTAGCAGTTACTGTGGAACCTCTGAAATTCAAGAGAAGATGGAATGCATTACTACCCTAAAGTAATTCTCCTTCGTAAGCTGCCTACTGAGTGCCATAGCCATTTCTTGATCATGAGGAGAAGCTTAGTCATTTCTTTGAAATGGAAAGTTTATGAAATGGTATGGTAGGGTAAGTAGATACTTCTTGTATTTAGTTACTTGATATAACTGGTATCTGTGTTTTCAAGATCGCCCTAAAGATTTATAATGAAAATATTCAAAGCGACCTTCAGTGTCTAATTATTATTTCGTGGTGGTAGGTATCTGTTTCATAACAGTACCAGTTATGACCTGGACCATCGACGGATGGTCTTGTTTGTCAATTTTTCATAAGCTGCATTTCAACAGAGATCTTTCACATTCGCAATTGATCCCTGATCCCCTTTATCTGCCGAGAGCAACCAGATTCGCTGAACAGCAGTACCAATATGCAGTAAATGTGCCTCGCTGTCGAACTTCTCAGTTCCACAGGTCCTTTATTCCTCACACCGTTGGACTGTGGAACAGCCTCCCTTCAGAGGATGTCGTGCAGCTGGAACTTTAGAAGTTCAAGCGAAGATGCACTGCATTACTACCCTAATACTATTCTTCTTGCATTTTAATACATTTTTACCTATTCATCTATTTTTTAATTAATTTTTTAAAATAAGTGGGATTTCTTCTTTCTGCATTTCACTTGACTTCCTCGTATTTCTTCCTAATGAAGACCATATTCTTTGGAAGCTTGAATTTCAAGTCAATGGCCCCTGAGGGTTTGTTCCATATTAATAGGTTTCATCTACTGAATAATAATAATAATAATAATAATAATAATAATAATAATAATAATAATTAAATAATAATAATAATAATAATAATAATAATAATAATTTTACTGAATTTTATAAAAATGATATAGTAAAAAGTACCATCAATTCAGTTGACATATTATTGTGATAAATGAGAATTTAATACCATAAATTAAACGATACTAATGACATATTCTCCTCAGCGGTGATAATACAAAAGAATGTATACATAAACTAACCACAAACGAGATACGATCGTAAACTTTAAGAGATCGGGTTGGAAAGGGTATTGTCAAGAGCCCCAAGATTATTCAACGTTTTAAGTGATACATGAGAATTTAAGACCAAAAAATCGAATAATCTTAATGATAAACTCTCCTCAGTGGCAACAATACAAAAGAATGTAACAGTTGACTAACCACAAATGAGAAATGCTCGTAAACTTGAAAGAGATCAGTTGGAAATGGCATTAAGAACCCCAAAATTATTCTACGTTTTTCAAGTGATAAATTAGAATTTAAGACCTAAAATCGAATAATGTTATTGACAAACTCTTTTTCAGTCAGCGTCAATAACCTAGATGTGACGCCATTTGTTTTAGTAGCCATAAATTATTATTATTATTACCACTGAAAAGTGGTAATAATAATAATACAAAATAATATAACAGCTAACTAACCACAAATGAGAAACGATCGAAAACTCTAAGAGATCAGTTGGAAATGGCACTGAGAACCCCCAAATCATTTGACGTTCTAAGAGGCAGCTTAATCCTTGAAGATTTTCGCCCGCGTGGGCGTTCAGGGAGACGCCTTCGTTCTACCTCGTGCCCTAAAACCGGAAAATCCTCCTGGGGGAACCCATAAATTGCACAGGTGGGTGCCAGCGCCCTTTTGCGTACGTGCTATCGTCCGGAAAAATCTTTTAATCGTCGGGAGCGAACTTGCAGAATGCAGAGGGCAGCAGGCAACTGCAGATCTCAGTGGCGATGGGGTTCAGGTTTGCAAAAAGTTCTTTGCGCTAAACTAAGGAGACAACTGAAGGAAAAAAAGTGGTTGGGTCTACTCAAGACATATATACAGTTCTCATCTCAGATGGTGAAAACAGACACACACACACACACACTCACACGAGATTTCTTCATTTTTTGTTTAACGTCAACAGATTCATTTTCCGTTGGTGTCACGTGTTTGATGTGTACTGGGACACGGCAGTATGTGAATGTGTGTGAGTGCATGTGTTTGTGTATGTAATCAGTTAGCGAATTAATGGGATTATTGGTCTGGGAGTTGAATATCCCATTTACACTACTGATAAATACATATGTATATATAGAACTATTTCATATTCTATTCACCAACGTGTCATCTTCCACTCTTTCCACATGACCGGAGCATCTCAAACTGCCCTGTGCACCTACATTAACACTTTTTTTATCACTTATCAATACATTTCTCACCCTTCCAGATCTTCTTATGCCACATACACTATGCAAATAATTCGTCTCTAAAGCTTTAATATTCTTTGACATAAATATTCAGGATCCACACTTTACTTCAGTAAGGCAGAGTTGGCTTAACGATTTCATCATACATTTAAATCTTAGCTACCATGGACAGGCTAAGCTTCCTCTTAATCTTTTGCACACATCCTGCTGCCTTCTTTGCTTCAAATATTCTGCAACCCACTTCTCTTTCCACCTCATGTCCCACATCTACCTATAGCTCAGAATCCACGACCTCTCTTTATCCCAACACCTTACAAAGACCTTTTTCAATAAGGAGACCCTATCACTCACAGTATGACTCATAGCCTGAGAGATGATCCTCAATGTAAACTGTTTTCTCTCTCTCTCTCTCTCTCTACCTCTCTAAAGCTGCGAGTGTTTATTTGCCCCTGACAACAACAGTATCTGAGAATCACCTCTCAGCAGGCTGCACTGTCCAGTATGGCTGCCTTCAGTCAGTGACCCTGATAACTGCCAAAGAGATCTCTACTGCAGGGTCCTTGGTCATCTGGACTCTCCATGACCTGGGGTTGCCAAGGACATATCACACAAACATTTCTGGTTTCAATTCTGATCATAATCATAGTTAGAGAAAACTGTGAAGCCAAAGTGTACTAAAGATTATCTTTTAGTCCTGGAAAGAGTTTGTTGCTTCATCTTTAACTAGGAATCTGGGCTTAGGGCCCTTCAGGAAGTATGGGTAATATTTTTAAAAGTGGTCCATTTACACGTAAATGAGGTGAATTAGAAGCTGTAAGCTTCCTGTAAATAAATCTTTGTTCCCTCAAAGAATTTAATCGTCATTTTCCATGAACCTGAAGTTACCTGAAGAGAAATTAGTGTCCCACTGAACTGAGGACTTATACAAATCTATCTTTTCTTGAAATACGAGAAGCAACATATTCAGAGCCTTGATTTTCGTGGCACTGCAGAAATGATTTACCTTAGAACACAGGTAAGGGAATGACTTGTTTCCTGGTGAGTTTTAATTGACCTAAGCTAAGGGGACTGTTTGTTAGCTGCTTTTACTGATTAATAAAGGTTTGACGAGTATTTGAGTATTACCTGGTTTTTGTGGTGACCAAGTTTGCACTATATAATCAAATTAAAAAATTAACAATTAACTATTGCTATAAAAATGTAAAAAAATTGCGATACGTAAATCTGCAAAGAATTACAAAATTTATATATACTGTACCCTGTATATATGTGTATATATATACAGTATATATGTATATATGTGTGTATACATATACATATATCTATATATATATATATATATATATATATATATATATATATATATATATATATATATATATATATATATATATATATATATATATATATATAAACCTTCACTCTGAAAGAAAATGTATGATTGTAAAATATTGATTTTTTGTGCGTGGAATTTTGATTTTATTTATAGGGTGATATCATAACCAAGTAGGGACAAGAAAGCGTGAAGCAATAAAAAAAAAACTAATATATATATATATATATATATATATATATATATATATATATATAATTAGTGCAGTATTAATCGTACATGCCTGTTTATAGAGCATACACATAGAAAACCGTAACACACCCATAGAAATGTTCGTAGAGAGAGAGAGAGAGAGAGAGAGAGAGAGAGAGAGAGAGAGAGAGAGAGAGAGAGAGAGACAAAACAAAAAGCCACAACCAAGAAATAAGGAGAAACGAAGACAACAACAACAACAACAAGAGCAGCAGCAGAGTCGTCGACGTTTAGATAAATATGTGGGTAACTGGGCCTGTTTGCTCTGGGCCAAGATCGCCAGAACGAGAGAAGGGCAGAAGAAGTGGGTACTGAGTACTGCAGGAGGACGAGGACGAGGAGGAGGAGGAGGAGGAGGGAGGAGGAGGAGGAGAAGGAGGGAGGACAGGAGATGCACTTTGGGGTGGGGCACTCGGCACCTAAGAGAGAGAGAGAGAGAGAGAGAGAGAGAGAGAGAGAGAGAGAGAGAGAGAGAGAGAGAGTATAGAGACTGCATCAACCAAAAGGGAAGAGAACCACTAAAAGGAAATAAAGGAATGGAGAATGAAGGAAGTGAAAAGGATTTTAAGAATGAGAATGAAGGAAATAAAAAGGATTTTAAGAATGAAGAATGAAGGAAATAAAAAGGATTTTAAGAATGAAGAATGAAGGAAATAAAAAGAAGGATTTAAAGAAAAAGACAAAGGCATAATAAGAGAATGGAAAAGGGCAAAAGACAAACAAACTCTGGAGAGAGACAACTGAAAACAGAAAGGACAATTCAACATACAAAAAAAAAAAAAAAAAAAAAAAAAGTCTGGTGGTAAGTAACGAGGGCAAGAAGGAAGAAGGTATCTTGCTGGGTGTCCTGAATGATAACCCCGTCCCGTCTTCTGGCCCCTCCTTCCCCCCTCCCCCTCCCCCATCCCGGAAAAAAGGGCACAAGATCATTCATGGATAAGATTTCACTGAGGAAGAGAACCTTACACCAATAGGAAATGGGAACAAGGATCTTCTTCTAGTACGCCCTTCCTTTTACTCATCGGCGAAAGATGGGAATAAAGCAGAGAGAAATGAAAAGGGTAAGAAGCAAGAATAGATTACAAGGTCTAAGACTAAGAATAAAACCTTATCTCGTACCCACAGAGCTTTGTTTAAAAATGGCGTGATTGGCATCACTGAAAGAGACAAAGCCATTAACACCTACGGGTACACCTACTTTACCAGAAGCAAGGCAGTAATTCAGGATGTGTTTTCATAGTTCCGGTTTGCTTTACCACACACTTACACACACACACACACACACACACACATGCAATACATACACACACGCACAGGTACGTATTGGGAGGGGAAAAGAAATGAACTGTATAACAGGGTTTCATTAAATATGCACATGTACGTCTTGTTTGTGGGATATCTGTAGTATATTTAATCTACTTGTTAAAGACTTCCCCGAATATACATACATACATACATAAATACACACACACACACACACACACACACACACACATATATATATATATATATATATATATATATATATATATATATATATATATATATATATATATATATATATATATATATATATATATATATATATATATATATATATATATATATGCATAAATTGGCCTCTTTCCTAATAAGGGATGGCTCCTGTGAAAAACCAACACAAACTACACAAAAAACTTCCAGAATATTAGCTACTTTATACACCTACACAGAAGGCTCATCAGCAGGGCACTGAGTCCCCTACACACATGCTGGCCAAAGTATGACTGAGTGGCTGACCAGGGTGATTCAGGCATGCCTTGATGAAGGAAAACGCCCAGAGTTTGACAGTCCATGCTCTCTCAACTGGATGGCAAAGGAATAGATGGAGAGAAAGTTATAAGAGAAGAGAGGACATATACCTTAAAAATGGAGATCAAGACCTCGCTGACAATACGAGTATAGACTCACACGTCTGCCCATCCTCGTGTCTCAGAATACCAAAACAGCTATTGTGTGCAAGGAATTTATAGGTGAAGGCTTTAGTAACAGAAATAAAACAATGATTCAAAGATCCAAGACAGGATAAAAAATTTCACTGGAGTAGCTAGAGGGGATTGAGGTGAAGAAGAGAACAAGAATGTTGATTGCATGATAATAATGAGCTGGGATATTTTGGGATGCTGGATAATTCATTTTATCTCTTACACAGGAGTACATGCGAAATGAAACAACCCAGTATGGCACATATGAGTTCTCCTAAGATGAGAACCTCAGCTTGTAAGATAGTAACAAAGATTCAGATCTGTCTATGCAGGGATAAAGTTTTTATCCTTTTATTCTGCTATATTTTGAATACTGTTCCCATGTTTGGTCTTCAGTAACTGTCTCACTTCTGGGCAAAAATTCGAGTTGTATTAAACTTCTTATCCAAGACTTTAGTATGATCCCTGGCCTCGTCGTTCAATTAGCCCGCTGTGCATATTTTATAAGATTTTACCATCTACCCCGTAATGTCAGTTATGCAGTGAATTTTCAGTCTCGCCACTGTCTTCAGCGAGGTTTCAGTACTGCATAGTTTCAAGGAAGTTCTGTTCAAGCCAAGACCACTTTATGGAATGATCTAAATCTTGAGTTTCATTTTTCTTTTCCTTTTATTGGATAAATAACTGTCTTCTTATTCACGTTCACAGTGATAATCTTTTTATTCTTACTAAGTCCACTACTCACTATCTAGATGCGGTCAAGTACCTGATGCCAATACTTTACACCGTCAAGAAATGTATTCAAGAAATCCAATTGAACCAGAGCAAAAAATAAATAGAAGTTGAAAAATCATTCCCAACTGTTTTATTTCACTGATGTTTACAGGAGGCCATTACAAACGACAGATATTTATGAGAAAATAAGTGTGGCCGCCTGTTTACTTCTGTTTTGACTTCGACTGTTCGATTTGGGACAACAAGACTTGAATATTGAACGGGAAAACAAATAAACAATGAATCTACTGAAATTCAAAGTTTTTAGGATTTACTGAGAAGGATCAATTACAAACACATTACAAGCATTCACTGTCACGTTAGCACGGCATTTGTGAGGAATAAAATGGTAGATTTTATCAGCTGCTTGTTAGAACTGGCGTGAAATCGGGTTTATCTCACGATAGGAATCGATAGAAATTTCTGATAGATCATTCTAAATGTCATTCCTCGTCCAACCAAGGTCACTGATTAGCATTCGATTCACATCTGAGAATAGAAAGAGAGGAAACGAGAAGAAGAAGAAGAAGAAGAAGAAGAAGAAGAAGAAGAAGATGCGGAGACATTTAAGCAACAGGTGTTTTTGTTTTCAAGATGCTTAGATTATCTATAATTTTAGGCAGAGGAAGAAACGTTGGGAGGAGGAGGAGGAGGAATGGAGAGAGAGAGAGAGAGAGAGAGAGAGAGAGAGAGAGAGCACAAAACTTCTTTTTTGTTTTCTTCCTATCGTTTATAAGACACAGGGGAAAGGGAAGGGAGGGGAAGGGAGGGGGAAGGAGAGAGAGTGGAAGAGAGAGAGAGAGAGAGAGAGAGAGAGAGAGAGAGAGAGGGCGGGGGGAAACCTACTTTTTGTTTTCCTCGTATCGCTTATAAGACACAGGGAGGAGGAGAGGGGGGGAGGGTAGAAGGAAAAGAGAGAGAGAGAGAGAGAGAGAGAGAGAGAGAGAGAGAGAGAAAGAGAAAGAGTCTTTTTTTTCCTCGTATCGTTTATAAGACACAGGGAAGAGAGAGAGAGAGAGAGAGGAAAAACCTACTTTTTGTTTTCCTCGTATCGCTTATAAGACGCGTAAACATCTGACGACATTTAAATTTGCAGAGAACGCGCCCCCCAAACAATAAAGACTCGAAGTCAATGCTTCCCCTAATCTCCGAGTCCCCAAAGAAAGAGGAAGTCACTCGGCATTTCGGAGTGAAGGTCCTGTTACCCACTAAATGCACTAAAGGATATTGCATTACCTGCCAATTCTCGTAAAAATTGTTCCCTCAAACGTCTTTTCCCCTCCCACACCCCCTTCCCAACCACAGGAGACCCACCAAGCTGCTATACTCCACAGGTGGTGGTGGTCACTAAGTATGCTTTGCAAATTGCTGTCTGACGAGTTCGATTGGAAATACGTCGGGAGATTCTAGAAAATGGAGGTTTAGTTAACCTTGAATTATGACAGACATCACAGAGGGATATTACCAAACAAAAAAAGGATTGCAAGAGCTTTGTTACTTCCTCAACAACTGAAGGCCATCTATTATCAAGTTAATCTTTGAGAAATGTCCTTTCCATTCACTGGCATATATGAGCGATTACGTCTTTTGGCTAATGCTTCTCATATCAACATAGTTTGCATATATACACATCCTTTGTTACGACGAACTTTCTTTGTTGCCGGCCTTTGGCCATGGCAAGAACATTGTTTGCTTTCTTTGTTGCTTGCCTTTGTCTATGGCAAAAACATAGTCCGCTTTCTTTGTTGACTGTCTTTGGCTGTGGTTATAAAGAGGACACAAGCAGACAAGATGACTGTTTTAAGGTATCAGAGCATTGTGGAAAGTTACAAGCTTACTAGTCTTATGAGCACATACACACAGACATATACACATATACATACACATACACATACACACACACACACACACACACCTACAATACAGCGACAAGGTTGGAGAGGAACTTAGTTTCTGGTACACGAAAAATGATGGCTGAAGAGGCACTGCAAGCAAAAAAGATTAATTGAGGCGGGTTTCTTGAGGATGTATGAGATAAATTCAGCATGAAAAGCCCAGCAAATTTATGTTTTTGCCTTCTAAATATTGAAGAAACGTAACATAAGTTGTTCTCTTAAACTTACGGGATTTACACCAAAAATAATATTGTCACTGAATCTCCTGGTGCATCTGACAGATAATACCAGACAGCTTTTGAAATAAAAGATCACTTTGAAGACCCTTTCTTGTGACTTGTATCAAAATACTCAACTCTCGCTTCAGCTTCTCACGCAGCTCCTACCTTCATACCTAAAATCATTTGGAATTTTTCAACTTTCATTAATTTCCTGTTCATAATCCCTCCTCTGGCCGAAAATGCCCATGGGATGAGTGGCGTCAATGAATCTCTAATCCCAGCAAATGACACGATTTAAATTCACGTTCCCGGTTATGGAACATGAAACCCCACTTCATCTTTAGTTCTTTCTACCTCAGTATATGCACTTTAATACGTGATAAATTACCAGAAATTTTCACTCGTTAATCTTTATTTATCTTAATATCATTATCTTATTTGTATGATAAGTCAATAGTATTTCAGTCAAATCTTTAAATCATTCAGCAAACGCCAGGTAGTAGCATCTACCTGTGACTTCACATATACAGGGAAATCTATTTTGGTAAATCTATTTTAGCAATGAGACCATCGCGTGGGCGAGAAGGCGCGTGGGAGGTCATTTGCTGAGGCCATTTGCTAAGGCAAGCAGAAAGGCTGCGATAACTTTGCAACTGACTTTCATTTATTAATGCATTCATTTTGCCTGGAGGGAGAGAAATTGTCGTCTAATCGATGCTTAAACAATAATTGCTTCCATTTTTACTTCTCTGTAACATCTTGGTAGTGACAGCTAGCCAATCAGAGGCCGAGTTTTAGACGAGGAGCTACATCCATATATTCAAGATTATCAGCTGGAACAGATCCCTATAGACGTTTGCCAACAGTCTCTATAAACGTTTGTTAAACTACCCTTAGAAGAAGTCTAGAAAATAGAAATTACGCATGAGAAAAAAGACGTTCTTGAAGGAAGTAAATGCAGAGAGGATAGTGACTGAGCAAATGGATCTCAGAATCACAGATAGTAAGGGATAGTTTCGTTTTGAAGTTAATGCAATCCTTTGTTGATGGAGTGAGTATTTTCAAGAGTTGCTCAAAGTGGACCTACAGGAAGTAGAGTCAGATCAAAGCAATAGCGGAAGGAGTGGGGTACATTTGAAAGCTGCGAAACACATGTCCATCTCTTTGAGTTCGTTTGGTCGTTGTTGTGATTGAGCTGGCAGGACATCCTTCAGGATTTGATGGCGACACCTCGGTCTTTGTCCCATCATGTCCCTCAGGTTTATGGGGGCTTTGTCGGAAGTTTCCTTGGCAAGAAGGCAGACGGGACGTTGCGGACCCTCTGACGACGACAAGGGCTCTTAGGAAAGACTTGATAGCCTTTGGAAATTGATCACTTCTGTGTAATGTGACGCTTCTCTTAGTGTGATTCCTTTGATTTTGATGAAATTTAATATCCTTAATTAAATGTTCTCATCAAATTCGTGGCTCTTTATTGATATGTTTCAGGACTTCATACTTTTCCTTACTTTCTTCTTAAGTATTCTTGCTTATTTAATAGAGCACTTGATTACTAAAATGTTAAATTAACACTGTACTGATTTCTTAACGGACACGGACAAAGAAATTTCTGTTTATAGGGCGTCTGATTTAAATTCTGTGAAAAAAATGACACCTATCTAAACATTTTGATTATGTCTTGTGGCATGCAATAACTGCTAACCTTTTGTCCGAAGAAAGTTGTCTTGCAACAAGAATTCAAAGACAGATTTTATCTTAGTTTCCCATGTGTCTTAACGACTGATTTTCTGTGGAACCTTTGTAAACTTTATATTGAAAATTTATGCACTGTAAATTTCTTACATCTAAGGGATATTACATTTCCAAGAGCACTGCCCTCAGTAGAGATATATAATATGAATGTAAGTCACATCAATATGCTATTGCTGTTTGCTATATCCACTTATGGACGTTATATTCGTTTTCGAAAAACAAATTAGAAGCAAATAAGAATAGCTAGATTTTCCTATCTCAAAGTGTCTAATATCAAACACAATACAATACCAAATGCTTCTATCGGAAAAAAAAAAAAACAAAAAGCCTTCAGGCTACAAGAAGCCTTCACTGCAATCCTCATCAGCACGAAGGAAAAAAACACTCAACGAAGATTAGGAAAACACACTCACACAAACCTTCATAACTAAGGGAAAGAACAGAACAAGTAAGGTAATCTATGCTCCGGTTACAAAGACCACGGCAGGAGTCATTTCCCTATTAAGGCCATACTCCCCCACCCATCCCCCCTCCCTCCCTCCCTCCCCACCCCTACCCCTTGAAACATCTGTGCGTGTGATAGACGATAACTTTGCCTCATCAAAGGAAGCGGGGTGAGAGATGCACCTGAAGATTTTCCTCTGAGGCGCATTCGAATGACCGAAATGCTTGTCGAGGACACACACACACACAAACACACACACACACATGCGAAGATACTTTACAGCTGTTGAAATGGTAAAATGTTACGTTTTAAGCATGTAAGTATATATATTTGTTTCAAGCCAATGAATGACGTGTTGCAGAAAATGTGGATAAAAATATTGTTTACGTGCAATAATAATAATAATAATAATAATAATAATAATAATAATAATAATAATAATAATAATAATAATAAAGTCTTAGTTATTAATTTGCCATTTAAAAGACAAATAATTTAAGGTAAATGAGAATAATCATGAATGCAATTATTAAACAAAAATAATTGTCATTCTGTTGTCAAACTCCTTCTTGTATTATAACAATGTTAAGTTGTCGAATTCATTATAAATTATATTACTAAATGATTTAATTAAAACTATATTATATTCAGGTATTACTAAATGATTTTTGTATAACCAGGGAAGCTAAGTATATATATATGTATATGTATATATATATATACTCATATTTTTCAAGTTTACGATAAATTTTTTTTTGCTATCAAAGTTCAAAAAAAAGTAAAAATCATTAGAGGTTTTTTAATGGTACCTCAACGAATGAATAAAAAAGAATTACATGAAATGGGAACATTCTTACCAAATGAGGAAGCGGGTAGAGGGTCAGGTATCGACTTGTTGAAATTTCGGGAGTCGGGGAGACTGAGTGCCGAGGACCCCTGGGGGGGTGGAGGGCGGTGACGGTACTTCTCAACAAAAGTCAAACTGCTTAGCTCAAGATTTCGTTTCCTTAGCGCGCCAGGTAAGTATATCTATAAATGTAAAGAAATTTAAAATTCAGGCTAAAGACCAAGCGTCGGGACCTATGAGGTCATTCAACGCTGAAAGGGAAATTGATAGTAAGAAGGTTTGAAAGGTGTAACAGGAGGGAAACCTTTTGTTTTTGCACTATTAAACAATTATTAGGAGAGGGTCGAGGAAAGTAAGATGGAAGAAAGAGAATGTGAACGGATGTACAGTTAAAGGAATAAAAGGGGTTGCAGCTAGGGGCCGAAGGGACTCTGCAAAGAACCCTTAGTAATACCTACAGTGCGCCAAGCGAGGTGCACTGACGCACTACCCCCCTACGGAGAGGTAGGTATATCATTAAAGACTTGGTGCCCTAAACCGGCTGCTGAAAAAAAACAACTCCCGGAAGTAAGTGCCAAGGAATTTGTGCCCTGATATTGAAGCCTGAATCTGCTCTCTTTATTTTCGTTGCTGTGGTTATCATTATTATTATTATTATTGGCTGTTATCATCAGCTTTATACTTGCTGTTTTGACTGTTTGAAAGGAATGAAACCTCGAAAAAACCGAGGTTAATGAGTGATTTTTTTTAAATGCTCTTACTGCCCAATGAAAGGTCAGATATCCAAATAACCTTTGACACTCATGCCATGACCTTATAGCCACTTTATAAGAGGTCTCCAAACATATGCGACATTGTTTAGTTATTCCTAAACAAAATCAAAAGCACAGATAACTCTCTACGTTTTCAGGATCTCTGAAGGCCAGATGGGTGGAGGAAAATGACGCAATCGCTCATTTTTGACAGACAAAATGTCCTTTTCTTACCTAATACCGATGTTGTCAAAAGGATGAATCAGTTTAAGATGTATCTCGACTTATCAAGTCCCATATTCTGGTATATATTAGAAAAATGAGTCTCTCGGTGCATACTTTGGAAACACACCTCG
>NC_089790.1:15032500-15060000 GCF_040412425.1 Macrobrachium rosenbergii
GTAGCAGAGGTTTATTTAAAGATGGTGATTTTGAAAAGAGATACCAAGATCTCTGGCGTTTCGATATTTTAAAACGATATGAAAAGTTCTTGCTTTCTTAATCTCTCTCTCTCTCTCTCTCTCTCTCTCTCTCTTTTATTTAACTGAAGACGATATTACTTTGGTATATGCACTCTTTATCGTGTTCTGTATAATTTATAGAAAACTCAGGTATCTCACAACTTTCACGCATAATATAACCATGTTTCTTCTATAGAAAACTATACTTCCTCAGTCCTATAGCCTCTATGGATACAAGACTTCTACCAAGAGAAGTACACTCCAATCTTCAAGGCTTGATTCTAAATAATCTCGATAATAAGATTTTCTCGATAATTCTGATGACAGTTTATCATTGCAAGAACTATTTTGAGAAAACTGGTGATAGTTCAACTGATATTTCGGTCTATAATAGTTCTTAGCAGGGCTGCAGTGATCATTATTATTATCAACAGAAGCACTGAGACTGAAAAAATAATCAAATCATAACTTCGAAGCTCCTTTGAAATTGAGCTGACAAAAATCTTTAAAACTCTTTGATTAAACTTTATTCTTATTAAACACGTCCTCCAGGTACATCGTTAATTATTCGATTTCATGGGAGGGTAATTTCTACAAAAGACACCATCCAAAGTTTCTCTATAATTTGATGGTATCAATGGCTGTGCTATCAATGTCCTGGATTGTTCAGAGAACTTACTTGTCCATCAGTGCACTGCGTCACCTTCTTGTAATACTGGAACCAATTCGTTGGTCAATGCAAATTAACTTGCTTTGCAAGTTAACAGACGTTTAAATTTGACATATTTCACATCAATACTGCACCTTTTGAAAAGTTAATAATAATAATAATAATAATAATAATAATAATAATAATAATAATAATAATAATAATAATAATAGATATCTACTGTTAAGCTCGTCCAATATTACTACAAGTCACGCGGGAAATGGAAGTTATGGAACTATTGGTTGATTAAGAATAAAATAGAATAGCAATATACAATTTAGGTAAAATGCCAAGCGCTGGGACCTATAGGTCATTCAGCGCTGAAAGGAAAATTGAGAGTAAAAGGGTAAAAAGGTGTAACAGGAGGGAAACCTCGCAGCAGCACTATGAAATAATTGTTAGGAGAGTGTATAGCAAGATGGAAGACAGAGATTATAAAGGGAAAAAATGCAGTAAACGGAAAAGAAAAGAAAAGAAAAGAAATGTTTGAAGCTATATTCCAGGAGTTAGTTAAGGAAGGTGAAACTGGAGGACACAAATCTTGGAAGGGGCTAATGACAATAAATCTACGAAATATATCCATATTAATAATCTGAGAAATATATGAATATTATTAATCTAAGAAATACATCTTTCAAAGTAATGATGCACTGAAGGTCAGTTTATTTATCTCTGTTAACAGCAAAGTTCTGAACACACACACACACACACAAAACATTCGACCGAAAACTTTCCTGCAATGATTATGATACTCTTAGCTTATCAGTTACAATATTCTTAAGACTCTTTGTTGGCAAAAATGATTCCTTACCAATTTAGCTGCTGATCTTCTTAATTTCTTAAAAGCTGGTTGAAATTCTATTAACCTCAATTCGAAATCCTTTTCAAAGGTATTTCTTCTGATGCTCTAATCTCACTTTTATATTCCGTCAACTCTGCTTGTACGTTAGCATGTGGTCATGACAGTCTGATACTACTTATATAAAAATCATTAAGCCAATAATAATTTTTTGTCAGTGCGATTTTGGTTTATTTTTCGTTATAATGCATTTTCCACAAAAAAAGTACCGTTGTTAAATCAAACAATTTTGTTAATCTAAAAGTACAAATTGAGATGTAGAGCTATGACTGATATACATATATAAATATATAAATATATATATATATAGTATATATATACAGTATATATATATACATATATATAATATATATATATATATATATATATATATATATATATATATATATCAGTCATAGCTTTACATCTTAATTTGTACTTTTAGATTATTTCAAGTCAGTGGCCCCTGTGGTGGGCTAGTTCCATATGAGTAGGGTTTTATCCTCTGAATAATAATAATAATAATAATAATAATAATAATAATAATAATAATAATAATAAGAAGAAGAAGAAGAAGAAGAAGAAGAAGAAGAATGCATTACACAGATATTAAGATACGTCTTTACCACTGTAAACTGAGGCATCGTTACGCATGCGTAAAACGACTTGGGAAAATCAGCGCGATTGTCTTTCGTTCAACGAACAGAAGACAAAGGAATATTACAATCAGGGAGAACGGAGACTCCAGGGACTATTTTTCTCTTCGCATTCATATGAAAACTATCACTTTCCTAAGACAGTTTTTAAAAAATTTTTTTACTCATAAGAAAACCATCACCTTGCCTTCCCAAAGTTTCCTAGTTATACGTGGGTATTTCTGCGTAGAGAAAAAAGAAAAAACATTAACAAAACGACAAGAAAAAGTAGCTTTAAATCTTCAAAAGTTTTTCCAATAGACTTCCGAATGGCAAACTTGGAGATTTTTCGATATATATTTTTTTTGCATTTGTCTTTACCTGTTAGTTTGGATGATGTTTATGTATCCACAGCAGTCTCAGGTGTATCACGAGTCTATATAAATGTGACAGATACATCATCAGAATATGCATACTCTCTCAGTAAGGGTGAAGATACATTCATAATTGATCATTAAGACAGTATGAGTCTCTCTTCGTAAAAATAATATAAATTCTCTCTCTCTCTCTCTCTCTCTCTCTCTCTCTCTCTCTCTCTCTCTTATATATATATATATATATATATATATATATATATATATCTATATATATATATATATATATATAGATAGATAGATAGATAGATAGATAGATAGATAGATAGATAGATAATAGATAGATATCTCTCTTCACGACGGGGTTAGATTTTAGAATTAAGGAAAAGCAGATAAACAATAAGATAAAACACATATTAACTAAAGGCTTGCAGTGATAAGCGTATCCAAAAAATATGAGGCAATATGGAAGTTGAGAGGTCATTCTGGCTCGCCCTCTACCTATCTATCTATCTATCTATATATATACAATATATATATATATATATATATATATATATATATATATATATATATATATATATATATATATATATATATATATATATATAACCTACATCATAGCAAGCGTTTCGCAAAAATCTTCAAATCTTCAGGAAATTATACTCTCTCTCTCTCTCTCTCTCTCTCTCTCTCTCTCTCTCTCTCTCTCTCTCTCTCTCTCTCTCTCTCTCTACCTTAATAAATATACACCTGTCAATTGAAGAGTACGAGTGTGTAGGCCTAATAATAACCAGAGTAATAGATGACAAAAGAAAAAGCAAACCCCTTGAGGATAATAAAAAGTATTTCCCTCAATCTCGATAATGACACACTATCTATAGCCGATAAAAAAACCCCATCAATCTTCAGCAGTAGGAATGAAATGGGCACAGAGAGGGGCCAGGGAGGAGTGAAGGAGGAAGGTGGAGGATCTGCCGAGAGAGAGAGAGAGAGAGAGAGAGAGAGAGAGAGAGAGAGAGAGAGAGAGAGAGAGAGAGAGAAATAACATCGACTTGTTGTTCTAAAATTCTACTAAAACGCTCGGCTCCCGAGAGACGGAGTTCCAATTCGCGGAAGACGGGAGGCAGCCAAGAACCTTCTGTTTACAGAAGACTTCCTTCCTCGCTAATCGACGCTTTATATTATTATCCTCGGGCACGGGGTATGTTCAGTACTAAGGTCCACAGACCTCGTTTTGTACAGCGCCGCTGGTATATGACGTTTCTCCGATGTACTACGGGACAGATAGAAGTAATTAAAGACCAGAATTGACGTGGAAACTAACCTCTTGATATCAACTGGGCATTCCTTAGGTTGTACAGAAGATCTGCAGGGGTAACTATTCTGCATTCTTCCCCGTTGGGGGGTAGTGCCATTAGTGTACCTCACGTGGTGCACCGTAGGCATTACCTAAGGTTCCTTTCAGCGGCCCTTCCTTAAGCTAGCTGCTGCAACCCCTTTCATTCCTTTTACTGTATATATACCTCCGTTCATATTCTCTTTCTTCCATCTTACTTTCCTCAACCGTCTCCTAACAATTGTTTCATAGTGCAAATGCTTTGAGGTTTTCCTCCTGTTACACCTTTCAAACTTTTTTACTCTCGATTTCCCTTTCAGCAATCAGTGGCCTCATCATAGGTCCCAGCGCTTGTCCTTTGGCCTAAATCTTATACTGCAACTCCACTTATAATGCATTCCTTTGTGTTGAGGGTTGGGGGAAAGACGAAGGCCTAAAGTCTATCATAGTCACACCTTCAACTGCTATTTAACACAAGTTATCACTTCATCTTAAGACTATGTTCAAAGAATCATTTACGACATTCACCGTAATCAATATAAAAAGCTTCCTTGTCTATATTCTGCGTAAAGCATATTGGTCTTTCAGGCGGAGTCTCGACATCTTTGTTTACATAAAGTTAGGGAGGTTTGGAGCCCTCAATGATTTACCTAAGAAAGTGGTATCCTTTGAAAAGAATAATTCATTGTGGGTGTAATGTGCTGGGGTCCTCTGTTTAACAATTACGCATAAATTTCGTGACTTCTGAATTTCCCAGACAAATGTTTCCTGATGCTTACGAAACTTTACCGAACATTTCAGTAGGAAGAAAAAATATATATCTAAAAATCTCATGTCCTTGTTACTTGATCAGATTAGTATACAGCGGAAATTATATACGATTTCTCAATGGAAATCTAAAATAGAATAAAAGAGAATATTATAAGACAATAAGCTTGGTTTCATCTGTTAAATCATAAGATAGTTTTGTTCACTGATAACTTCGCCATATCAAATCTTATGATTTCTTCCAAGGATTCCAAATTAGCGAATCTTGTTAACTGCGATAGTACTTGAATTTAAGGAATAATAGTCTACAAGCATTGACGTGTAATGAAAATTAACCAGTAAATGTGCCTGACTGTCGATATCCTCAGTTACAGAAGTCCTGTATTCCTCATTTCGTTGGACTGTGGAACAGCCTCCCTGAGGATGCTGAACAGTTGAAACCTCGAAAGTTCAGGCGAAGATGCGATGTACTTTAACAATTCACTTACATTTTTATCTATTTATTTATCAGATTGTCAATTTATTTGTTTTTTTTAATATCTGATCTCTTCTTTCTGTATTTCCTATTGCTTTCTTGCTTCCTTTCAAATGCACACCATATTCTTTGGAAGCTTGAATTTCAAGTCAGTGGCCCCTTTGGAGGGCTTGTTCCATATGAATAGGGTTCATCTTCTAAATAATAATAATAATAATAATAATAATAATAATAATAATAATAATAATAATAATAATAATAATAATAATTAATAATAATAATAATAATTTCGAACGCCAGGTAACGCTACAATATCAGGTTATCCGACTGACGACATATCGAGCAGCAAAATCGCGTTTATTTTCATACAATAATCAACCAGGGCCCGCCCCACCCCCAATCCTTAATAAAGCGAAATGACACTCAGAAACCTTTTAATTTCTTTTAATTTCTCGGTTACAGAAGGAGCGGGCCAACCTTTGGCGGTCGGACTTCAAAAAGGGAAGAGATTGTTTAACGGGTCAAGATTGCTTAACGGGTCAATAAAACGGAACCGTTAAAAAACACGAGATTCCTGAAATGAGCCCGGTTCCTTTGGGTATGTTTTAATGGCTGACAGAAAAGAAGGAGAAGAAGAAGACTTCTCTTTCCTCTTCGTTCTTTCTATTTTTTTTTATTATTGTTGCTTTGAGAAAAACGGAAGCGTAGTATCATTCCGTTACGGGCTTAGTAAGTCGCTGAGAAATGAAGTCAGAAAGTCTGGCTCTGAGATTCCCGAAAGGGGCAGTGTATTAAAAACATGTAGTGGCTAAAAACCTTTAATTTTAACACAAAAAACGTATTCAACAAAGCCTTAAACTACTGGAAACGGGGACAAAAGAGCACGAACAGGACAGGTCACTAAGAAAAAGTCAAAAGTCTAGCTCTGAGATTCCCGAAAGGGCCAGTGTGTTAACCACAAGTAAGGGTCAAAAACGTTTGATTTATATAAAAAACAGTCATAAACAAAGCCTTAAACAACTGGGCCGGAGATACGGGAACACGAACAATAGAGAGCACATCATCTACTGAGAAACAGTCAAAAAGTCTTGCTCTGAGGTTCCTGAAAGGGACAGTGTGTCAAACACGAGTTGGGGCTAAAAAACCTTTGATTTTTATCAAAAACAGTCATTAACAAAGCCTTAAACTACTGGAAACCTTTGATTTTTACACAAAAAAGTATTAAACAAAGCCTTCAATTACTGGAAACCTTTGATTTTCACACAAAAAAGTATTAAACAAAGCCTTAAACTACTGAAAACGAAGACACAGGAACACAAACAAGACACAACACAACATCCACTTCGAAACTCCCCAAAGGCAGCCTTTGGTACACGCATTGGAAAGCCGACCAAAGCGGCCCCGAACAATCAAAACATAAAATGGCAGCTGAAGTCCCAAGGTTAAGTAAAAGCGTTGCTCACATCTCTCAGCTTCACTGTCCGCTGTAAAAGCGACGGTAGTTTCATGGTCGTTTGCATCCTCAGGCAAAACACAACAACAGCCACGAAACGACTCTTAGTTTTCGGGATGCTTTCGAATCACTCCGAATTAAATGGACGCATTAGCGCCGGTCTGTAGGTTAGTCGGACGGATAAGTTAATTGCTGGTTTTTATTGCCTTCATGTTTCATTTTATGGCTAAAGGCTGCGATTTAACTCGAATTTTCAGCAGAGATAAGAGCAGAACAGAGGAACTACAGTGGTGTGTTGGTCACTCACTAACAATTCTTAGCTTTAGCAGCGAACAGGGCCCATCTGCACAGCTAAAACGCAGCGAGGAAATCTCACAAGAAGAGGCATAGAAGATTCTTTTGAAGTTTAGCTGACATAAGCTAAGACGAATTGAAAGGAGGTGAAAGCGGAGGATAAAAATAAAATTATTGGTAACTTTATGTTAACAATGAACCAGAAGATGCAATTTTAATTATAAAAAACTCAAGAAAATGTTCAGAATATGACATAAAAAACCTTTTCCTTTTGTGTTCATATTAAAAAGCTTGACTGAGGTATTTGATTACTTTCAATCAAAGCTTGACAGAGGCCTTGATTGCTTTCAGTCAAACCTTGGCAGAGGACTTGATTGCTTTCAATCAAAGCTTGAAGGGGACTTGCTTGCTTTCAGTCAAAGCTTAACTAGGACTTGATTGCTTTTAATCAAATCTTGAAAGGGACTTGATGGCTTTCGCTCAAAGCTTGAGACTTAAGATTTGATTGTTTTCAATCAAAGCTTGACAGAAGATTTCATTGCTTTCAATCAAAGATTGACGGAGGACTCGACTGCTTTCAATCAAAGCTTGAGGGGGACTTGATTGTTTTTAATCAAACTTGAAAGGGACTTGATTGCTTTCAGTCAAAGCTTGAGACTACGGACTTGATTGATTTCAATCAAAGCTTGACAGAGGACTTGATTGCTTTCAGTTAAACCTTGACCGATGACCTACTTGTTTTCAATCAGTTGCCTCCACAATGAGAAGAATAATTTGCAAGAAAAATGACCTTATCTTTCAAGACATATCAGTGACGAATCCTTTTACAGATTTACAAATCAGACTTCGTATGAGACACTTCAGAATGGTAAACCAAAGAAATCGTAGAAAAATGTAAGAAGTTACTGGGAAAATGCGAGTGTGCATCGTAGTAGATAGAAGTACACTACGGGGCTTGTACATCTTACTACAAGAACACAGATCTCCTGTTATAGTATTTTTCTCTGAAAATGACGTTCATTCATAAAATCCCCACACGAAAGCTATTAAATCTATGTTTAATCTAGGAACTATCATTTCACTTCACAAAACTGTCTCAATTAAAAGTAGGTGATGAGAATATAATTGTCTAAAATAAACGGCAAAAGTTAAACATAACGACAGGAATTAAGATAAACTGTATGGTGGAATCAGGGTTACACTCAGAGGCAAAAAACGAACGAAGGGCTCTGACAAGAGTTATGTGACCAACGACTCCGTAGCTAAATAGGACAGTAGAGCAGGACCCCGTAGGGGGGTTAGTGCCGTAGGTGCATCTCATGTGGTGCACTGTAGGCATTACTTAAGGTTCTTTGCAGCGTGCCTTCGGCCCCTAGCTGCAACCCCTTTCGTTCCTTTTACTGTACCTCCTTTCATATTCTCTTTCTTCCATCTTACTATCCACCCTCTCCTAATAGTTGATTCATAGTGCAACTCCGAGGTTTTCCTCCTGTTACACCTTTCAGACCTTTTACTGTCAATTTCCGTTTCAGCTCTAAATGACCTCATAGGTTCCAGTGCTTGGCCTTTAGCCTAAATTCTATGTTTAATTCAGTTCGGTAGAGCAGAAATAATTTCCACCGCTCGAAATGAGAGAAAAGAAAGATAGAAGTGCCACGCAACAGAATGACTGTTTCCCCAATCCATTCTTTCTGACGTGAATTGAATTTCCCTTCGAAAACTACAGCTAATTAAATAGGGATTGGAATCACATGGGACAATAATTAATTCAAAATTCACAAGAGCCTCGTCTAAGGAGGAACAGACTGCAGCAACGTCTAGCCTAACAGGATAAAAAAAAAAAAAAAAAAAAACTCACTGGGACAAGAGGGTTAAAAGAATAGGGAAGTCATTAGAAGCTTAGTGGGTCAAGGCTGGTGGAAAGCAAGAAAGACTCCCAGGGTGAGAGAGAGAGAGAGAGAGAGAGAGAGAGAGAGAGAGAGAAATAACTGGAGAGGGTTGGTACACAGTTATTATTAGCTCTCACCGTTTATATCTGTGTCCCGGGACACACAGCCTTGGGAGGGAAGGTGAAGACGGATTGGGGAATGGGGGAGGGAGAGGATGAGGAGGGTGGGGGAGAATGAGGGTAGGGACCACAGGGAGGGGGTAACAGAAGGTCCAACGGAGGCGGGGTGAAAACTGGAGCTTCCTTGGCAAGGGGCCTACTCTGACGTCACGCGACACTTCCCAAATGGCCCTTTTACTAAAAAAAAAAAAACTCCCTGTCTTTCCCTCACTTCTCGCGTACGAATACATGCACATGCTAAGATGAACACGCACGCACGCAGGCAAGCACGAGCAGCGCACGCAGTTTTTCGTGGTTTGTTACATCACTGGCCCTCTTACGAAGACACCTTATATGGTCGTCATCCGTAATGAGGGAAAGTCAAATGAAAAATGATACTTTTTGAGAGTTCGTCAACAGCTCTGTGAATTCGTCAGTAACCGCAAAATCCCAAAGACAACACAAATCTTTTAAAATTGCTGCGTACGTGTGTAAAATCAAAGACACATATACAAACACAGTCATAAAGACATTAGTTATTTTCAAGATTCTGCGTACGCGTGTAAAATCAAAGACACATATACAAACACAGTCATACAGACATTAGTTATTTTCAAAATTATGCGAACGCGTGTAAAATCAAAGACACATATACAAACACAGTCATACAGACATTAGTAATTTTTAAAATGTTGCGTACGTGTGTAAAATCAAAGACACAAAACGCACACAGACACATGCGAGTATTTTTCAACAAACTGCAGACGTGAAAATGCTGGACAAAAATAATAAACCTTGGCTACCATGACGTAAACACTTTACAGCCAAGGTTGAGTTCAAGAAATCGAGAAATAAACACGAGACATCTAGTTTACGATATATGAGGTCTTCGGAAATGGAACGCCAGATGAGCAACCCTTGAAGGCTCCATACGTCTCACGGCCTTGGGAGATCGCCATTCAACCTTGAGTATTTCCTTCGAGGAGGAGGTCGGCGGGGTGGGAGACTGAAGGAAAACAGAAAGAGCAATTCTGAAGCAAGGAAGGCGTTCTGTCTCCTTCTGAAGTATAAATCATTCAACGAAATTGGGCAGACATTTTAGAGATCTGAGGCAACTTTCAGTATTTCCTTTGAGGAAGAGGCCGACGGGGTGGGAGAACGAAACAAAACAGAAAGAGAAATGCTGAAGCGAGTAAGTGAGGTCTTTCTGAAGCACTTGGGGTGCTTCTTTCTCCTCCTGTATTATAAATCATTCAACGAAACTGGACAAACATTTTAGAAATCTGAGTCAACTTTCAGTATTTCCTTTGAGGAAGAGGTCGACGGGGTGGGAAAGTGAAAGGAAGAGAATTTCTCAAGCTAGTACGTGAGGTCTTTCTGAAGAAAATGGGGCAGTTCTTTCTCCCATTCAGCAAAACTGGACAGATTTTTCTGAGATCAAAAATTAAGGAGCAAATGGTTTGAAAACCTTCGTTTACGGCCAAAAAACACTCAAGTATACAATCTTGTAAAAGCTGCGAATTTAGGCAACGAAATGTGAAAAAGACAAATCCACCATCCTCTCCCCACACAGCTACTGCTGTCAAGCAAAAGGGGGCCCTTTTAGCCAAGGTTGCAGAATGAGAAACCACACAGGCATTCGGTATCTCGGTTGGGAAAGTCAAGAAACATCACGCCCTGAGATTAATGCAGTCAGAAACCAGCCTTGGACGTTCAACAACTTCACCTGCTGATATAAATTCAGCGGGGTTCCAAATTCACTCAAGAGAGACATCTCAGCCGTGGTCAAGAGAACTCGTGGAATTCGCCCGGTGGGAGTATATTATGCTGCCGCAGAACTCCTGAAAATGAAGTTATTGTTCATAGCTGGGAAATGTGGAAATAAAAAGACTGTGACTGAAGTTCATTTGCAAGCATACAAAATAACCAGTCTCAGTTTGAATTTCTGGTTAATATTGCATGAATATTTATACACATCTGCGCTTATCGTTAGAGTTAAAACATGCATTTTGAAAGATTAACTCCAATAACCTGTTGTTCTTCTTTGAGGTAACGGTACATATTTGCAGCCGACATCATTAAACATTCTATCTCGCTTCTGATTGGGTAATGTATTTGAACTGCAACCAATGACAAGTGCTCTGCCTGAGCTTCCGCCAATCACGATTAGTGTCAACGATATCGGCTGTGGATATTTAACGTCAACTCCAAAAAAAACAACGGTGAATTAGGATTCGTGCTCAGTAAAACAAATATCACTGAACTTCTAAGTGACGAAATTACTTAATAAAGATTTCTGGCCGGACATCTTTGCAGCATATTGACTCTCGGGTGAGCACACCTTTTACAACTGCAAGTCCTTTGACTGACAGTTTTTGGGCTGGATAATCTTACAGGAATGACTAACACCACTAACTGAAATCATTACATCACACAAAGCTAATAGAAAAGATTCAGTTTCTAGCAAACTTCACGTCATTATTCCTGAAATAATTTTGAATGAAACATGGATACAAGAGGGGTTTGTTTCCCAAATAATAATAATAATAATAATAATAATAATAATAATAATAATAATAATAATAATCCACAACTATATAAATATATTGTATTACTTACAAAATATATGGTATTATTCATATTTTATAAATAATACCATTTATATATACAATAGTGGATTTTTATTCTATAACAGTTTAATCGCACCATCGTGAATTTCTTTAATAATAATAATAATAATAATAATAATAATAATAATAATAATAATAATAATAATAATAATAATAATAACAGACATCAGTCTCGTAGCATAATGCATCCACTCAGTCGTAAATGTAGAACGCACGAAAGGAAACTAATTAAGATTCAGGAATTCCACAGTTCAGAAATAATTTGCTTTAACCTACATCAATACATTCGAACAACCCACATTTAGCCCCCATTCTCCCCCCTCCCCACAACCCCCTGGCCCGACCTCCGAAATCTGTGTTGATTGCAAGTGGGCTAAGTAAGACCAGTCAACAGCTACACCAATACTAGCACCAGGAGAGAGAGAGAGAGAGAGAGAGAGAGAGAGAGAGAGAGAGAGAGAGAGAGAGAGAGAGAGAGAGAGAGAATTCCCTTTCTGGTTCAGTTTCTTTCGCTTTAGTTTTATTGGTGTTTTTTTTCCGTCTCTACTTTCTCGACGTTACTGTGTTTTTGAGTCTTATTTGTCTTTGCTTTTTATTTTTTTTTCTATGGCTGGTTTCCCCTTATGCACAGCTGAGAAGGCTAAAACTTAAGGTTTATGGCGAGTTCATAATTTGAAAGTTAAAAAAATTGTAATTTCTTCTCTATCAATGTTGCGTCTTTAATAAACACACAAACATATATATATATAAATTTATATATATATATATATATATATATTTATATATATATATATATATATATATATATATATATATATATGTATAATTATATGTATATATATACAGTAGTATATATATATATATATATACACATATACACACATATATATATGTGTATATACAGTATATGTATATATATATATGTATATGTATATATATATATATATATATATATATATATATATATATATATATATATATATATATATATATATATATATATATATTATGTGTGTGCGTGTCATTCTACCATCTATTAAATCTCAATGGCAATTTTTATACGGTCATTTACCTCACTTTTACCTCTCTCTCTCTCTCTCTCTCTTTTATAGGCTTCATTTCGGTCACGCTTCCTTTACGATCAAAGTAAAGAAATCACAATCTTTCCCTTTCTTTACCGCTCAGTTTTTCTTGTAAATGGATTATTTCTCTTTCTGCTCCCTATTCTCCTCCTTTTCTTCTTTCTTCTTCTCTCCTTCCTTGTCTTCTACTCACCAGGGGACTGACATATTTACGACGGGTCTGAAGGGATTACCAATGAAAATATACAATTATGGCTTGGACGTTTCGCCAAACTTGGACAGAGAATGATCAGAACGAAAGCTGCTGCTGCAATGCATTATGGGAATACTGATGGCAGCATTGATGTTGCGTATAACCGCATGAATAACCATCAGCAATAATTTCATACCTGTACAATTCTCGAGTTTGTACAATTAGTTTTTAATTTTCATGAGTAAAATGCAAAACTTTATTAATGTGTCCATGCCCTTCCATGACTAATGATAAAAAATAACAATAATAATAATCCATATGGCCTTTATCACCATCTTTATCTATTTTTATTATTCTTTATCTATTTTTATTATCTTTCCCTTCTGTAATTCATTTCTTCCAACTCTAACAATTACTGATCGTTTTTCAACATCATTATCTGTTCCTTCTGTGATTCAGTTCTTCCAAATCCAACAGTCATTGATTGATTTCAACATCTGTACCAATATACTTTCTATCCCGATCTCCAGAAGTGATCAGACAATCTCATTCATATTTTACTCTAAAGAAAAGTTGGTCTAGCAAATAAGGACTCCTGTCCCATGTACGTAGTATTCCAAGAGTAAATTAACCAAGACAAATCAGACTTAGTTCAAACTCGAATTAATTAAACAATTTTTATTTCTATTGAGATGACTAATTCTTCCTCACATTTTCCTATAGCCTTCAGCAGGTCACAGTCCTGCTATACTTAAGAAAAAGACGGAATTTTAATATTATAGTTGTAAATATATTAGTATTTTAGCTTTTAGTAGTTGTAAATGTATTAGTATTCTAGAATTTTAGTAGTTGTAAATATATCCGTATTTTAGTAGTCGTAAACATATTAGTATTTTAATAGTTGTAAATATATCAGTACTTTAGTTATCGTAAACATATTAGTATTTTAGTATTTTATTAGCTGCAAATATAATTAGTATTTTAGTAGTTGTAAATATATCAGTATTTTAGTAGTTGTAAACATATTAGTATTTTAGTATTTTGTAGTTGTAAATATATTATTTTAGAGTTGTAAACATATTAGTATTTAGTACTTGTAAACATATTAGTATTTTAGTATTTTTTAGTTGTAAATATATTAGTATTTTAGTAGTTGTAAACATATTAGTATTTTAGTAGTTGTAAACATCAGTATATCAGTATTTTAGTAGTTGTAAATATATCAGTATTTCAGTAGCTGTAAATTTTCTGTATATCCCGTTCGTCAAATGAATTCTGCAACACCTAATCATCTAATGTATTTGTTCAATAAATGTAGAAGAAAGTGAGAATAAAAAAAAACAGAAATAAAAAGCTGGACAAATGAGAACCAAGGACTGAAAAACAAGATGCTAGATTCGACATCTGACCATAAAAAACATTACAAAAACATAAAAAAACCATTAAAAAACACCGCCTATCACATGGACATTCCCTTGGGAAATATAAATCACCCCGTGGCGGATACGAACCGTGACCAAATCGAAACTTGAAAGCAAGCTTCTTCTGGCGTCACTGAAGGTTTCGAAGACAATGGGGAATTTTACAAGGAGACACCCATAAATCTGTCGCTAAAGACAACGAGAATACTCTCATAAAGAATTTCGAGACAGAAAATGTTTGCTTTTAGTTTTTTTTTTTTTGAGAAGCCATAATCTGGTAATGGGTGATGATATTTATTCATAAAAGGAATACTTTTTGTATATATGTATGTATATATATACATATATATAAGTATATAAATATGCTCACATATTTATAAATAATCTATTAGTCATTTTTACCATATATATATACATATATATTTATATATAAAGTATATACATACATACATACATATATATATATATATATATATATATATATATATATATATATATATATATATATATATATATATATATATATATATATATATATATATTTGCAACAGCCACAATGGCCTCCCAACTTATATATTTCTTTAAACTTTTTGGATGAGATTAACTTCAAGCCAAATGAATTTTATAATTTACTTATTAAAAACAAACTGGGTGGTATTACAATGAGAGAGAGAGAGAGAGAGAGAGAGAGAGAGAGAGAGAGAGAGAGAGAGAGAGAGAGAGAGAGAGAGAGAGAGAGAGAGAGAGAGAGAGAGTACTGCAAAATGCTGATGAATCATTTGTTTTCAAACCATTCTCGTCTTCTTACAATAAACAGAGAATGAAAAATCATTAACTGAGTATTGCTAAAAGAAGGAGGGGGAATGAGGCGTTTAGGTGGTGCGTCCTTTCCCCTTCCCCGTCCCCCTCCACCCCACGCCCTCTCCCCCAAAAATGAAGATAGTCGTTGATGCCAAAGGATAGCTGATAATAATGGGAGGGAAAGGCGGCCAGATAATAGCGCGAGTGACACTTGGGATTCGTCTCTTCCTCCTCCTCACAACCTTGCACAAACAAACATGGACGACAAACGCATACATAAAAAAACACACCAAAAAATCACAAGAAAACTTTCCCTCTAACTTAGCTCTTTTTCCTAAACTCCAGAGACTAGGTCGTTCAACTCAGGCCACATGTGCTGGTCTGGGTTTTTTTTGGCAATAAAGTGGAAAGAAATGAGACTGTTTTGTTGTGAACGTTCTTGATGTTGAATGCATTTTTCAATCTCTAATGAATCAGACTAAGTGATAATGGCGGACTGAACACACCCAACTGATGCGGGCGGAGTGAACGCAACCAACTGATAGTAACTAATAGCGGCGGACTGAACGCAACCACTGATACTGGCGGACTGAACGCAACCAACTGATAGTGGCGGATTGAACGCAACCGATAGTAACTTATAGTGGCAGACTGAAACCAATCAACTGAATGGTGGCGGATTGAACGCAACCAAGAGATAAAGGAGGGTTCAACGCAACCAACTGATAATGGTAGACTGAATACAAACAAGTTAGTGGACGACTGAATGCAACCAAGTGATAATGGAGGGTTGAACTCAAGCAAGTGATAATGGCTGACTGAATGCAACCAACTGATAATGGAGGATTCAACACAACCAAGCAACAGAGGCAGATTGAACGCAACCAAGTGATAATAACGGATTGAACACAACCAACTTACGATGGCGGATTGAACACAACCAAGTGATAAGGGCGGACTGAACGCAACCAAGTGATAATGGAGGGTAGAACGCATCCAAGTGATAATGGCGGATTCAATGCAGCCAAGTGAAAGTTGCGGATCGAATGCACCAAGTGACAATGGCGGACTGAACGCAAACACGTGATAATCGCGGATTGAATGCAACCAAGTGATAACGGCGTTCTAAACGCAGGCTAGAGACAATGGCCGATTGAACACAACCAACTGACAATGGTGGACTGAAAGAAAACCAAGTGACAATGCAGATTAAACGCAAACAAGTGATAATGGCTGATAGAACGTAACCAACTGATAAAGGCGGCCTGAAGACAACCAAGAGGTAGAGGCAAACTGAATGCAACCAAGTGACAATGGTGGATTCAAAGAAACCAAGTGATAATGGCGGATTAAACGCAACCAATTGATAATGGCAGACTGAATGCAACCAACTGATAATGGTGGATTAAAAGCAAGCAAGTGATAGTAACGGATTTAATGCAACCAAATGATAATGGCCGATTGAATGCAACCAGGTGATAATGGCGGATCGAACGCAAACCAAGTGATAACGACGGTTTGAATGCAACCATCTGATAATGGCAGACTGAATGCAACCAACTGATGATATAATGGCAGATTGAATACAACCAAGTGATAGTGGCGGATTGAACGCAAACCAAGTGATAATGGTGAATTGAATGCAACCATCTGATAATGGCGGATTGAACGCAAACCAAGTGATAACGGTGATTGAAAGCAACCATCTGATAATGGCAGATTGAACACAACCAAGTGATGATGGCGGACTGAGCACAACAAATGATGCCTGGACGAGAATAATGACCGAAGAGGTGATAATTATAACTGACATTTACCTAAAGCAAATATTGCTGGAAAAGATAAATACTGTGAGTTTACTAAGGTCACAAACATCTTGTTGGTACTGTAGGGCATATCAAAAGCCTTAGGGATGTTAAGCGTCCTATCATAAGATTCTTCATATATGAATCAGCTAAACTTGCTTTTCAGGATCGTTACTAATGATTGAAGAGATTAGAGCAATTAGAGCAGATGAATGAATAAATTGACTTCACGAATGACATAATTCTCGTGACGTAAAAAAATAAATAATTGGAAGACATATTAGGGATATAGTGCCTTAACTCAGTCATGCAGTCTCCAGCTCTCTCTCTCTCTCTCTCTCTCTCTCTCTCTCTCTCTCTCTCTCTCTCTCTCTCTCTCTCTCTCTCCTTGCAAAGCAAAGCAGAATGACGAGGTTTCGCGAAATAAGAGAAAGGAAGCAAAGTCTAGACCCAAAACCCAGTTTATATGTAAATGCCTTGACAATACCACTAGGCACCAATTAGCTTCCTATCCCAAGAGGCGTTGCAATATGACGCAACTCCATGAGCTGTATTTGCGTTGCATTTGCAATGTGAAAAAGCTGATCAAACTGAAAAAGATGAGATTTGATTCCATCCTCCTTTGTTACTGCATGACAAGGAAGGCTAAAAGTAAAAAAAAATTTTTTAATTCATGGAACAAGTCTCTACACCTTTTTATCCCCTTTCAGTCATGCCAGTTGGATTTTTAAGTTTGGACAAAAGGCGATGCAGCCAAGGAATGTCAATTATCTTGCGAGGCAATTTCTTCTCTCTCTCTCTTTCTTGCAAGTGATTGAGGCCACATCTGTTTCTGAAACGATTTAGAACTGCGAGCAGGTCAACAAGTATGACTGTGATTGCACACTGTACTTTCATGCATAGCCTATGATACTATCAATACTAGAAGGACCATCAGTCGTCTGTTTTTGTTCTTGACAGAATAGTGCCACCATCGCTATTAATTTCAATCCTCTTATTCAGGCAACACCATTTTTCCCCTTCCCTTATACAATTTTCCTTTAGAACACCCCAAAACATAAGTAAAATGGACCGAAACACCTAGATAAAATGCAAATGAAAACGTAACAATGTTAAGGATATATATTACCTGGGAACGAATCAAGATGAAATAACAACAGAAATAAAATGACTAAATTACGGAAAATAACGGAAGCTTCAGATGTAGATAAGATAATGACGAAGTGGAGGTGTGGAGATGGCTTGGACATGTCCATCGAATAATAAGCTAGTGTCAGCTGCACTCCTGTGATCTCCGGAAGAGTTAGATCACCCAGACCTATCTGGATGAGACCTAAGAGAAGGGAGGATGGATATGAGTAGAGATTTGTGGAAGATAAAACACAGGAAAGACATTCTTGCCGGAATTTCACAAAGGCACTTTGCTTGTCTGCAGATTTTCTGTGATTTTGCTTGAGATGAGCCCAAGGAACTTGCAAGAAAGCGAAATCTGGCTAAGGGATAAATTGGTAAGATTGAAACTACGTATTTCTGGTTAGATAGCACGAGCAAAATTATGGTTACTGGCATGCAAAAGGTATAAAATAATTGATGATTAGTTAACTGATGCAGACGTGTGCATTTCTGAAGCAACAACAACAACAAAAAAATAATAAGAGAAAAGAACCTAAAAAAGTCCCAGGCAGAGAAAAAACTTTTTTCCTCACAACTAGGAAACTACGTCACGCGAGGAAGGTTATCAAAATTCTGTTATTTTGATGTTTTAGTAGATGTTACAACAGACAACGGCAAAGGATACAGTTGTACCGAAAATCTGATGTTCGCGCATGCGCTAAACTGGCTGGCCAGAATGGGCAAACATTCGACGTGAACAAAAGCGCAAGTAATATACATTTACTTTACTTAAATTTAACATAATTAAATAAACATCTACTTCAATTTGATATATATTCAATTTAGAAACTAAAGTAGATCAGAATGTAACCTAGGAATCGAGTCATGTTAATGAATTACTGAAGTAAGAAATATCGAATTCACTTCGATCCCTTGAAAGTACGTGTAGAGAGAGAGAGAGAGAGAGAGAGAGAGAGAGAGAGAGAGAGAGAGAGAGAGAGAGAGAGAGAGAGAGAGAGAGAGAAGGTTGCATAATTTACTAATGAAGACAGAGAGGGGAACAATTCTTTTAAGAGAGAGAGAGAGAGAGAGAGAGAGAGAGAGAGAGAGAAGGTTGCATAATTTACTAATGAAGACAGAGAGGGGAACAATTTTTTTAATGAGAGAGAGAGAGAGAGAGAGAGAGAGAGAGAGAGAGAGAGAGAGAGAGAGAGAGAGAGAACGTTGCATAATTTACTAATGAATGCAGAGGAACAATTTCTTTTAAATAAGAGAGAGAGAGAGAGAGAGAGAGAGAGAGAGAGAGAGAGAGAGAGAGAGAGAGAGAGAGAATATGAAGACATCTAGGAAAGACTACACAAATGAAGAGTTGAAATGTGAGCTTGGGACAGTCGCTCCAGGTTCCAGCGTTGACAAACCGGGTGATCCAGTGTTTAGACTGGAACTATACCTGGAGTTCACCCGAGTGGCTAGTTCTCTGCCAATCTTTGACAAGTGCTGTGTGTTTCCCCACGACGGTGTCCAAAGTCATTTTAAAGGAAAAGAAGAGGAAGAATAAGATTCTGCATCATCAAAACACTGAGGAAAGTTATACAGGAAATGGCTTGACTTCAAATATACACGAAGGATTCAAGAATGCATCTGGAAGTATGTGAGAAGTCTGTTTGATTGTTTGTGTTCTGGCTCTTTCATTTCCGAGGTGGGGCAGGTTTGAGGTTTACTGACAAATGTATTGACTTTCTCTCGAATTAGGTGTGTATCACGGTTACATAACTATTTGATATTGAGGGTTATTTGAGGACTAATATATATATATATATATATATATATATATATATATATATATATATATATATATATATATATATATATATATATATATATATATATATATATGTATGTGAGTGTGTATATGTATATATATGTCATATATATGTATGTGAGTATGTATATGTATATATATGTCATATATATGTATGTGAGTGTGTGTATATATGTATATACATATTTATATATATATGCACGTCTCTCTCTCTCTCTCTCTCTCTCTCTCTCTCTCTCTCTCTCTCTCTCTCTCTATATATATATATATATATATATATATATATATATATATATATATATATATATATATATATATATATATATATATATATTATTTATTAGATATGTATACATATATATATATACTGTATAATGTTAGTATGTCAGTTACGCATACGTTTTGAAAAGTAATTACTTCCGAATACATCAAGACAATACATCCATCACTAAAAACAAATTATTTATATAAATCATCAATGAAGCATTGAAACGTAAAAAAAAGGATTCTAATTTCATTGGGATCTATTTTTTTACGTTTTAATGCTTCATCGATGATTTTTGTAAATAATTTTTTTTAGTGATAGATGTAGTTTTCTAAAAAAAAAATATATATATATATATATATATATATATATATATATATATATATATATATGTATATATATAAACTGTGTATTTCATTATCTAGTACCTACAACGTGACCATTACTTATTAAGTAGTTATGAATCACAAATAACATTAAGACAATTTCCTTGTGAAATAATCAACTAGATTTCTAAATCTGACAGACCTGCTATCAGTGACTGACTCTCTCATTTCCCAAAAGCTTTGTCGACTTTTCAATATAATAAAATAACAAACAGACCGATAAAATAATAATTATCACTTCCCACAGCTTCTCACAAGACGAATCCAACTATAACAATATAAAATGAAGTGTTTGTAAACAGAGATCATCTGGCGACGTCACGTTAAAAAAAAAAAATGAAGTCACTTTCACGCACTGAAGAAAAGAAGAGGTTATTTTTCATTTTCCGAACGAGAACAGGAATAAAGGTGATGAAATTGAGGAAATGGAACACGGCGGAAATCAAGAGAGCTAAAGTGAATTTGGGCTGGGGGCGGGGGAGGGGAGGGGAGGGGGTGCGGTTGGGTAACTGACGTGTTTATTCAACCGACAGAAAGACCTCGTAAACGTTTACATTCGATTTTCAGCGAACCGCTTACAATAACGAGGCTTCTCATCGAGTGTCGTCGACGACATACACACTAAGCAAGCAGAAGCACCAAGCACTAGCTATGCATGCATGCACATACACACAAACATATACAAGCACCAGGCATGCATTTATCCCCATACACACCGACGCACACACACACATACACAAGCGCCTGGCAAGCATACACGCACACGCATAAGCGCGCAAACACATCTCCCTCTCTGCCTACACATATATATATATATATATATATATATATATATATATATATATATATAAATATATATATAGTATATATATATATATATATATATATATATATATATATATATAAACACACACATATATATATATATATATATATATATATATATATATATATATATGATATGTGAGAGAGAGAGAGAGAGAGAGAGAGAGAGAGAGAGAGAGAGAGAGAGAGAGGAAATAATAATGCTCCTTTCGTAGAAAAGCCTAAAGAGGAGAGAATGTTTAGTAAAAATAGTTAATGCGAAAAAGAGAGAGAGAGAGAGAGAGAGAGAGAGAGAGAGAGAGAGAGAGAGAGAGAGAGAGAGAGAGAGAGAGCATAGGGGAGGAAGGAAAGTTCGTCGACGACGGAGGACGGATCGGGCCAGCCAGCACGCCAGCCAGCCACAGAGGTGGTACTACCCCCTGGGTATCGGATGCCAAGACCAGAAGATGGCTGACGTCGATACCCGTCGAGAGTCGCCAAGCCGATTACCTACTTCACCATGCCTCCTTTACTGCCCGTTCCTCCTTCCTCCTTTCTTCCTTCTTCCTTCATCTCGTCTTCCTTCCCCCACCTCCTCTTTTACTCGATTGTCCTTTCTTTACTGCCCGTTCCTCCTTCCTTCATCTCATCTTCCTTTACATACTTCCTCTTTTATTCGACTGCCCTTTCTCCAGTTTTATTTTCTGTCTGTGTATAATGGTTCATTAATTAATCTTGCTTTCCTGCCTTCATCTCAGCTTGCTTTCCCCACCCCCCTCCAACTTCCTCTTGTACTGAACTGCCCTTTCTCCAGTTTTATTTATTGTCTATACGTAATGGTTCATTAACTAATCTTGTTTTTCTATGCAGTTACACTTGGCAAACTACTTTGCTAATAACCTATTAAATTTTACCTACTTCTTTTGAAATAAATTAATCCAGTTGAAAAACCTATGTATTTTACATATTTCTTTTGAAATAAATTAAACCAGGCTTAAGGCTTTAACAAAAACTTTCTTCCCAAAAATGTATAAGTTTTATTTCTTTTGAAATAAATTGATCAATTAAAAAATCAACAAATGTTACCTATTTCTTTTGAAATAAATTGATCAGTTAAAAAATCAACAAATGTTACTATATATTTCTTTTGAAATAAATTGATCAATTAAAAAATCAAAGATGTTACTTATTTCTTTTGAAATAAATTCGATCTCATTAAAAAATCAACAAATGTTACCTATTTCTTTTGAAATAAATTGATTCAGACTTTAACAAAAACTTTCTTCCTAAAAATGTACAAATTTTATCTATGTCTTTTGAAATAAATTGATCCAGTTTAAGAATTTTAAATTTTACTTTTTTCTCTTGAAATAAATTGATCAAGTTTAAAAATCATTAAATTTTACCTGTTTCTTTTGAAATAAATTGATCTAGTTTAAAGATCTATAAATTTTACATATGACTTTTGAAATAAACTGATCCGGCTTGAAAATCTATAAGATTCACCCATTTTTACAAAATAAATTGATCCAGTTTAAAAATCTATCAGATGTTACCTATTTCTTTTGAAATAAATTGGTCCAGATTAAAAATCTACAAATTTTACTTATTTCTTTTGAAATAAATTGATCCAGTTTAAAAATCTAATAAGTATTACCTATTTATTTTGAAATAAATTCACCCAATTTAAAATCTATACATTTTATGTTTATCTTTTAAAATTAACTGATTCATTTTTAAAATCTATAAATTTTACCCGTTTCTTTTGAAATAAACTGATCAGTTTTAAAAACCTATACATTTGCCTTATTTCTTTTGAAGTTAATAACTAATCCAGTTTAAAAATCTATACATTTTATCTATTTGTTTTCAAAATTAACTGGTCAAGTTTAAAAACCTATACATTTGCCTTATTTCTTTGAAATTAAATACTGCTCCCGTTTAAAAAATCTATACATTTTATCTATTTCCTTTGAAATAAACTGATCCACTTTAAAAATCTAAAATTTTACCTGGTTTCTTTTGAAATTAATGACAGATCCAGTTCAAAAATCTATATATTTTATCTATTTCTTTTGAAATAAACTGATCCAGCTTAAAAATCTAAAATTTTACCAGTTTCTTTTGAAATTAATAACTGATCCAGTTTGAAAATCTATAGTTTATCTATTTCTTTTGAAATAAGCTGATACAGTTAAAAATATAAAATTTTACCTGTTTCTTTTGATCCAGTTTAAAAATCTATATATTTTATCTATTTATTCTGAAATAAACTGATCCAGCTACAAGATCTAAAATTTTACCTGTTTCTTTTGAAATTAATAACTGACTCACCTTGAAAATTTAAACATGAGTAAATAGCCTACATCAAGGAAATAAATTGTAGGGAATACAAAATATACATCAGGCAAAAATCATTGCTTTTAAAACATAGGGTTACTAATGATACTGATATTTACTACTGGTCTAGAATTCCCCCGTATGATTACCGTAATTAGTATATTGTAATAACGCGTGATTATACTTTACTTTAGTATAATTACCTGCCATGCTTGGAAGTAATTTGCTTTTCCCGCACTCTCTTTGTGAAATGAAGTGCAGTGTATGTTTAAACGTACAAACAGAGAAAAATATATACGTACTATATGTATATATATATATATATATATATATATATATATATATATATATATATATATATATATATATATATATATATATTAATTATATGTAGATATATATGTAAATATAAATATACATATATATATAAATTATATGTAAATGTATATGTATATATATATATATATATATATATATATATATATATATATTAGTGTGTATATATATATATATACATATTTATATATATATATGTGCACAGATGAAAATGATATGCAAAATGCTTTACCAACCAAATTAAAGCCAGACAACCTCTCTTATCCCAAAACAGCCAGCAAGGCCAGACTCGATACACCCCTCAGGTAATTAGCAGGTAGAGAATTACCCTCACCCAACTTTCTTTCACTTACCCGCTGCAATTACTAATTGCCTCCTCCTCCTCCTCCCCACGGTTACCTGTTGGCAGGTGTAATAAATATCTGAGGCACGCTCTCTCGCAGGAAGGTTTGCAGTGGCCGAAGTTATTACGGTGGAAGTTCTAGAATCGCGTTTATTTACGTGTTGGGTTATTCATTTCGCCTCTGAGAAAGTCTCGTAATATCACTGGGAGTCCTTGATAAATAGGTCTGGTTACTGCGCACGCATCTTATATATATATGTATGCACACACACACATATATATGTAAGTATATTTAAATAATTATACATATATATATGAATGTATATATATATTTATATATATATATAATTATATATATATCTATATGCATTAGTTTTTATATATACACACACACACACACACACACATATATATATATATATATATATATATATATATATATATATATATATATATATATATATATATGTATACACACACAAACATATACATATATAAAGAAACTAGATTTATACTTGACAGTACTAATGAGATTTTTTTTACCAATTAGCTGAAAAGCGCAATATCATTACTCGCAATAAAATTTAAGGGAAAAAGACTATTTCGATAAAACCAATCAAGAACTATTTTGTTTCCCGATAGACCCAAAATGGAGAAGGAAATTATTACTATCTCGTTAATATTTTTTTAAATTGCACTACACATAGACTGATGTCAATATTCACTCAGAACAAGTACAAGGCAATTATAAAAATTAATCTCTTATCTTCTCTTTTTCGCCCTCTCCCTTCCCGTTAATAACCAACCTACAACCTACGCCCTCTCCCTTAAAGAGAGAGAGAGAGAGAGAGAGAGAGAGAGAGAGAGAGAGAGAGAGAGAGAGAGAGAGAGAGAGAGAGGAGGAAAAAAAAAAATAGCAATGACAGGCGCAGCGGCCTTACCCTCTCTTTATAATATAACCGATATTAGGTGGCAACGAATGAAAAGAGTTGGGGGTCCCCCCCACCTTTCGAAGGAGGGGAGGGGGAGAAGAAGGGGGAGGGGGAAGGGTCCCAGACACCTGTCGAGTCACTCAGGTGATTTGCCAATATGAAATGGAAGGAAAGTTTCCACTCAGTGGCTCCCTCTTTTGTCCAGACGTCCAATATTGGGACGCCGGTGCATTTACTTTTAATATCACCCTTCAATTAGATCAACCGGGTTACGGGATCTTGTGGGGGGGTGGGGTGGAGGGGGGGAGGACCGCGCGCCCCTCCCCCTCCCTACACACCTCCGTAAATCCATATCTCCTTAATTCTGACCCAGGTCTTTCTCGCAGACGCGGAGATCAATCTCCGTATTTCGTGTTTTAGATTAATATTCCTTAATGACGCTGTTATTCGAATTGCATTACGTAATTATTCTGCTTTGAAAGTGTCTATATAGGGTCGTATTAATGATTTCCAAAACAAAGATTGTCTATAAAAGGCTTTAAACACACCGTTATCCAAATGACATTACATAACTCTGTTTTCACACAGTTGTCACAAAAAAGCAGTTACTGAAATAATAGTAAGCGAATTATGGCATTCTTTGTATGTGCCCATAAATCTATTTCTGTCTATTATATACATAAAAAAATACAGAAATATGAAGTAAATCAGAATAAACAACGATGATAAAGTACAAATTAAACAGAATTCTCTGAATGTCTTTATTCAAACCTACTATGACACAAAATGGGAAAAAGTTGAAAAAAATTGTAAGTGACAGTATGTCCATATTTATTACAGTAATATAAAGCAAAGGCCAAAACACACTCACACACACACACACACACACACACACGCGCGCGCACACAAAAAAGAAATCCCCTGATACCGTCTTCGGAGAAACCATCTCGACTCACATCGTAAGGAAAATATCCCGAGAATGGAAAACAGCTTCTATCTACGAGAACGTATGCAAATGACCTCTGACCGAGCGCACAATATCTTTTCTAACGGCTGCACTGTGCCCTTCTCGAGGCCTGCTCACTCCCCCGTGCTATCAGCTCTGATAATGGCAGGTCCATTTCTTCCAAAGATGTCAGATAACTAGCATTACACATTTACATATTATATATTACATGGACATATTTATATATTATATATAACTGCGACACAGCACAGCTGACTAACCACAAGTTACGTTATTTGTTGCTGGGGCAACTAAAGGTCTATGGACATTTACATATTTATAAATTACACAGCTGCGACATAGCACAGTTGACTAACCACATGATACATATTTCATTCCTGGGTCAACCTAAGTCAACCTGGGTCTGTGGTCGTGACACACGGCTCCCACAAGTGAGAGGGAGAGGGTTCGTTTCCTAGGCGAAGAAGGATAATTTAGACAGGTTCGGTTCAATTCTATTGGGGCTCTTTATGCCAAAGCTGCCGATTAAGTACCTGGTAGGTGCTTGACTGTGGGTCGTCCTAGCAAACGTAGAGAGTGTTGAGACTGCACTATATATATATATATATATATATATATATATATATATATATATATATATATATATATATATATATATATATATATATATATATATGTGTGTGTGTGTGTGTGTGTGTGTATATATACATATATATATATATATGTATAACACACACACACACACACACACACACACACATATATATATATATATATATATATATATATATATATATATATATATATATATACACATACTATATATATACATAGCAGTACTGACTATAATTACCTATCGTATTAAAAACAATAATGGAAACTATTTTAAACTCAGAACTTACTAATGGTCTGGAAAATGGGCTTTCATATATAAAACACAATAAGCTGAGGTGTTTACCAAACATTTATTTTTATTTGCGAGATTAAAAATTTTGGGTGGCTCGTATATCTCTAATTAATGTTTGTGATAAAGTAGGTTTTGCAAGATAATTGAGAGAGAGAGAGAGAGAGAGAGAGAGAGAGAGAGAGAGAGAGGCATCACTGGTACTTAATATGTGAAACTACTTCCAACCTAACACTCGATTACTACCGTTTCATCTCTCTCTCTCTCTCTCTCTCTCTCTCTCTCTCTCTCCAACACGGACCAAATTTACTCAAGTTCTCTCTTTCTCTCTCTCTCTCTCCAACACAGACCAAATTCATTTAAG
>NC_089790.1:15070000-15080000 GCF_040412425.1 Macrobrachium rosenbergii
AATATTTTGAGAATTTAATTATGATTTTAACTTCTGATGGATGAGAGATGTAATTTCGAGAGAGCTGAATAATAATAGCATTTGGTGATTTAAACGAAAGGGAGAGACAATTTATTAGCAGTCAATTTTGTTTGAAGTCAAAATACTGAATAATCCTTAGGGGTTGGCTGACGGTCAGTTTCTCAACCTACATCTTTCATCAATGAGTCAAAGAACACAATGAAAAATTTCGCAAGCTACGAAGCATTTTTCAGTAAAAGAAAACTATTGTGCCGGCTTTGTCTGTCCGTCCGCACTTTATTCGGTCCGTCCTCAGATCTTAAAAACTGCTGAGGCTAGGGGGCAGCAAACTGGTATGTTGATCATCCAACCTCCAGTCAACAAACATACCAAATTGCAGTCCTCTAGCCTTAGTAGTTTGTACTTTATTTAAGGTTAAGGTTAGCCATAATCGTGTATCTGGCAACGATATAGGACAGGCCACCACCTGGCCGTGGTTGAAGATTCATGGGCCGCGGCTCATACAGCATTATACCGAAACCACCCAAAGATAGATTTATTTTCGGTGGCCTTGATTATACGCTGTACAGAAAACTCGATTACGCTGTAGAAACTTCGGCGCATTTTTTACTGGTTATTGTTGAAATTAATAATAATAGCATTCGAATCTGGCTCAAACAGAGAGACTAGTATTTATGAGCAAAATAACTCTTTCCAATTCTTCAGAAATGGGAGAAAGTCATCCATGAATACGGGCATTTGCATGGCACCAGGTATCTTAATATTTCATGTATGTTTGCATGCGCCTGTTCACAAACGCACCTACATTTATACGCACACAAGCACAAGATATAACAGGATATATGGGTTCATCTTCATTTCAGCAGATAAAGTATATCTGTGGCATCGATATTCGTCTTTATTTTATGGAAGGAAACGACTTAATACTGAATAAATAAATGATTAAACATACATATGTATATATATTTATATATATATATATATATATATATATATATATATATATATATATATATATATATATATATATATATATATATATATATATATATATATATATATATAATTTTGTCTCAGCCAAATATTGTCCACAAAAACAAAAGCAACACAAGCGGGATAACAATTGCAACACCACCACCAGATTCATATACGAGTCCGCGCACGCGCGCGCGTGTACGTGTTTATGTCTATATCTATATACCTGTGTATCACACGCCCATCTCCCGAAGCAGCAGGCAACAGCAACCCCCTGGTCCCAAAACAGCAGTAAACAAACCATTAAAAGAAGATGGTGTTGTTTAGAGGAAGATGGAGTTGTTAAGAGGAAGAGCTCTTAAGAAGAAAATGGTGTTGTTGCGGTGTTGTGGCACCGGGGAGGTGTGTGTCTGTCGTAATCACAACCATCTTTCCCCTTTTGCTCTTCCTCGTCAGTCACCAGAACTACTTCTCGGGAAAACGATGCTAGATTTCGAGGCTTCAAGGTCAGGACATGACGAGGGATATAGACCCAAGGGCATCTACTATTTTACACGTCGCCTTGACGACGAGACAAAAACAAACAGACACATACGTGGTTTTTTTTTTATTGATCTACGTATGCAAATGACCATAATTTTTTTTTTACGTGGGCGAATGCGAGCGATTTTCAAAGACGACTAATCGGGTATATTTGAAAGGAAGTATGTTACTCTGTTTAATAAAATATAAAGACATCATAATCACACAATATGTTTATTCCAGCTTAACACCTAAATAAAACAGAGGATTCCTCTATAAATGTGATAAAGAATTATTTTCAAACTAATCCAAATTCTGTTTAATCACAAGTGAAGTACTGTAGAAGCTATGTGTGTGTGTATATATATATATATATATATATATACACACATATATATATATATATATATATATATATATATATATATATATATATATATATATATATGTGTGTGTGTGTGTGTGTGTGTGTGTGTGTGTTTATATGCACACACACACCACACAAACATATATATATATATATATATATATATATATATATATATATATATATATATATACATACTTATTTATAAATATATAAAGTGGCCCGGCCGTGGGGTTTTACTTTACACGCGGCTTCATCAAAAAGAGAGAGAGAGAGAGAGAGAGAGAGAGAGAGAGAGAGAGAGAGAGAGAGAGAGAGAGAGAGAGAGGGGGGGACGGCGAGGCATTTGGCTTCAGGCCACAACATTCTAGATCAGAGCGAGCTTATAAATTTAAATTCACCTTATGCTACACACTCGATCCTTGAACTATATAAAAAAAAGATTGTTTGTTCCACTGGAGGATACTATTGTATGTCTGACGAATTCTTTTGTCTATGTTTTTAAATTTTATTTATGTATATATCTAATATGTAATTGTCATAGCCACAAAGCCCTCTTAACTTGTCGAATTTTCCATAAACTTTTTGGATACGCTTGCCACTACCAAGCCTTAGATCCATATACAAGAAATATGAAGTAAATTCTGATGCTGTCCGGTGGAAGGATTCGAACCCGCATCCCGAGTATCAGCACGAGGCCACGTTGGGTTCGAGTCCTGCCACCGGACATCAGAATTAACTTCATATTTCTTGCATATGGATCTAAGGCTTTGTAGCGACAAGCGTATCCAAAAAAGTGTAAGGAAAATTCGAGAAGTTAAGGGGGCATTTTGGCTGTTACAATTACATACGTATCTGGCAAAAAGTAACCTGTAGATTCTATATATATTTAGTATATATATACTGTATATATATATGTATATATACATATATGCATAATATATATATATATATATATATATATATATATATATATATATATATATATATATATATATATATATATATATATATACCTTTATATATAGGTCTGTAAGGTCTAATAAGAGAACCTTTATTTTTTTTATTTTGTCAGCATCATAATTTAATTCCATCTCTGTCTATTCTCGCATACCTGATATATTTTTTTGTCACTTCTTCCTTAGATTCATAAAATATATTAAATGATCTTATATTTTTTTCTGTCTCTCTCTCTTCTCGTTATTATCCGAATTTTTACAGCGCAGTAATTAGAACCAACTTGTTAGGAATACTGTTGGAAAAATTTCTGATTTCCTCCTTATTCCCAAAGGCAATCGTCATCAGTCATTTTAGTACTCGGATTTAAAAAAAGAACATAAATTCTACACATTTAAACGTGACCAATCATCATCCACATTTAACTGTTATATCTCGGATTTATTTAGATAAATTTGACTTCATTTTTCAAATTATATTTTACATTTCAGTCCTACAAATGCTTATAAGACTTCAGTTTTATCATACTTGCCTCCAACAAAAATATGATAATATGGCATCATTTTTATCACATTTCACTCCTACACAAAGCAAATGATACCATGACGTCAATTTTATCACACTTAAATCACACATAAAGCAAAAATGATAATATCAATATTAATTTCTTTCGACCAATAACTTTTCGCTGCTCAATAATACGCGTGATCTTTTTTCGTTTTAATTAACTGTACGTTCTGGCTAAATGAATTCCTTGATCCCCTGGGAGACAGGAAATTAATGCCATTAATAATACGTTTCCCTTCTTACTTGATATGTTGGGATAGAAATTATATGTAACTGATTTACCAGCTTTCCCTACTATTGACATTTAAGTCTCAGGCATTACAAGTTAATAAATGATGTTATTTGGACGCTAACTGTCACAAAAGTTTAGATAATTTAAATCCAAAATTACCTGTTACAAGGGATTAAGCAAAGCTGTAAATTACCAGATACTTGTCATAAGATTGTACATAATTATCTCGTTTTTATGACAAGCACTTATAAAGCTTTTAATCTATCATTTTGTTTTCTGTCATTCTTATACGTCAACAGTTTCACAAAATAATCAAATAGATTTTTTTCTCTCATTTCATGTTCAGCTTCTTGAAAATTTATACCCTAAATGAGACTCCAGTCCTGGTAAAATATAATTTGTCAAGCTTGTTTTCCCTGCATGATGAAGTGAAGGAATATTATTCATGAAAAATATCATACAGTCATACAAAGATATTGCTAACATGCAAAAAGCAATAACTTCCTTACATGACATTAACAGAACGGAATGATCATATTCTAAAGAATGTTTTCATAAACTTAATAACAGATTGATATAGCACTTCTACAACACTATCCACTGCTTCAAAAATTTATGCATTTCATAATAATAAATATTAATGAATCCACATACATGAAAACATTACATCATATCAATTTTCTAAAGGGTAAAGCCACTAACATACTATCTCTGACAATGTCATGCCATCTTCCAGATAACCATGTCTTCAGATCTGCTTTACGAAAAACGGAATAGAAATCAAACCGCTTAGGCTCGACATTCATAGTTTTGTGATTATCTGTGTCCCATGGTTAGGAAATAATAGTTTAGCATCAGTTAGCCTCTATCAGGCAAATATTTCTCTTTGACCATAAGTCTAGGAGCAATTTGAACTGCGGAAGTTATTATATAAATAATTCACAAGTTTCTGCCATTTGAGTACACAAGCACGAAAAGCATAAATATTAAAATTAGCATAAATACAGACAAATAATGTTATATTCTTATTGTGCTAATGCTATATTTCTTTATTTTTTCAGACTGATATCATGGAATAAATAACTGCTATTTTCACCATGGGAGAGGACACTAAATATTGTGGACATTGGTAAGTACTTCATTATACGAAATGTAATGCACACAAGTAACTAGTAACCTGATGCACTTAATTTCTATATATGTATATATATATACTAATATATAAATATATACACACACATGTATATGTGTGTATTTATATGAGTATATATATATATCTATATATATATTTATTTATATTTCACAGCACATTCAAATGTGCAATTTATTTTGTTACCCAGGTAACAATACCCCCTTCCTCTCTCTCTCTTTCTCTGTACCCCTCCTGGGTACACATTCCTGTAATTTGGGGAAAAAGAGAATACCCCGGACTAAACGGGACTGCATAAAAGGAAATATCGTTATCCTGACGTCACTAATAATTAAGGTTTCTCAGGTAAGTAATTAACCCTTAAGACACCACAACAGGTAAGATTGTCCACCTGAGCTATACTTGATACTGAATGACCATTTAGTAAGCTTACTATTAACAGATGTATTACAGATATCTCATTTGTTACCCTCCCTTCAAAGATCAGCATCAGGCACAGAGAGAGAGAGAGAGAGAGAGAGAGAGAGAGAGAGAGAGAGAGAGAGAGAGAGAGAGAGAGAGAGAGGGTAAACAGTGTCTTTCTCGGCACGAGGTTTAAGCAATAAGATATATTGTATCGGATAAGAGATTCAACAAAGCGGCGAAGAATGCAATTGCTCTAAACTTTCAAGTGATGCGGGCAGATGGCGGTCGAGAGAGAGAGAGAGAGAGAGAGAGAGAGAGAGAGAGAGAGAGAGAGAGAGAGAGAGAGAGAGAGAGAGAGAGAGAGAGATTCTTGTTGGGAGCACAAGACTCGAGGCATACGGTTTTAGGATTCTTCCAACATTATGGGGACGTTCTTTTTTTAAATCTCCCCTTTCACAGATCAGCATCACAGAGAGAGAGAGAGAGAGAGAGAGACAAAGAGAGAGAGAGAGAGAATCAGAGAGAGAGAGAGAGAGAGAGAGAGAGCACCAGAAAAAAAGAACTTTAGTATAAAATCATTTCCAAAGAGAGAGAGAGAGAGAGAGAGAGAGAGAGAGAGAGAGAGAGAGAGAGAGAGAGAGAGCTGAATTTACATAACCTCATCGATCACACCTCTGTATATATTCTGTTCTCATATTGCTTTATTTTCTTTTTCGCAATCAAGGTTTGTGGTGCCTATATTAAATTTATCTTAACTGACTGGTAACTAGTAACTGGTAACTGAAGACACAAGGCACATCCCTTGTATAAAGTAACTGTTAAATTAAGTGGTTTAATCCCTTGTTATGAGTAACTGTTTAATGAAATGAAATATGAAATATTTCAAGGTTGAAAAATAGTGGTTTGTATAAATCATTATAACACTAAAATGCCCATTCTGTAACATTATCCATAGAAATCTAACGGTCTAGAATATGAAACATTTCATAAATGGAAAACTATGTTGATTTCACTGCATCATATGTCTCTGTTAATAGTTTAAAGGACAATGAACTCATATTGCAGCAAATACTGTAACAATATTTTGATAACATTAAATAAAGGACGTACCTTTAAAGAAACAGCTTCCTAATTATTTCTCATTACCCACAAGAAACACCAACCTCATTAAATCACGGAAGGGGTGTATATGAAATCCTTTTATTCATTCTCAGTTCTCATAGATCATCCAATTGAAAACATATAAACAGGTACAATCTTTTCCTAGGTCACAGAAGCTGCAAAAAGTAATTAGGCTACAAAGAAAAACTGGCGCTACTTAACTAGCCCAAACCTTAAACGAGCTGGAAACTCTACGGATATGCAACTACACATTTCACTTGCCGCAACAGGACCGACGATTGGATAAATAGGTATTTTCAGTGATAATTGATAAATAAACAAATAACGTTGCAATTAGGAAGCTTTTATTCCAAGTCAATGGCCCCTGTGGGCTTTTTCCATAAGAATAGGTTTCGTTTGGATAATAATAATAAGTGCTTATCAAGAGCTATATTTTTCACAGTTGACAGCTTGTGAGGAATGTAATCTGATACAAGCACCGGTATCTGCTTTCAAAATACTTAAAACAGGCTTTAGTAATGACTACCAGTTCATGAAATGCTCTATAAATGATAAGGAATGTACATTCATATTACTGATACATAATATATATGCATATATCTATTATACAAACATACTGTACACACACAGAGGTGGGCATTATCACCCAGTGTTGCAGTGCTCGGCTGACAATTGCTGGGATAGATTTCACTCCTTGACTATAGTTCATAAGACCACCTAACTGTAAAAAAAGAGAACCACTGTCTAACAGGATTAAAAAATAACACTAAGAGGCTTGCAAACTCACTCTTAAAGGCTTACATTTGAATTTCCTTAGGATGGAATGGAATGGAATGGAAAATTTAGGCCAAAGGCCAAGTGCTGGGACTTTTGATAAGGTCCTTCAACGCCGAAAGGGAAATTGAGCGTAAAAATGTTTTAAAGGCGTAACAAGAGGAAAACTCCGCAGCCGCGCTTTGAAGCAATTGTTAGGAGAAGGTTGAGGAAAGTAAGATGGAAAAAAGAGAATATGAACGGAGGTAAGGCACAAGGAATGAAAGGGTCGCAGCTAGGGGGCCGAAGGGGCGCTGCAGAGACTGTGCACCACGGCGCTAGCCCCCTACGGGAAATTTCCCAAGAAACCCTCATTAGGAATAAGTTTCCTGTCCTTTAAGCCAGCAAGAGCCAGTGAGGCATGAGAGCGGAAATGAAAAATAATAAAGAAAGCTTCTGCCAGACTCGAAACAGCAGTCAAAGCAGGAGGAAAAAGAAAAGCACCATTATTTGTGGCTGACGCACTAGCCATTGCATGGAATTCGTAGCGAAATAGCTAGCCAATCCACTTCGCCCCTGCCAAAATAACTTGAAGTAAACGAAAATCTGGGTCAATAGGTGGGAAAAGCCCTTTTGCTTTGCTCCCAGAGCTGCAGAAGAAGAAGAAGAAGAAGAAGAAGAAGAAGAAGAAGAAGAAGAAGAAGAAGAAGAAGAAGAAGAAGAAGAAGAAGAAGAAATTTTGCTTGCTTTCTGGCTTTTCAGCCAAGGAAACATTTCAGTGATTAATGGGGCCATTTTTGCAGACAGACATACACACACACTGAGAGAGAGAGAGAGAGAGAGAGAGAGAGAGAGAGAGAGAGAGAGAGAGAGAGAGAGAGAGAGAGAGAGAGAGGCAGCGTGACCCCGGAAGCAGATTCGTCTGTCAGGCTGACACGCTTTGGCGAACCGGAAGTCAAAGCAGGGATGGCTATTATCTTTCTTTTCGTTTTATTTAATTTTGTTTCTAACGAATGATGTTTAGAAAGGTGAGCAGAGAAAGTGGGAGGGGGAATAATTATATACGATTCTATTGCTTATACCAAAATAATTTTCGTATTTAAACCTACTTTTTGATATTATTATTGTCATTATTATCATAAATTGGATAAGGAAGTTCAGCAAGTTATGCAACAATATCAGCAACAACAATAATACTAATAATAATAATAGCAACAACAACAATAATAATAATAATAATAATAATAATAATAATAATAATAATAATAATAATATATTTTCAATCAGAGTCTACTTGCATTTGTCACCCCAAAAAACAAAATAAACTTTGAACATTAACAAATAAAAAATGGAAAGTCATGGACTTCGTTTTTCGCGATATGAACTAACAAGGACCTCAATGGTGTTTAAAATGTGTGAAAGTCCTTTCAAAATTTAAGCCTCCCAGAGGATGTCGTGCAATTGGAAATTCAGAAGTTCAGGCGAAGATGCAATGCATTACTAGCCCAGTAATACGATTCTCCATGTATTTTAATCATTTGCTTACATTTTTACCTATATATTTATTAATTTGTTCATTGATAACTTCTAATGAACATCACAGTCTCTGGAAGCTTGAATTTCAAGTCAATGGCCCCCGTGGTGGGCTTGTTCCATATGAATAGGGTTCATCCTCAGAATAATAATAATAATAATAATAATAATAATAATAATAATAATAATAATAATAATAATAATAATAATAATAATAACAATAATAATAATAATAATAATAATAATAATAATAATAATAATAATAATATTCTTCGGATGCTTGAATTTCAAGTCAGTGGCCCTTGTGGTGGGCTTGTTCCATATGAACAGGGTTCATTTTCTGAATAATAATAATAATAATAATAATAATAATAATAATAATAATAATAATAATAATAATAATAATAATAATAATAATAATAATAATAATAACAGGGCCAGAATTTTAAGTAAATATCGGTTGTGGCATTTCAACACTAGTCCTCACCAACAGTAGGTTATACGATATCGCCATTGTCCCAAATAAGAGTTACATTAAAAACCCTTCGGTCTCATTAAAGATACAGTATATTGCTTCCATCTATTTTGAGTTCAATTTCTTCCCCGTCATATGACTTGTAAATGTATGAAGGCTGCGCATGCGCGAATAAATTAGCCATTTTCCTCTCTCTCTCTCTCTCTCTGCCGTGTTTCTCTTTCTCTAGTCTTTCACCAGCCTTACGTAATTATGGTTCTGAAAACAATTAGCAGCGTAACTTGTTGTAAAAAATTACCTCTTATAGTACTAGACAAGGAAGTGAATTATTTGTGCTTGTAGAGACTAATTATAACTAACTAAATATGAAATAACTAAATAACTAAACATAAATGACTATAATAACACTCATATTTACACGCTGAAAATAATTCAAAAGACTAAGAATCACTAAAATGCTCTGCAGAGAGAGAGAGAGAGAGAGAGAGAGAGAGAGAGAGAGAGAGAGAGAGAGAGAGAGAGAGAGAGAGCCTGCTAACGGAGGATGTAATAACATTCGCAACGTATAAACGGTAAACAGCCAAAGGGAAAATAATTGAGTTACAAAGAAAAATAAACAAAATTCCCAAAGGACTTTCTGAGCGTTCAACCCAAGTCAATTAGTGGAGAAAAAAAGAAAGCAAAATAGAAGAAAAAGTAAGTATAATGGGCAGGCGTGGTAAGAGGAAAGTGAGAAAAAGTTAGATACGGAAGTTGGATGAGTTTTTTTGTTCGATTTGAAAGAAAATGATATTGAACGTGATTGGGGTTTAAAAGAGAGTGGAAAAAATTAGCAGGAGAGAGAGAGAGAGAGAGAGAGAGAGAGAGAGAGAGAGAGAGAGAGAGAGAGAGAGAGAGAGAGAGAGATCATTAATAACTAAT
>NC_089790.1:15092500-15150000 GCF_040412425.1 Macrobrachium rosenbergii
TATGTATACATGTATGTATAAATATTTATTGATGCATTTATATATATGTAAATATACGTATAAATATTTATATATATACATATATATACAAATAAATCTATATGAATATATATACATGCATACATATATTATATACACATATACATTTCATTGAAGCCTAAGTCGACTCAACTCCAAACCGTGAGTGAGTGAGTGAGTGAGAGGCCATGGGGCGTAGGAAGTCATTCCCCCGGTTGTCACAGATAATCTTAGAGTCGTGACGTCACGCGTGGAACCTCCGATCTATAAGTGGCAGTTTGGTTCCCACTCTAACAATTGCTGCATCTCTTAATATAAAGTGCAAGGCCACATGGATGAAATGAGAGAGAGAGAGAGAGAGAGAGAGAGAGAGAGAGAGAGAGAGAGAGAGAGAGAGAGAGAGAGAGATGGTTCATACCCTGTAAACATGTATTAGGACAAAGGGATATTCATTTAACCTGAGAGAGAGAGAGAGAGAGAGAGAGAGAGAGAGAGAGAGAGAGAGAGAGAGAGAGATGGTTCATACCCTGTAAACATGTATTAGAACAAAGGGATATTCATTTAACCTGAGAGAGAGAGAGAGAGAGAGAGAGAGAGAGAGAGAGAGAGAGAGAGAGAGAGAGAGAGAGATCACACCATATACACATGCATTTGGGTAAAGTGAATATTCATTTAACCAATGAGAGAGAGAGAGAGAGAGAGAGAGAGAGAGAGAGAGAGAGAGAGAGAGAGAGAGAGAGAGAGAGAGAGAGAGAGGCAGTGTTGCTAAGCGTGAACACACACATATATATACAGTATATACATATATTTATATTCTATACTATTTCGAGGCCATTTACGCCCATAACCGGGGAAAGGCCCTTCCAAGGTTGCAAGATATGCCGTTTCGGGCGCCGTCTAGGCACTGCCAAAAATTTTGGGGGTGTAGAGGTGAGGGGGGGGGACGAGAATGACTGAATAAATATCTGCCTGTCGCAGAGGCTGGGAGACATTAGCGCCTATATATGCAGAAAGTTATAATTAGCACTGCCCATTGAACGACGGTATGCGAGAAATGCTGTTTTCAAATCTTGGAAACAGGTTAAATTAACTCACAGGTTAGTTATCTCACTGCGTTCATTCAAAGCTGAAAAAAAAGATGAGTGTCTCATTCTGTCATATCTCTCCCATACCCGTAGGGCCGCTGTGCCGTCAGTGTACCTCAGCCAGTGCACTGTAGGCATTAATTAAGTTTCTTTGCGGCGTCCATTAAGCCCTTAGCTGCAACCCCTTTCATTCCTTTGACTATACTTCCGTTCATATTCTCTTTCTTCAATCTTACTTTCCTCAACCCGCTCCTAAGACTTGTTCCGTAGTGCAATTGAGAGTTTTTCCTCCTGTTACACCTTTCAAACGTTTTTACTCTCAATTTCCCATTCAGCGCTGAATGACCTCATAGGTCCCAGAGCTTGAACTTTGGAATGGAATACAGAGTTTAGGACAAAGGCCAAGTGCTGGGACCTATCAGGTCATTGAGCGTTGGAATGAAAATGAGAGCAGGTAGGTCTGAAAGGTGTAACAGGAGGAAGACCTCGCAGTTGCACTATGAAACAATTGTTAGGGGAGGGTGGATAGGCCTAACAAGATGGAAGAAAGATATTATGAACGGAGGTACAGTAAAAGGAATGAAAGGGGTTGCAACTAGGGGCCGAAGGGACGCTGCACAGAACCTTTGGTAATACCTACAGTATACCCCGTGAGGTGCACTGGCAGCACTACCCCCTTACGGGGACTTGGCCTTTGGCCTAAATTTTATTTTCCAATTTCCAATGTCTTTTCGATAATCTTTGGCGAAAATTATGTGGAATTTGGAGGGATTATAATACTCTTCATTCACAATTAGACAACTCTTTATTTTCTATTAATTTCCCTCCCCAGTTTGAGATAAATTGTAACTTTCAATGGCCAATTACTTTGGTTTTGTATGAACGCAAAATCACGCTGTGAAAATTAAGTGGATACCGGTAAGAGAGTATCTTGTTACCTGTGGTTACTTAATTTTCAAAGTGCTCATTCGAAATTTCATTTCTTGCTAAGTTCTAGTAAAAGATCGCATACACACACAAGCATATTCGGGATACCTTTACGTGCAAGCAAAAAAAAAAAAAAAACCTTATCCAGATTTCAATTCTTGCTAAGTTCTACTAAACGATCACACACACACCTACACACACACACACGAGCACATACATACACACACAGCCTACACAACTACATATACAGGATATCTTTACGTGCAAGCAAGCCAAAAAAAAATCCTTATCCACAAAGTTCCCCCGAGGAAAAAATTCAGAAAGGCAAAGGCAGACGAAAGACGAGTTTGACTGAAATGCTTGCAAAAAAAAAAAATAGGTATCTTGGTTTTTGAAAGGCTGACTTTGATACAAATCTTTTTTTTTTATCTTCTTGTTCTTTGGTGAAGTGCTCTCTCTCTCTCTCTCTCTCTCTCTCTCTCTCTCTCTCTCTCTCTCTCTCTCTCTCTCTCTCAATTTTGACCAGACGAATGGTATGATATGAATCGCATTTTTACTTTTTACTACGAGAGAGAGAGAGAGAGAGAGAGAGAGAGAGAGAGAGAGAGAGAGAGAGAGAGAGAGAGAGAGAGAGAGGTTCACACCATATAAACATGTATTTGGACAAGGGCCTATTCATTTCACCACACACACACTCTTAGAGAGAGAGAGAGAGAGAGAGAGAGAGAGAGAGAGAGAGAGAGAGAGAGAGAAAGTCAAATGTATTTAATGAATGCAATTAGGCTACGCGAAAACATTCTCCTTTCCTCGGCCGTGCCTACAAAACCACACGATAGGTTAAGGAAACAAAATTTAATTAAGAGGGCATATTGGATGAAACGGAAACAACAGAGCCCCCAAGAGGGTATATGATTTAATAAACTGCACGCTAAAAGCATCTCTCTCTCTCTCTCTCTCTCTCTCTCTCTCTCTCTGGCGTCTATAACCTGGATGTTGTGACGCTAGTTTCAGTAGCCATGCATCAATCAATCATCTCTTTCTCTCTCTCTGACACTCTCACTCTCTCTCTCTCTCGGCGTTAATAACCTAGATGTTGTGACGCCAGTTCCAGTAGCCATAAATTAATCAATCATCTCTCTCTCTCTCTGATCGCTAACCTATGGATCAATATCAATACGCTGACAACAAAAATAGCAAAACAGTATTTAATAAACAAACTATATTTTGCATGCTTGATATTAAAACATCCTTCAGAATTCCCCAACCTCAAAGTATATTTTTCCCTTTATAAAAATACACATCACGTCAAATATTTTCTTCCTTAATATATAATAAATTACAGCTTTTGATGCCACGAAAACATTGGGTATTTTGCCCACGACGGAAGTGGCATCTCTACTCAGGGTACCAATAAGCAGTATATCAAAGCGAATTCTCGAGATGTTCTTCAAAATGACAATTCGATATATGTATATATAAGGTGAAACAGGTGAAATTGCATTTCGTGGTTACCAGGTAAGGGAGAATGAGTTTTGTGTGTTCATGTGTTAGAACTTCCAGAGTGCGCCCACGCACGCACTCATACTCTCTCTCTCTCACTCTCTCTCTCACACACACACACACACACACACACACACACACACATATATATATATATATATATATACATACATACATACATACATACATACACATAAAGACACGCACACAAACACATGCAGTTACAATCACCATACAGTGAATAAGACAATATATAATCGGTTATTTTCACCTTACCACTAAAGAAATTATAAAAAAAATCATAATAAAAATTAATGGAGACATATATACTCGTATATATATGTATATATATCTTAATAAAAGCCTAATTAATATTTTGAACTTATAAGGGCTCTGCCGTTTGGAGCTGACAAATCAAAATCGTCATAGTGAAACATGATATTAAATGCTCGTCGATTTACTAATAACAGATACTATCTTAGTGACGTTTACTCCATTTCAAAGATTAACTCCTTAAATAAACATAACCTATTAACAAAATTTACTAAAACGTTTCATTGATTAACTGAAAAGGCAATAAGAAAAAGCAAATAAAACTCCAGCAATAATATAAATACCCAGTAAGAAAATGCCCACTCAAAACCAAACAAAGCTTTTCAGATTTTCCGTCAATGACACATAAATGACCAACGTAACATTGGAACTGTCCAGGTTGACTCATGAATCCGTCTTCCCAAAGAAAACGGGGAAATATTTCTGATGGTTTCTTTGCTAAAAATAAAAATAAAAGCATGAAGAAGGAACATTTCGTCCCAGTTCTCCAAAAATACCTGAATTCTTTGCTGAGGGTGGAAGAAAATAATGCTTCAGTTCACCTCTCTGGTCAAGAGGTATACACACACACATATATATATAGGGAGTAGGTTTTCAAGAACCTGGCAAAATATTCGAAGAATATAGGGGGACTTTCGTCTTTTATATTCTTGAGAATGTGGTCAATGTATATATATATATATATATATATATATATATATATATATATATATATATACATATACATATTTATATATTAATATATTTCTATTTATTTATTTCTTCTGGACAAACTGCACTCAGATTTGGTCAGCATGCGATCAAGACTGGTTGATTCAACGTCTCCGAATAGCATCGTTGTAATATCATTTAATTACTTGATGATCCCAATGAAAGCTAATTTGATAAAGTAAATTTCTCAGTTACATATATGTTATGTCACTAAAACCCGAGTTGAGGAACTACGAAAAATATGTTCGTACATCCATATATGAGTAACAAGCCCGCCAAAGTCAAAGTTTGGAAATGGGTTTCGAACACACGCTTTCACACAGAACGTTTTTGTGTATTTTCCACGCATTTCAACCCAAATTAGAACATAGTACAGTAAATATTAGATAAAACACGTAATTATCACCATTTCCAAATAACTACTCCACCTCAAAACGTGGAATTGATGTAACCTTACTGGTAGGCAATCTAAACGGAACAGCCACTGTCGGTTTTTGTTGATGTTTTTCTCCCTACCTTCTCACGCCACTGTAATAACTTGCTTTTTTATTTTTCCTTTATATTTCCTTTCCTCACGTAATATTTACCTTGTTTTCCACATTATCCTCGTATTTTCATGAGTATGTATGTGTGTATTGGCGTGAGTGTTTATAATTATGTTATGGTGAAAGTATAAATACACATAGCCTAGGCCTAGCCTATTGCCCAAACTGAAAACTGTCTTGCCCCATAAAAGTCATTTAAAGGACATTTCGTACCGGGAGCATATTATGTAATTCAACGTTATAACGTAATGCTAATCACACTTTTTAAGAATCTGATTCGTAATTCTGCACAGGGCCGATATATCATAGGCTTAAGTTTTAGATGTTCGGGCTGCATTTTCCCGAGATGTAACCGAGCACTGCACCAGCCCGGGACCTTCCCCTGAAAAAGCGGGATGCCATATCTTAAAAACTAACCTCAGAATTTCCTTGAAAATAATCGCATTACGTTTCCCACACCCAAGTATCCCTCGTCCAATTTTCACCAAATGTAGCCTAACCTACCTAACCTAGGGGCATTGCAAAAAAATGGGGGCTGTTGCAAAACTTGTATACATCTCGGGAATATGCGTTCAGGATAGCCTATATAAGCCTATCAACTATCAAGATTGCTATGATGAATAATATGGGAATTTTCATTCACTGATATTTATAAACTATTATTCGTATTTTTGTTCTGACTTAACTGAATACAAAATGAGAAGCAAAAGAAGTTTTCGTATTACCCAGTATCCGTCTATCGTGGAAAGCCTACTGTAGGTTTCGTAATGCATGTGAGCCCAGGCCTAAATGCTTTAATTTCTCCATCTAAGACAAGTACCACAACAACCATTCAATTGCGGATATAACCATATAATGCCAACACAAATACTGCAATTTCAGGCACTCACAATGTTTTGCAAGGCGCCACAACCAGGAAACTACAGCCAAAATCATTTGTAAACTTTCACTCACTGAAAGACAAGTAGTGACTGATCTATCTTCCACGTAAAGTTTCATACACCGTAATTTTTATCAGTTCTGCGTTTAAGTGGAATCCAGCCATTATGAAATGTTAGTAATTACATGTATCTTCTAATTCTTATGGTGATTTGTTCCGATTTATATTAAAACGTATGAAAAATACATAAGAAACAGTTCTGCACATGGAGTATATCCGAAACTCATTTCAAGACGGTGACTTTGGCTGTAGTGCTGTTTACTTTTGGACTTAAAAACTTTCTTTTACAGTCACTTAGCTCGGTAGCATTATTAATAGACTTAAAATATATTTGGAAGAGAAATATAAGTTATCAAATAATCTTTAATTTGGATCACCAAGTCATTTTATGAAATATAATAAAGCCATTCGGACACGTTAAATTCAACCAATCAGCATCGAGCTGCCGATTGTTTACAAGTGGATTTCTGCCTGATAAAAAAAAAAAAAGCGTATATTTCTGCTTAGACAACTGTTGTGGGTTGCTATTAGGGTTGAGAGAGAAAGAGAGAAGAGGGCAAAGCAATATTTAAGTGTTATAACATAGTATTTCATTTAACATATCCGAATTCATTCATAATATACACATGTCATCTTTCGTGACAGACGAACATTCGTTCATAAAACTTCACTCCCGGAATCTTGCGTAACCCTCCATTGTGTAGTGCGTGTCATTCATTAAAATTCAGTTTTAGTTATTACCTTATGTAGCTCCGTAGCCTACAAAAAAAATAAAAAAGTATGGGGTGGTTTCAATGGCTCTAGCAACAAAGCCTGAGAGATGTTGCAAGTCTCTTATTATTGGTTTAGGTTATTCTCATATTTATTACAGATTTTAATTGGCAACAGGCATTTTCATAAGTATTTTACTGATGAAGATTATCTTAATATAAGTATTTATATATATATGATATATATATATATATATATATATATATATATATATATATATATATATATATATATATATATATATATATATATATATATATATATATATATATATATATATATATATATATATATATATATATATATATATATAAAGTGCTTATGAACCCCTGTAAATAAGCCAGAGAAAATCAGGCAACAACAAACAAACAGAAAAACTATTAACAAACAAGGGATTCTCAATCCCACAGACGCATGAAATACCCACCACACCAGACCTGTCTCCCCAAAAGCCTTCCCGAGGCGGCAACGGGAACAGAGAGATCGCTGTTGGCGGAGTAAAATGATTTAGTACCGTCCCCTCTGCCAAAAACTGGGAAGGGTCTCTCTCTCTCTCTCTCTCTCTCTCTCTCTCTCTCTCTCTCTCTCTCTCTCCCCTGAAGCCAGCCACAACAACCGTCAAAATATAGAGCTTACAAGGCAAGCTGACGTCAGCAGAGTGCGTACGCACGAACGAACGCATTATTGCTCCCATTACGTAAGTATTACCGGCAGGTATGTTGTAGCGGCCAGGTGAGATTTAATTAGCGAAACGGATGGGGTTCTTGGGTAACCAAATATAGACGTTGGTGACAATAAAAAAAATAGGAGAAAACATTAATCTTTCTTTAGCTTGTAAGACTCCACGCTGACCTTGCTATAAAATTTCAAGCAACTGCTTTTCTTTTTAACTTATCTTACCTGTGCTTGATTATTCCTGTGCTTGCCAGAGGGTTTAGACGAGATTACTTGCCGAGCGTTCTTACCTTGACAGCGGAAGTGGGGACGTGAGTTCGGAATTAGGCAATCGAAACAAGAACATTTTTTTTGTTTATTCTACTATTATTATTATCATTATTATTATTATCCAGAAGATGGACCCTATTCATATTGAACAATCCCACCACAGGGGCCATTGACTTGAAATTCAAGCTTCCAAACATTATTATTATTATTGTTATTATTATTATTATTATTATTATTATTATTATTATTATTATTATTATTATTATTATTATTATTATTATTTCAGAAGGTGAACCCTATACATATTGAACAAGCCCACCACATGCACTGGGGCCATTGACTTGAAATTGAGCTTCCAAAGAATAATCTCTAGTACAAGATTCGTTACAATTACCACTATCTGAGTACGTATCAGGAGAGAGAGAGAGAGAGAGAGGGGTGGGGTGGGGTGGGTGGGGCTTTATAATGAAACAACCTAAAAACACAGAACAAATCACACCAGAAAAAAGTTTGCAAGATGTAAAACAATCAAAATGATTTTAGTCAATGATACCATTCAAGTAAGAAATATCTTTGAATCTCATGTATCTGAATTGAAAAAGATTTAAATTCTGATTTCACAAAATGGAAACAGTGAATTCTGAACTTGATTTGATAAATGCATCGCAAAAACGACAAAATTTTAGCCAGTTAGGAAGCGTATGGAAATGAAACGAATAAAACCAGTATCTGAACAGTGTCAAACTTAAAACCGAACAAGATACAGATAACTAATCAATAATTTCCAGCTTCTTATACCACAGTGAGCCACCTTCCCTTTCTCTATGCTTCCACGCACTCATTTTGGGGTGATTATGTCCCTGAATCTTCCATTCCATCTAAAAATCTTCCTTCAAAGAATTTTCTCCGTCTCTCTGAGACAGTATGGCAGATTCTACAGAAACAAGGCTCAGAGTGATTCAATGTCTGAAGAATAAGATCAAATTGCATATTCTTTGCCAACTGTTATTTATATATATTTGATCCATATTTTTCAATGCAGAGAAATCTGACCTCTACCTGTTATATATATATATATATATATATATATATATATATATATATATATAATATATATATATATATATATATATATATATATATATATATATATATATATATATATATATATATATATATACCCTCAGGTTTAAAAATTAAAATACCACAGGCACAAATACCAAACCCCCTTGATTTAAGGGCAATGTTCATCCGAGTGACGTTTACGGTTCCTCATTAATGCCCTCATAAATGGTGAGAGTTCGAGGGGGAGGGGAGGGGTGGTGGTGGTGGGGAGGTAGATAATTTAAGCTACTCATTGGAGTTCGAACTAAGTACAAAATTGATCTCCTTAGTAAACCATCCTCGTATTAATTCATTGTCTCAAGTGTTCTTGAGGGAAAGACATTTCTTACCTGACAGACCACTGCAGTACATAGCTCTCTCTCTCTCTCTCTCTCTCTCTCCTCTCTCTCTCTCAGCCTCTAAAGCTTTCTTGTAATAATACGCACTGGCTGGCTTTATTTAGATATAAAATAAAATGAAAAAAATCTGCCTTAAAGAAAAACCCAACAGGTCAAAACAACAGTGATAAAACTGACATAAAAAATAAGAGTCAGATTTATGATTTTTCGTCCCAAGAATAGCTTGAAAATACAAAAGAAAATGAGATAGAAAGACACCCAATTTCCCTAATAAGCTTCCTTTGATACGGTATCAAATGTCTATTTGTTCTCACTTTCGACCTTGGCTAAATTGGCGAAAATCTAAAGGTATTATACATACATACATACATACATACATACATACATACATACATACATATATATATATATATATATATATATATATATATATATATATATATATATATATATATATATATATATATATATATATATATCACACACACTCTTGTCACTATATACTGTAAATATATGATCCATATATAGATGCGTGCTCCATTCAACTACGTACGAATACAAAACTGAATAAATGGTACAAATGAATGGGAGGAGAGAGGTACTGCAGTAACAGGGTACATAATTACAAATAGGAATGTACTGTTGACAAAAATCTGATCGAATATTGAAAGAAATAATTTACAAATATAAAAAAGAAATGAGGAAACTGAATAGAAAAGAATAAAGTAATAAAGACAGAATGAGAATAACAGAAAGAAAAGCCCACTGAAGCAAACGCAGAGAAAGAGGAAAAGGAAGTGGAATAAGAAGGAAAAGAGAGAGAGAGAGAGAGAGAGAGAGAGAGAGAGAGAGAGAGAGAGAGAGAGAGAGAGAGAGAGAAAAATTTGAAAATACCTAAGATAAAAGCCCACTGAAGCAAACGCAGAGAAAAGGAAAAGGAAGCGGAATAAGAGAAAAAAGGAGAGAGAGAGAGAGAGAGAGAGAGAGAGAGAGAGAGAGAGAGAGAGAGAGAGAGAGAGAGAGAGAGGTTTGACAATAACTAAAATAAAAGCCCCAGAAGCAAACGCAGGGAAATGCAGCGGAAAAAATAAGAGGAAGAGAGAGAGAGAGAGAGAGAGAGAGAGAGAGAGAGAGAGAGAGAGAGAGAGAGAGAGAGAGAGAGAGAGATTTGAAAATAACTAAAATAAAAGCCCCTTGAAGCAAACAGAGAAAATGAAAAGGAAAAAAAAGAAAAAGAGAGAAGAGAGAGAGAGAGAGAGAGAGAGAGAGAGAGAGAGAGAGAGAGAGAGAGAGAGAGAGATTGATTTGAAATTAACTAAAAAAAAGCACCCTTAAAGCAAACAGAGAAAATGAAAAGGAAAAAAGAAGAGGAAAGAGAGAGAGAGAGAGAGAGAGAGAGAGAGAGAGAGAGAGAGAGAGAGAGAGAGAGAGAGAGGGCTCGGGTTACACACTAGGCGTATATACTTAATGGCAAGCCGCCAGTACCTACCTACCTACCCGTCTCTCTTGGCACTGGTAGAGAGAGAGCTGGCACTGTCGACTCCCTACAAAGTTTATTATCATCTTTCCCTGCCATTTCCTGGGTGTACTGAACTGTTTTTGTCGACGCCCCTACGGCAACAGCCTTCATCATCATCATCATCATCATCATTATATTATTATTATCATTATATATCATTGTAATATTATCATTATATATCATTGTATCATTATTATCATTATATAATTATATACCATTATATATAATTATTATCAGTATTATAATTATATATCATTATTATTGTTGTATATCATCATATCATCATCATTGTATTATCACTATGATCCTGTTGCAAAATGTATTGATTACAATTTTTTGCATCACGTTTTGCCCACAGTTCGAAATCAGCCAATATCAACACTTAATGTAAATCATTATCATTATACCATTATCCTCATCATTGTATTATCATTATCAGTCTTGAAAAGTCTATCCTTCACATAAAAATTCTCAACTAAAAAGGTAATTTGTATTTTTACACAAAACAGGAAACGATTTCCTCTAAATCCAATAGAAATTCCTCACTGAACATCGATTGAATTCTCTTTCTTTTATTTTTTTTTTTATGAATTTGGCTTCCTTACCAGTCCACAATTTCTTCATCCTATCACACGGACTTGTAGAAGCAGTCCAAGGTAAGGTCCAACGTAAAGTCCAAATTCTTAAAAGAAAAAAAAATTAGAAGTTACGTAAGGCGAATCGAGTTTGTGCACAGGTAAGCCATTATCCATTTGGCTAGACATTGCAACCACGAAATGGCAACACACGCCCTGCAGGTAAAAATAAAATGTTATTTCAGGTGAGGTGGTGAAATTTCTACAGGTAGACTCAGGTGATTTTGAGAAATTAATTAGGGTAAAGTTGAGGGACTGATTTAGGCAATTTTAGGTCAAATGCTGAAATTAATTCGTTCAATTTGAGGTAAAATGCTGAAATTAATTCATGTAAATTGGGGTAAAATGCTGAAATTAATTCGTGTAAATTGAGATAAAATGCTGAAATTAATTCATGTAATTTGAGATAAAATGCTGAAGTTAATTCGTGCAAATTGACGTAAAATGCTGAACTTAACTTATGTAATTTGAGGTAAAATGCTGAAATTAATTAATGTAATTTGAGGTAAAATGCTGAAATTAATTCATGTAATTTGAGGTTAACTTGAGGTATTAATTCTGTTAAAGTAAATATTTACGGTTGAAGGTAAGTACATGTATTGAGGCATGTACATATAATCATCTTTCGTTTGAGAGACCGGGGTCCGATTCCGTTGTGAATCAGAAATTTTTATATAAATATACATATACATACATATATATATATATATATATATATATATATATATATATATATATATATATATATATATATATATATATATATATATATGTGTGTGTGTGTGTGTGTGTGTGTGTGTGTGAGGCATATGTGTTTTTGAAATATGCATTAAACGAAAACCTGTATTGTAAAAAAACAGTTGTATACCTGAATTGAGCAATTACTTTTTATTCGTCAACTTGCATGCATTAATTTATTTTTCAAATACCACCGGATGTACCCGAGAATTGCATTTCCTTCAAAATCACGACCGCAGTGAACAAAGAAAAAAAATATCTAGAAAATTTTAGTGGCCGTCATAGAAATTTGCATGAAATTGTAAACACGGCGATAATTTTTTTTTTTAATTCATGCATAATTCACTTAAGTATTGTTTAATGTCCTAACTATAACTATAAGAACTTTTACTTTATTTCACTATAACACAACTGCAAAAATGCTTATATGTTTATACATCCCCAAATATGAAAACATTTGTACCCTTAAATTCTTTTTGTCTTTCATTTAAGAGACGTAGAGAATGATACCAAATGACAATAAATGTCAGAACGTATAAGTAATATGAGTATTGCGCATGAGGCCAGTCTCCCAAATTTCCATGGGATTCAGCTCTTTTCTAATGCCACTGAGAACACGATATAGGCTCAGTATAGGTACAAGTAGAGCATTCAGATCCGTTGCCTTCGTCCTGGGTCCAGTTGGTTCTCTCGTCCATTACACTTAACTTTCAAGTTAAGAGATACATAAAATATGCATTACATTCACACAGGAAAACTAATAATAAGGAAGTCCGTTAATTTGCAGTGTTGCCGCACTGACATGCTCCAGTGCCATTTCAAATGTTATTTGAAATTAATTCCATGAATTAATTTCAGCATTTTACCTCAATTTACACGAATTAATTTCAGAATTTTACCTCAAATTACATGAATTAATTTCAGCATTTTATCTCAATTTACACGAATTAATTTCAGCATTTTATCTCAATTTACACGAATTAATTTCAGCATTTTATCTCAAATTACACGAATTAATTTCAGCATTTTACCTCAGTTTACATGAATTAATTTCAGAATTTTACCTCAAATTACATGAATTAATTTCAGCATTTTACCTCAATTTACACGAATTAATTTCAGCATTTTATCTTAAATTACACGAATTAATTTCAGCATTTTACCTCAATTTACACGTATTAATTTCAGCATGTTATCTCAAATTACACGAATTAATTTCAGCATTTTACCTCAATTTACACGTATTAATTTCAGTATTTTATCTCAAATTACACGAATTAATTTCTGACTCTCACAGCAAGCAGGAGGTGTCCCTGTACATTTGATACTTAACAGTTAATTTAAGATATATATATATATATACATATATATATATATATATATATATATATATATATATATATATATATATATATATATATATATAACAATATAAACAAGTGAAAAAAATGCGCCGAAGTTTCTTCGGCGCAATCGAGTTTTCTGTACAGCGTATAATACTGTATGAAACTTTCAACCACAGCCCATGAAACTCTTAGCCGCGGCCCATGAAACTCAGCCATGGTCGGTGGTGGCCTGTGTTGTTGGTGCCTACAGCGGTGCCAGAAGCACGATTACGGCTAATTTTAACCTTAGATAAAATAAAAACTACTGAGACTGGAGGGCTGCAATTTGGTGTTTGATGGCTGGAGAGTGGATGATCAACATACCAATTCGCAGACCTTTAGTCTCAGTAGATTTTAGGATCTGAGGGCGGACAGAAAAAGTGCGGACGGACAGGCAAAGCCACCTCAATAGCTTTCTTTTGCAGAAAACTAAAAATGCATCACATTCAAAATGGTAGCACAGGAAAAATAATAATATAGAAGTCCGTTAAATTGCGGCGTTACTGTACTGACATGTTCCAATGCCATTTTAAATTAATAATTTTCCCCGTTTTTCTGTTTTTCGCAGCAAGCGGGAGGTGTCGTCGATAAACTTCACTATCCACACCGTCCATTGCCAGCGCAACATAGCCATATGTTCCATGTGCAATGAGCCCGTGCCTCGCTCTCACTACCAGCAGCACATCGAGACCAGCCACAAGACCATTCCCTGTCCGAAATGCTCGCAGAAGATCGAGCCGCTCAAGATTTTCACTCACGAGGTAAGTTAAACGTCTTTTACCCGTTCAGTGGACACGTCTGTCCACCTGTATCGTACCTGTCAAGGTTCATCTGTCTAAAACCGACTTAGTTGGTAAATTGATTTGTGTTACTACTCTCTCTCTTTCTCTCTCTGTCTCTGTCTCTCTGTCTCTCTCTCTTTTTCATGACACTGCAAGGCACAAGCTACAGAAAAAACCACTGGTTTTCTTTTAGATATGACTCTCTCTCTCTTCTCTCTCTCTCTCTCTCTCTCTCTCTCTCTCTCTCTCTCTCTCTCTCTCTCTCTCTTTCATGACACTGCAAGGCACAAACTAAAGAAAAAACCCACTAGTTTTCCTTTAGATATGACTTTTCTCTCTCTCTCTCTCTCTCTCTCTCTCTCTCTCTCTCTCTCTCTCATGATACCATAAGACAGAAACAACAGTATATGAAAAACTCAACAGTTTTGCTTAGCTGTAACTTCCCACTACTCTCTTCTCTCTCTCTCTCTCTCTCTCTCTCTCTCTCTCTCTCTCTCTCTCTCTCTCTTTCGCAACCATTTGCTCTGAAAACCATGTACACCAGCTGTAGTGTTTTAAACTTTCCCTCTCCAATTTCATTGAAATGTTTCCTTTGGTAGCAAGTTTTTTTCAGTCATTCATACGAGGTATTAAATGTTACAGAGCTTCATTTTCCTCAAAGTGATTCATTCTCAGGCTGAAACAAACGTTTTTCCATCACCAAATATTTGTGCTTCATGGAGAGAGAGAGAGAGAGAGAGAGAGAGAGAGAGAGAGAGAGAGAGAGAGAGAGAGAGAGGGTGGAAAGTCATATTTAAGGTAAAACTGGTGCGTTTTTTCATATACTGTTGTTTGTGCCGTATGTTATCATGAGAGAGAGAGAGAGAGAGAGAGAGAGAGAGAGAGAGAGAGAGAGAGAGAGAGAGGTAGGTGGAAAGTCATATTTAAGATAAAAGTGGTGCGTTTTTTATATACTCTTGCTTGCACCATATGTTATCAAGAGAGAGAGAGAGAGAGAGAGAGAGAGAGAGAGAGAGAGAGAGAGAGAGAGAGAGAGAGAGAGAGAGAGAGAGAGAGAGAGAGATTATTTCCAGATGATGTGTATGCCTATTTCCAGGTTTTCTTTTTGTGCGTGATTACAGCTGCTTGCCCCTCAAATCGCTAATAAAAAACTAAACGAAATAACCAACTTTCAGAAGTAAATTTCTAAGTCAGCCATACTGGAACGGCTTAAACCTAACAAACCCACCATTCAACATTTCCTTGGAAAGACTAACGTGCGAGAGCACCTACATAATGGCTTTCCTATGAAGTATTTACTTCCATCGAAAAACCATACCTTCTTTATCCGACTGAGACGTCGAAAGTCATGACTGTCTAAGAAGGTGATCTGTTTTTCGTACCTGTACAAATATACCGTCAACACTCGGACACCTGTTGCGTAACCACAACGCGCGGGTGTAACAGGTACCTGTGAACTGGTCTCGGGCGTCTGAACAAACAAGAAATATAAATATTTGTTTAGAAATGAGGGCGAGTAGTCGGATGTGGAGAGCGCGTTATGGGTCTTTTTTTTTTTTTTTTTTTTTAATTCGTTGGATCATGGAGTATCTGGAAGATGTGCGTATATAATATATATATATAATGTAGATTTATAGATATTGCTTAATAGTTGCATTTTTTACTTTGATAAAACGGATATATATATATATATATATATATATATATATATATATATATATATATATATATATATATATATATATATATATATATATATAAATATATGTGTGTGTATGTGCGTGTGCGTTCAGACACCGACAAATGCAAAAGAGTATTGATGCGAAATTTTAAAAATTAACATCTTATAAAATGAAGAGGGTTTGAAAGGTTATAGAGAGCTAATGAAGTTAAAAGTTTCTCAAATGAAGTGATGATAACCTACCATGAACGCAACATGAGTTCGAGTGAATAATAATAATAATAATAATAATAATAATAATAATAATAATAATAATAATAATAATAATAATAATAATAATACTGAGTGATTAAACCGCAGGATTAAATAAAAACATTTATTAAAGAAGAAAAAGAAGAAAAGAACAGTTAAACTCAGGGTAGGACAAAGTGACAGATGACGAGAGATGGTCTGTCTTCCTCATAGTTCGAATTTGAATGGACTCACGTTTTAGCAGTTGACACACATTCAGATAGGCCACCCACCCCCTCCCCCGACACACATACACAAACACACACACGCCAAATGCAACGTGACATTACATTTGATTTGACCTCACAATGAATTAAAATCCCTTCTTTCCCCCGACAACACTTCGCCTAAACTAATGGGTACCATTTTCCTTTACCCAAAGGGATGAACTGTATCTATACAACTATCTGGAGTCGTATTCACCTCAAAAACAGGTTTACTTCGCGTCACTGAAACCAGATCTCACGAAACCAGCTTTGGTTTGTTTTTGTCAAACATTTTCCCCACACCATCTGCATTTATTTTGTGAGTCTTTCCTGTGTAAGTGTTTTGCTTTCCAGAAACCTTCGCCCGTTGTCAATATTTCTTTATGGACACTGAGTTAAAGTGTTTCACAGCTAAACGAGAAACGTGTCCCGAAAGTGAAATGATTATAGTTGTGAATTTATAGATTGAAAGGTTCTATTATAATGTTTATAGGAATGACATCAGCAAGATCAATTGGAACAACAGTATAAACAATTTATATTTGGTCACTCGGCGCCTAAACCTGCCTTCATAGAGTAATTAACAAAAACAATAAAAACTAAGGAAAAACTTCCAACTTCCTACCATAAACTGATTTCTCTCTTAAGCGCGATGCCAAGATGTCTTAAGTCTCTAAGTCAATACATTTTAGTTACCACGAAAAATATGATGCAGAGGAACCAATCATTGTGATACGGGAATGGAACAGAAGAGAGGAGCAAGGGGCAGTTAAGTACAAAGAGAGAGAGAGAGAGAGAGAGAGAGAGAGAGAGAGAGGAAGAAAAAAGACAGGGGAGGTTATTCTTGAACGGCGGTGCTAGTAGATTCGGCTTAGCTCCTCCCAGCGCACCGCCAGCAAAATGATACCAACACCTACTCGTACTCTTTGCTCTGCTATAGTAACCCTCGGGAGTCTGTCTGTCTGTCTGTCTGTCTGTCTATCTCTCTGTTTGTCTGTTCTTCCCTTATGTAGGTAATGGCTCCCGCAGATTCATCACACGAGTGGTGTAAACGTACACGTTTATTTTCATCAATCCGCGTCCGTCAGGAGACGTCGCAACTGGGGAGAGAGAGAGAGAGAGAGAGAGAGAGAGAGAGAGAGAGAGAGAGAGAGAGAGAGAGAGAGAGCAATATAAAAGTTGAATTGACATTAACTGACGACTGACCTAACGAGAGGAATAGACTGCTAAATACCTGTGCAATGAGAAAAACAGAAAATTGAGAGAGAGAGAGAGAGAGAGAGAGAGAGAGAGAGAGAGAGAGAGAGAGAGAGAGAGAGAGAGAGAGAGAGAGAGAGTTCTAGAAGTAGGTGATAAAACTCATGTATAAGAAAAGATTACTGGAAACTTTGGAATTCAAATGAAGCTATATAGAATCTGTGTGTATGTGTGTGTGTGTGAGAGAGAGAGAGAGAGAGAGAGAGAGAGAGAGAGAGAGAGAGAGAGAGAGAGAACGAGTAAAACATCATCATTTCCGCGGTGCTGGATCAGCCTCTAGTCTATCAAGCGGTCTCTTGTTTAATTGGCCTTCTCTCTGGCATCTCAGAGTAACCTAAGACCAGGCCATCTGCTTATGTTGTTTACCGGGTTGCTGCTGTTAACCAGAAATTGTGTTTGCCAATATGGTCTTTAATTGGCTTGCTATACTGTCTGAGAGACACACATCCCCCAGGGGCATTCCGGGGAGGTACAAGTGAATCCATCTCCATTTTGTCTGCTGGGAATGTCAGAATCTCCTTGAAGAACACCAAGGAATAGATTAAGGCTAAAAACGATAGAGATTTGTATGATAAAAGCATTGTAGGATAAAGAATTACTTATCTTTGAAGAGCACCAGGAAGTAAATTAAGGAAAATTCCTGGGGACTAGTATGATAAAAACGTGTTAGGATAGAGAATTACTTATTTATAAAGGGCATCAGGGAATGAATTAAGGAAAATTGCTAGAGATTAGTATGATAAAAACGTATTAGGATAAAGAATTATTTATTTATAGAGCATAAGAGAATAAATTAAGGAAAATTGCTAGAGATTAATATGATAAAAACGTATTAGGATAAAGAATTACTTATTTATGAAGAACACCAGGGAATAAATTAAGGAAAATTACCAGAGGTTAGTATGATAAACAGGTATTAGGATAAAGAATTACTTATTTTTGAAGAACACCAGGGAATAGATTAAGGATAAATATTGACAGGATTTTGTATGATAAAAACGCATTAAGATAAAGAATTACTTATTTTTGAAGAACACCAGGGAATAAATTAAGAAAAAAATGATAGTGATTGGTATGATAAAAACGTTTTACGATTAATAATTACTCATCTTTGTAAATATGTATATACTTAGTTTTTAAGGTAATGACTCGAAGAACCTCAGAATAAATAAATTAAGGTAAAAGTAATAGAGATTGATATGATAAAAAAGCATTAGGATAAAGAATGACCGATTTTGAAGATAATAAAATTGGGATAGTCATCAACACTGGAACCACAGAGGCACTCAAGAAAATATACACATTCTTCCATTTTCTCCACATGAACAAACCATCCAAAAACTCCCTGCTCCTTCCACTAACTTACATGTTAGTAGCATTATTTTAGTTTTTTTAATCCATTATATACTTATTTTCCTTAATCTTAGGCCATTGACCTAACCAGTGAAGTAAGTAAATTAAGGTTAGTCAGCTGTAATGGGTCGCCTTCCAGGTGGAGATGGACATGCGGACAGCAGCTTCATCCTAAACTGATAGCTGAATACTGAAAGAGTACCCATATATATATATATATATATATATATATATATATATATATATATATATATATATATATATATATATATATATATATATATATACATATATATTGGAAAATGAAGCTGTTTCTGAAAAATGAAAGTGTTTATCTTTAGAAACAATAGAAAGAATAAGCAATCCAGATTTATTTGAGAGAGAGAGAGAGAGAGAGAGAGAGAGAGAGAGAGAGAGAGAGAGAGAGAGAGAGAGAGAGAGAGAACCAAAAGCTGTATCAAAACTCAAGAGAAAGATAACAATTACCTGCCGCCTTAGACTTCCCAAAATGGACGATAGACGGCAGACGTGATTTCTTCAACAAACGTCATTTTTTTGACAGCGTCAAGTCTGTTATGGAAAGCCCTGCGAACTTCTTTGTGACGAGTTGACAGCGAAGCTAAACATAACCATTGGCAGAGCAGCGTGTAAAGCCTCATTTGCCATACTGGAAATTCAGACACCATATAGAGACATCTTAGGAAATCTGTAAGTCTGTCTACAGAAAGGTGAGAGTGAGCATTACAACTTTGCCTTAAAGCTGGTATCCTCTGCGGGATTGACAGTCTTCGTAAAGGTTCCCAGAGAAGGGTTTTCGTCTGTTTCTTCTGTCAACAAAGCTCTTGTTGCCCCAAATAATGAAGAAGGTCCTGAACCACTCATAGCAATTCTGCAGGCAGTCATGGAACTGTCTGGTGAACGCAAATTACTGCAATATTTTCCTGACAGTCAGAAGAGAGATGTTATAACCTCCTATTTCTAGGGACAGGTTTTAGTCTGTTTCTTCTGTCAGCAAAGCTCTTGTTGCTGCATATAATGGAGAAGGTTTAGCATCATTCATAGCAACTCTTCAGGAAGTGAAAAAAATAATAAAAAAGGTCAACCATCATTCACAGCAACTCTGCAGGCAGTCGTAGAACTGTCTGGTGAACGCAAGTTACTGCCATATCTCCAGGACAGTTAGAACAGAGGTGTTACCTCTCATTATCAAAATCATTAAAAAGATGACCCATTTTACCAATATCTTTTCTAAGCTGGCAGTGGACAAATAAAAAAAAAAGGGTACAATATCTACAATATCATTTGTAGCAACTCTGCAGGCAGTCTCAGAACTGTCTGGTGAAGCAAGTTACTGCCATATCTCTAGGGCAGATAGAACAGAGGTGTTATCTCTCATTATTAAAATATGAAGATGTCTATCTTCCTCTTTTCTTCTCTCAATTCGAGCGCTCCCAAGCTCTGACAATAGAAGCACGATGGGAAAATCATGTTACGCAAGCATTTACAACGAAAAAAAGATAGAGGCAAGCCCAGGCAAGGAAATCAGAACCGAAAAGCAGGGGAAAGGGTGCAAGACTGGTAAAGTGGTCTTGTAAATCTTAAAAAAAGTTAAAACAAACTAATGCCCAAATCCTATGTCGATGCGACAACAATACAACTACTGCAGACACTTTTAGATCTCTCTCTCTCTCTCTCTCTCTCTCTCTCTCTCTCTCTCTCTCTCTCTCTCTCACGTGGTTCACTAACGTGCGCACAAACAGGCGCAGCACTTTGTACCTGTGCCTCTGGGACATAAAAGCATGTTTAGTGCCCGTGCAATTACATGTGCCCCAGTGGACAGACAGTACGTACTTATAAAACACGCCGCTATACACGATACTGCACGTCATCCGGGTCGTAAACTTATCTGTGTACGTGCGGAATGTGTGCATGGATTTTCACACATACGTACATATGTATGTATGTATATATGTATGTATGCATTATATATATATGTATGTATGTATTTATTTATACGACTGTGTGCTTTCTACTACCTTATGCATTTTAACCAACACAAGTAGTGCTTGCTTGCAAGAAGCCCCGAGAAAACAGGTACAATCTCCGTGGATATCGAGAGAGAGAGAGAGAGAGAGAGAGAGAGAGAGAGAGAGAGAGAGAGAGAGAGAGAGAGGTGATGTTACCGTCTTCCTCTGTCGCACGGAAGACAGGATCACACGCTCGGGGGTCCATCTATCTCTCACGAGAGAGAGAGAGAGAGAGAGAGAGAGAGAGAGAGAGAGAGAGAGAGAGAGAGAGAGATTTGAGGCCCGTGACTGTGGCATGTTCCTCTTCTTCTTCTTGGTTTTTGGCCACAGACTTTGCCGACCTTGGAGTCTTAAGAGGTGGCTGCCATTGCCAGACTATGCTAATGCCTCGGTCTTAAGAAGAGTGGAGACTTCGGGGCGTTTACTTGGTAGAAAAAGGCGGAGGGAGTAGACAGAGAGAGAAAGAGAGAGAGAGAGGGAGAGAGGGGAGAGGAGGAGGAGGAGGAGGAGGAAGAGGAGGGTGCAAAGCAACAGGGTATGAGGAAGTTTATAAAATGAGGTAAAGCGAAGAAAAAAATGGCAGGCAGAGGGTACAAAAGTAAAAATGGACTTGGGGGTGTTGGTTTGGGAGGGTCTTAGTTACTTACTTACTTACTTACTTACTTAACTGCTAACTTGCTTAATTACTTAGTTACATACTTACTTAGCTACTTACTTACTTAATTGCTTACCTACTTAACTACTTAATTACTTACTTAATTGCTTACTTAACTGCTTATTTACTTACTTAATTGCTTACATAACTGCTTATTTACTTACTTAATTACTTAATTGCTTACTTAACTGCTTATTTACTTACTTAATTACTTAATTGCTTACTTAACTGCTTTTTTACTTACTTAATTACTTACTTAATTGCTTACTTAACTGCTTATTTACTTACTTAATTACTTAATTGCTTACTTAACTGCTTATTTACTTACTTAATTACTTAATTGCTTACTTAACTGCTTATTTACTTACTTAATTACTTACTTAACTGCTTACTTTCTTATTTACTTAACTGCTTACTTACCTACTTAATTACTTACTTTACTGCTTACCTTCTTACTTACTTAACTGCTTATTTACTTACTTATTTACTACCCGACGTCTCCGCCGAGTTTTACGTCTGTTGACGAATTCTAAGTCTAAGCGGACGAATTCTTTCCTTTGCAAACGATTACGTCGTTAGAGAATAAGAACGTGACGATTACGAGAAAAGAGCATTGATCAGTCTGTTGCGTGCGTTTTCTCTCTCTCTCTCTCTCTCTCTCTCTCTCTCTCTCTCTCTTTTAAATAAAAAAAAATCGTTCCCCTTTCTTTCTTCATTTGTAGAGTATGCAACCTTCTCTCTCTCTCTCTCTCTCTCTCTTAAATTGAAAAAATAGTTCCTCTTTCTTCATTTGTGGATTATGCAACCTTCTTCTCTCTCTCTCTCTCTCTCTCTCTCTCTCTCTCTCTCTCTCTCAAATAGAGAAAAAGATTCTTCTTTCACTCTCGTCATTATTAGAATATGAAACTCTCTCTCTCTCTCTCTCTCTCTCTCTCTCTCTCTCTCTCTCTCTCTCTATATATATATATATATATATATATATATATATATATATATATATATATATATATATATATATATATATATATATATATATATATATATATATATATATATATATATTTATACATACATACATATATATATATATATATATATATATATATATATATATATATATATATATATATATATATATAATAATACAGTAATATATCAGTAATTCTTAAGTTCTGAAGATACACTGTAGCCTTCAGGAAAAGAACTGAATTATTATAGTTATTAATACTTCATAAATACAATCTAATAATTCTTATCTTCTGTAATCCATATATACATTTGTACACAGACACGTGCATAATTTTACTAGTTACTCCAGGAACAAGCTTCTTGCTGGCATAAGGACAGCTCAGTCTACAGCCAACATTAAAAAGAATAACAGAATTTATTTTCCTATTTTGCAGTAATCAGATACAACAGTTCCCATTGTAATAACTCTTACATAAATACGTTACAGTAACCAGGATTAAGCAATGCAAAAACAGAAACACAAGAATTAGCGTAATAAAAGGACGTTGATTATGCTCTGATTTGGAGTCCAGAGCAGATAATCCAAAAACAGAATGATGAATAATATTTTGCGAATAAGTGGCCACATTTAAATAAGAGGGGTCAGGAGCGGTCACGGGAGATTGAGGAACAATGTGGTCATCTTTATCTGGAGATCAGAGTCAATTATTATTATTATTATTATTCAGAATATGAACCCTCTTCATATGGAAGAAGCCCACCACAGGGGCCATTGACTTGAAATTCGAGCTTTCAAAGAATATTATGGTGTTCATTAAAACGAAGTAACAGAATGGATCTGTTGGGTAAAGTACCTGAATCTATGTAGAGAGAGAGAGAGAGAGAGAGAGAGAGAGAGAGAGAGAGAGAGAGAGCAAAATAAATCCATTTTGGATTTCTCTCAGAGAGGAGAGGAGAGATGAAGTCCTCATAAAGAGAGAGAGAGAGAGAGAGAGAGAGAGAGAGAGAGAGAGAGAGAGAGAGAGAGAGAGAGAGAGGAGCTCACCAAAAAGAAAAGAAAGACCGAAGCAACGTCTTATCCATCGAAAATAGCAGTGACACTGACCCAAACGGGACTGACTTCAGATTATGACGAATGTTCACATCTCCTCCTTGGGTCTACAAAAAAAAAAAAAAAAAAAAAAAAAAAAAGGCACTTGGAGCGAAGGAAGAAAAATATTACGGACGTGAAACTCCGGGCGATAAGTCACCTGCCTTTCTCAAAAAATATATGGAAGCCGAGGCGACAGGGCCATATGTTTCGTATGACGCGTTTTCCCACAGTCCGGAAAATGAATATAGATCAAATATGAGACGACGAATTAGATCATAGGTGGGTGTGTCTGTGTGTTTGTCTGTGTTTTACGAGGATGCCTTATATGTAAGAAACGAGAGAGAGAGAGAGAGAGAGAGAGAGAGAGAGAGAGAGTTCAGGTTTTGAAATGTAGTTGATATATACTATATGCATCAGATATCCAGGCAGGATGAAACTCAGATTAATATTGCGTCATCCGAGCACTAAGAGTTTTGAGAGAGAGAGAGAGAGAGAGAGAGAGAGAGAGAGAGAGAGAGAGAGAGAGAGAGAGAGAGAGAGAGAGAGAGAGAGAGAGTTCAGGTTTAGAAATGTAGATGATATATACTATATGCATCAGATATCCACGCAGGTTGAAACTCGATTAATATTGTGTCATCCGAGGGTTAAGTTTTTTTTTTTGAGAGAGAGAGAGATGCTGTGACGTGTATGGATACAAAACTACCACTGTACATGCACATTTAACAAATATTCTGTTAGGTGGAACAAATCAACGTTTATATTATCTGTAGGATTTACAGGGAGAGAGAGAGAGAGAGAGAGAGAGAGAGAGAGAGAGAGAGAGAGAGAGAGAGAGAGAGAGAGAGAGAGAGAGCGAGGATTGGCGGTGGTGGAGGGGGGCTGCCTTTTATCAGCTGTTGCAAATTAAATACCCCAGTTGCAGTTGGAGGTCATTATCAGCGGTAAAATTTCCGCCCCGGAGTTTGAAGGCCACGGGCAAGTGTTACCTTGGCTTTCTATAAACAAAGAAGATCGCTAGACATCTCTCTCTCTCTCTCTCTCTTTCTCTCTCAGAATATTAATTTATTGCAGCCGGTGCGCCTGAGGACAGATGGTTCTGCAGCCGGGCGGGGTAGGCGGGAGGGTGTCGGGAGGAGGGGCCCACTGGAGAATTGGGCGATAATTGTTTTGACTGGCTCCTTGAAAACCTTAGATTACGATACTAGTACACATTTCGTCAAACAAACAACTTTCTTATAGAGAGAGAGAGAGAGAGAGAGAGAGAGAGAGAGAGAGAGAGAGAGAGAGAGAGAGAGAGAGAGAGAGAAGGGGGTGATGATTTAAAAATAAAACCACGCTTGGAAAAAACAAGCGTTACATAAAAACCTAGAAGACAGGAAAGTCAGTACCACCTAATCATTTGGTTTCTTGTTGTACCTCAAGGGGAGTTTTTTGCTGTTATTGATCTTGTCATAAGCCTTCTGGTTTCTGTTGCCTAAATAGGAATGGCGTCCTTTAAAGCATTCAAAATTAGTGGAAATTCTAAAACTAATTTAGGTGGATAAGATTCTTGACACGTCTATAGGTTCCTCTCAATCTGGAAGAAATTATCCTTCCTGTATGCTCAATATATATCTCTTCTGGCGTCACTTCAGATCACTGATTGACACTACTCAGAAAGAAGGGTCGCTATGGACACCCTTTTATGACGCCAACAGTGTACCACTAAAGGTGCCATTGTTAGTTTTGTATCTTGACGCAAGAAAAAGAACATTTAATTTAAAAAAGGTTTGAAAAAGGTAAAGTCAGCATGAACAAAAGCATTTTTAAGTAGTATTCCGAGATCTGGTAATCCGCTTAACCAATGTCTTTTAAAAGGCAAAGTAACTTTTTATTGCATTAGATAAATGAGTTTAGCCTAAGTCCTAGAACTTCTCATTATATAAAAGAAAAACTAAACAAAGATTTTAATTCCATGGTTATTGATTCCCCACAGCTTCAAGTAGTGTTTTAGTAAATGTATTTGTTTTAAAGTTTCATATATATATATATATATATATATATATATATATATATATATATATATATATATATATATATATATACAGATATGAATACATATAAATGTATGTATACACATATACAATATATAAATTTCTATCACATCACCGTGGCATTTTATATTCACAAACGCCAACTTACAAATGTCGTTTAACATCGTATTCGCTCTACCTCGGAAATAATACCGAAGGGGAATCACAATTGATAAGTGATAGTCACCTGGTGGACTCGAACCACCAACAACGACTACCTCAGACTTCAGTGACAAGTTCTCTTACCACTAGACTGTCGTGATATTAGAGGGTTAATAAGGAATAAAGATACAGAAATTAAATAAGAACTGATGCATTATTAGATAGAAGTTATTTCTATGAGAAGTATATTTAGCAAATCTTTGACATAGAAAGATAGATAGATAAATAGATAGATAGATAGATAGATAGATAGATAGATAAAAGATAATAAATTATTTTTGATATATTTTAAAAACTTTAACCTGAAATTATTTTTTGATAGTTATAGATAAATAGATAGATGGAGAAATAGATAGATAGATAGATAGATAGATAGACGGGCAGATAGAGAGACTAAGTAGGAAGAAGGAAGACGGAAGAGGGAAGAAGGAGGAGGACGAGAAGGAGGAAGGATGGTCCACCTGACGTTTAGAATTTGGCACCTGACTATTCCTTGGAATGGCGTCGAATTTTCTGCATTTTTTCGATGTCCAACACCAGCTTCGTTTGCCCTTCTTTGTCAAGGACTCCCCCCCAACTTCGACATGGCAAAGTGACCTCAAAGGTCAAACTTCAGTTTCGAACAAAATTTCAAGGCTTATCTCTTCACTTATCTCATTACTTGTCGCTTCACTAATCTCTTCACTTGTCTCTTCAGTTTTTCTTCACGTATCGCTTCACTTATCACTTTTCGCTTTCAATTTTCTCCTTACTGATCTCTTCACTTATCTCTTCACTTGTCTCTTCATTTTTTCTTCACGTATGTCTTCACCTATCTCTTCACTTTTCTCTTCAAATTTCTCCTTACTGATCTCTTCACTTATCACTTCACTTCTCTCTTCACTTATCTCTTCATTTTTTCTTCATTTATCTCCTCACTCATCTCATCACTGTTCTCTTCAATTTTCTCCTTACTGATCACTTCACTTATCTCTTCACTTCTCACTTCACTTTTTACTTCACTTGTCTCTTTACTTATCTCTTCACTGATCTCTTCACTTATCTTTTCACTTTTCTTTTCACTGATCTCTTCAGTTATCTCTTCACTTTTCTATTTACTGATCTCTTCACTGATCTATTCACTTTTCTATTTACTGATCTCTTCACTGATCTATTCACTTTTCTCTTCACTGATCTCTTCACATATCTCTTCACTTTTCTCAGGCGAATCAAACATTTAATCAGAAAGGGCTTTGGGTACTAGCAAAAAGTCTTATTGATGTGGAAAACTATTTAAACTTAATGATGGAAAAATTTCATCGTGGGAGAACCAAAAAAGAAGAACAAAAAGAAAAGACAAACAAAAACAAAGGAAAACAAAAAACTATACCCAGCTATTTTGACAACGGAAATTCCATCTCCATCTTCTTCTCCCGCACGTGCCTGCTGTTATAAATAGTTTCTGGTTGGCTGTAATTTCCTTGTTTTCAATTTGGGTCGGGTTTTACAAATAATTAAGACAATTCCGTTCTCTGAGGACACAGGAGAACGTACGCAGATATGTATAGCCAAGTAATTCAGGCAAAAACGCTGCTTTTTATATACAGAATGCTACAGTATTGATGATTTATTATATAGTTTTTATGTTTAAACATTTCCAAAGAAGTTAATAAACACTATGTAGACACGGGGGAGATATATTCTTAAATATATTGATCTGATCTGATTTTATGATAATTACTGATTAACATAGCCCAGTTACAGGGTAAGCTAATAGGCCATTATCCTGAATGATCCTTAGAAAGTAAACGCTTTCCCTACCTTTTCGAGTGAAATCAAATTCTTTTTTCATATACTTCTGAAATAAAGTTGAGAAAAACAAGCTGAAAAGTATTTTTGGAAGTGTTTTAGAGTCAGAATTTAAAAGATTTTTTTAGATACGTAAGATGTAAAGTTGAAAAAAAAAACAAGTTTAAATGTGTTATTAAAAGAGTTTTCATGGTCAGTATTCAAAGGAATTCTGACAGTTCTTCAATGTCAGACTTAAGGTCTTTTGTCCCCAAGAAATCGTACGGAGAATGAGCTTGTTGTGAAGGAATAATAACTTTTCTAATTACCTCCAAGTAAGTAACGCACAACAACAATGTTAAAATAGATCAGATCAAATCATGTCTGTGATTTTAAAGTCTGTTGCTTTCATACATCAGGGAAATATCGTACAAAGTCCAGTCACTCAACTAAGATCTACTCATTGAAGATATTCTCTGTCTGCTAAGTGATCTACTATATCTGTACCACAATTTTGCTGAGATCTCTTAACTCTTCCTAAAAGCAACCGTTCTTTGAGACAAGAAGTGTGTTATATCAGAGTAAATCTCTCTCTCTCTCTCTCTCTCTCTTAGTTTTCAGTGAGAGGTACCTCAATCTTGCTGCCATCTCTCAATTCTTCATAAAAGCAAACGTTCTCTGAGACACTCAGTCTGCCATATTAAAGTGTATCCCACCCCGCCCTCCCCTCTCTCTCTCTCTCAGTTTTCAGTGAGAGGTTTACCACAATTTTTCTGACACATCTCAAATCTTCATAAAAACCAGCATTCTCTGAGACACGCTGTCTGTCATTTTAAAGTAAATCTCTCTCTCTCTCTCTCTCTCTCTCTCTCTCTCTCTCTTAGTTTTCAGTGAGAGATTCATCTCCATGATTTACTTCTTGTTTGAAACCCACAGACATTTTCCAAGGGTGCTTGCTCCAGTACTCGTCAATATGAGAAGTCTTCTTCATGTCCAAGTGACGTACCATAATGTTCCCGAAGACTGTCTTACATTTCTCGCCTTATGGACGTCTTATGGCGGTTGTCTCAAGCAGAATTTCAGTTATAATTCGGTTGTCGTCTCTCTCACTCTCTAGTTTCCTCTCCTTGAACGTTCAAAAACTGTTTTTTCACATGAAAACGAAGAGAGTCATGAAGCAATTAGAGTGACATAAGTAACCTACCTCCTACCCACCAACTGCCTTGGCTTTCCCCTCCCAGGGTCCAAGATGGAACCAAACGACAGTAACCCCCTTTCCCCACCTACTTCCCTCTTCCACCCCCCCATGGTCGAACCAAACAGAATCCCCTGCACTTCTCCTCCTCCTCCTCCTCCTTCCTTCTTCTCCTTCTTCTTCTTCTTCTCCTTCTTCTTCTTCTTCTTCTTCTTCTTCTTCTTCTTCTTCTTCTTCTTCTTCTTCTTCTTCTTCTCTTTCTTTGCGAAGTGGGTCAAGCAATCTAAGTCTGTCTTGCGCCGACTGGCATTTCTACTTCTGCTTTGCTCCTTGAGAACACCTGGTCTCGTAATTCGTCGAAACCATTTGACTGAACCCAACTGGAAAAAAAAAACACTGAGAAAAAAGGGGGAGATTATTCGGTTTTGCGAGGGTCTTCTTCTTCTCCTCTCCTTCACTTGACCTTCGAGATAAAGATTGACTTCGCTTTGTTTTCGTCTAAATCAAATGCTTCTAAATGGAGATTTTGAAACTGAGATTGTCACTGAGTGAAAGAAGTCGCTTCTAAAAGAATCTTGACCGGCTAAATTTTCTGATCTTTTAAATAATTCCTGACTTATCATGTATTCGTCTAAATCAATTGCTTTGAAATAGAGAATCTGAAATAGAGATTTAGAAATAGAGACCGGCACTGAGTGAAAGAATTCATTTTTACAAGAATTTTGACCAACCAAGGTATCTGATCTTATCATGTATATTCGTCTAAATAAAATGCTTTGAAATAGATATTTTGAAGCAGGGATTGGCACTGAGTCAAAATTCCAGAAGAATTTTGACCAGCTAAAGTTCCTGATGTTAGAAAAGTAACTCTTGACTTATCATGTATTCGCCTAATTCAAATGCTTTGAAACAGAGATTCTGCAACTGAGATTGGTACTGAGTGAAAGACCTCACTTTCTAAAGATTTTTGACCAAGCAAAGTATTTGATCTTACAAGTAACTCATGACTTATCTTTCATTAGATCCAAAATCTCTTTAGTTCATGTATGACCATCTGCCAAATGAAATTATCTGCCAGAATTCGTTTTGTAAATCTCATAAAAACACAACTGTGATTTCAGACATGAACATATTTGTGTAAAATATCTTGAAAGTACAACTATGCTTCCAAACTTTCAAAATTTGACAAATTTCTGAAGGGCGACGCTTAACGGCGTATGATATCTAATTTCTGTGATTCACCAAGCATAAAAAAGGTAACTAGGTAGCAAACAAATGAAACAAGTGATAATAAAAACGAAATTGAGCAAACATTCACGTTGCACTTACGCACACACATGTTAGCACACTCACAATCATGCACGCACACAAACAAGCACATATATTCATACGAAGGAATGTCATATTCTTCGGAAGCTTGAATTTCAAGTCAATGGTTCCTGGGCTTGTTCCATATGAATAGGATTAATGTATGTATACATATAAATACATGCATACACACGCTAACACACAAACCACAAAAAAACACACACATACACACACACACACACACACACATATATATATATATATATATATATATATATATATATATATATATATATATATATATATATATATATATATATATATATATATATATATATATATACGTTTATCTTTACAAACCTGCCCTGAACAATCCCCTCTAAAAATATGAAAACATAAACAGGTAGAATTCAATACTCTGCCTCAGTACACGAAAAAATTCCCTGGATTAGAGAAACACCGAATTATGGAGGGCCCTTTCCCCTCGTGTATGAATTTCACAACATTTGAATCACAGTTCACGCAGATGCTCTTTTGTCTTCGCAACGGTCCTCGCATTTAGAACAATCCAGGGATCTATAGTTCCATCTCTTTTTCCCTCCAGTGAAGATAAACAAAGCAACTCATTCACATCATGGGTTAAGTCTGTTCGATACCGCATTACTCTCAGTAGAAGAGGAAGGAGAGAGAGAGAGAGAGAGAGAGAGAGAGAGGCGAATTCATTAAGGGTTTGTTCAATATTTCAGGTCTTTGACTTAAGAGAAATACACACGAGAGAATGGATTTTTGTAAATAATAGAGATACAAAGTCCTTTGTAAAGGGCAAAGGTTCTAGCAAAACATTAGTGTATATATATGTATATATATATATATATATATATATATATATATATATATATATATATATATATATATATATGTATTCATATACACACACACACATATATATATACAGTATATATATATATATATATATATATATATATATATATATATATATATATATATATATATATATATATATATATATATATATATATATATATATATATATATATGCACTAGAAACTTCTGAAGAAAGGGGAATGCAAACGCTTACACATGCACGCATATATATATCACCATTAAGTCTTTTGGCCTAACAGTTGGGTAAGGGCAGGACCTGGGTACGGGTAGCTTCCTGGGAAAGGGAAGTAAACAATCACTTATAGTGATATCTTTCAACGGCCGAATATCGGATAAACCTTCCGTATAAGACACGTATAAGACACATATCACCCCCAGACACTCGAGTCCTTTTGAAGTTTTAATTTGTGATACAGTTTCACATCATTATATTTTCACATAAATCTTAACAGCTTCTACAGTTTTCTGCCAATCGTCCCTATACCTGAGGACCGCAACATAGCTTACGTTTCTCTCTCTTTCTGACTTCCCTACAGAAAGAGCACTGCCCGAGAAGAATGGTGACGTGCGAGCACTGCGAGCTGGAGATCACGGCCGCGGAACACGAGAGACACAAGGAGTACTGCGAAGCTCGCACGGAGCGCTGCAAGGGATGCACCAAATACGTCCAAGTTCGTTACCTCCAGTTCCATTACGAGACGGATCATAAGTACTTAAACCGGAAGATAAAGGTATGGTTGGGTAATCAAGTCGGGTGAGGGGAGAGAGAGAGAGAGAGAGAGAGAGAGAGAGAGAGAGAGAGAGAGAGAGAGAGAGAGAGAGATTGCGTATAGACTACAGCTAAGGACACTGACACTTATAGTATCGATAAGGATATTGGCAAGGAAACAATTACCGGAATAAGTTCAAATTACTGAGAGAGAGAGAGAGAGAGAGAGAGAGAGAGAGAGAGAGAGAGAGAGAGAGAGAGAGAGAGATCTATTTTGCTGTTGTTATTGTAAGGGCACCATCATTTACAGAAGAAATGGTCCTCTGCTTATGTGTTTTTCACTGAAACATTTATCATGAAAAGTGGTTGTGAATAAGATCTGATACTGAACATTTTGATAATTTTATTAATTAGTTTATTGGATCTAGGATCTCAAAGAGCTGATGAGTGAACTAGTCCATCTGTCTATCAGTTTATATATCTGTCTGTCTATCTATTTATCTGTCTATCCAGGTAGATAGATAGATATACAGGCAGACATATAAGTTTACAAAATACTCCCTTATTCTTCACACCAGCAAGAGCCGATGAAAATTCTGACGACGAAGGCTCTGAATGTCCAATCTGTCTTGGACCCGTGACCCTTCCTCTTGCCCTTGACTGCGGCCACGTGTTTTGCATGGTCTGCGTGAAGGGCATCGCCAACACAACTAAAAACTGTGCCATCTGCAGAAGAGATATCACACGTGACATGTTGATGGATATCAGGTAAGTTAAACTTATGATTTGACAGATGATGAAAATGAAAGAAAAGCAAATCCAGTGTTACAGGTTATAAAACCTATATTCTGTGGATATTCACTAAGATTCCCATCCTTCACCTACCACTAGATTCTGCAGAGAAGAAGATATTATCAAGAATTACGTCAACAAACCCAGGGAAAAGAAGACGGTGCGAAGCCACAGTGTACCCAGCAGGGGCACTGGGCCAGGGGGTAGAAGACTTGTCCACCACACTACAGAGGATTATGATGGTAAAATGGAATAGTTTCTCTATAACTCAGTGTCATATTTTAAAAGATTTTGTCTCTGCTTAGCATTTAATTGATCTGTTGATATTTACTCCATGGAAGTGTGTGAGTGCTTTGAAAAAATTACCTGTGAACAGTAGTCATCAAAGATTATGAGTCTTAATAATGCTTAGGATACATGTGTACAATCTTCCTATCAAAAACTATGACAAGTATTTTTCTTAGGAAGGTGTCAACTGAACACAAATAAGTCATATTATAAATGCACTTATAGCCTTTGGTTAATGTACCTGGAAATATTTTTCATGAACTCCACCATTAGTTTTCTTGTGTTGTCTTTTAACATTTCACTACATCGTAAGAACGGCCTTGTACATAACTGTTCTGCCAACTTTCTCATGAGCTGTATTAATAATATACCTCGTATCTACTGACAAAATCGCAAAGCTTTTCATTGTGGCTTATTAGTAATAGCTGATTACGTTGGCTTTTCCGTCTGCTTTCAGAGATGGTGTCAGCACTAATGTCCAGCCGCACCACCTCTCCATCCTACAGATACCAACGCCCGACCAACACCCACACTCCTCCGTCCTATACCCCCTACTCCTCCACAACTTCCTCTACCTCAGACTCCTGCAAGGATTCCTGCAAGGACTCTTGCAAGGATTCTACCGAGTCTTGCAAGGATTCCTTTCAGGATGATGACTGTTGCTGCTCTTCTAGCCGCTCTACATCCTCCAGTTCCCAAACAGCCACTACTAACAGCATTTCCAACACTGCTTCAAGCAGTAGCACTAGCTCAACTTCAACTACTACCACCACGACTTCCACCCAAAGAGCATCTAGAGACTCTTTGTCCAGGACTACCATTTCTTCTTCGTCTTATTCTGCTCCCACTATTAGGTCCAGCTCTGCTTCACGAGCGTTAACATCTTATTCCTCTAGGTCTAACGCTGCTACTACCAGCAGGACCTCTACATCATCAGCTTCAACCTCTACTCTCACCTCCACGAGCTCTCCGAGTGCCTCTACTGCTTCAACATCATCTGCCACGTCAACTTCCACTTCCTCTTCATCTAGTGCTTCCTCTAATAAGACCTCTTGCACCTCTTCCACAGCCTCAGTATCCTCTTCCACCACGACCTCTTCGTATTCCTCCTCCTACTCTAATGGTGCTCGACCAAGAAGACCAACAACACTTGCCTTGGAGACAAATGCTGTTCTGGCCACTCTTGCAGCTCAGACTTCTAGTACACACTCCCGACTGAGTGGTAATGTATTTGTTATTGTTTAACTTATTTATTTTATAATTAGTTAAAAATCTGCTTTTTTAACAATTAATTTCGCCCCAATATTTTTTTTCTTAAACTGAAACTCATTTACCACTGTAAGTAACAACTTACCAAATGAGCAAGCATATTGTGCAATCTATGTCACTTTTCAGTCTCCAAGATCATTAAAGCACTACATGAAGATCTATTTCCTACAGGGAGCCGTAGTGCTGAGCCTCCAGTCAATGCAACACAAGAACAATATGATCGATGGTTAGCTTTTCAACTTGCTAAAGCTGATGATGACCTCCCTCCTTCAGAATTCAACAGAAAGCATAAGCCAACTTTTCGTCGATCCTTCTCTATGCCAGAAAGACCCGTGAGTACTACATCGTGTGAAATACCTCAAGTAATGCATGATCATATGCTGTACCTACTAAATGTTGATAATATGTATTATTGTACTCTACATAAATCTCAGTCGCTAATGTTATGCTGAAAATATAACCCAAAGCTTTGCATAAAAAAATATAAATTTTCAGGAGAATGTATCAGAAAGCAGCAGTGGCAGCGATTCTGACTCAGATACCCCATCATCAAGAGGGAGCTCTCGTCGACCTCCGGCTTCACCACGAAATGCAACTACTACATCTTCATCTGCTTCTTCGTCAAGTAGGAGCACTCCCATTAGCAAATCATCTAGTGATTCCAATGCCTCTTCAAGCAGTGGTACTGGAAGCAGTGGAAGTGCTTTAAGTACAGGAGCAAGGCCAAAGAGTTCTGGACTTAGGAAACGAGTCTCCTTCAAAGAAGATGCTGTAAGACCAGATAAATATTTTATATTTACTTTTACTTCTACTGTTTTGTTCTACATCAGTTTGGTATAAGCATTATATTTTCACCACACATGTGTCTCAAGTTATTATACTCTGCACCTTAACAGACAAAATCCTACAGTCATATCTGAATATAACCTCATTATCGCCTCTTTTCAGCCACCTATCCGACGAGAAGCTCCAGTTTTACTCCCCTGTGAATTTTGTGACGAGATGTTCCCAGAGCGAGATCTTATGCGACATCAGACAAGCTGTGAACAAAATGAGACACAGTTGCCTAGGGCTTCTCGCTTAGCCCAACTGGCAGCTGTTAACAGCGGTTCTACATCCTCAGTTAATTTAGTATCATCAACATCAAATACCAGTGTGAGAGTAACCTCTGTCACTGCCTCAACTGTGACAACTCAGTCAACGACTACACAAAGTGCAACTGGCCATGCATCTCCCCCACCAAGAAGACGTCAGGGAAGAATGCCTACCCCAGTGTGCACACCCCCCCGGAAAGCTACAGTGTCCAATACCTCTTCTGCAACAGAAAGAAATACAACAGAATCACCATCTGTTCCAGCAAGAAAAAGTCCTGCTCCTATTCCTAGGAGGAATGCAGCTCAGAACAGAAATCCGGAGCTTCCAACTTCTAGCCCTCCACCCAGTTGTCCTTCATCAACTAGTCCACCACCTTTGAGTCCTCCTCCAACCACCACAATCACGATTGTGGATCAGCCACCTACAGTTGTGGTATCTCCTAGCTTAAGCTCTGGTAGTAATCGGCCGTTTAGCGTTAGTCCTGCTTCAAGCACTTCTACAAACAGCAGCTCTGCCAGCAGTGGTTCACTTAGCAGTAGCTCCACAACACCTTCAACAAGCAGTTCAGCATCACCAGTACCAGTTAACATGCCAAATCCAGACATTGCACCTCCAGATACTCCAACAACAGATGTCGAACTTGAGTATGATGAAGATATACCTTTCAGCCGACCTCGTAAAGGTCGCCTCTTGTCTTCAGCTATTTTCTCATGGCGTAGTATATCTGGAAGTGCAGCCACCAGACGTGGAGGCTATGCTCGCTCTAACACAGCTCCTCTTGAGGACACAAATACTGATGACTCACCCCAGCCTTTACAGCCTGTAACGACAAGTAAATCAGCCACACAGCTGCCTTCACAACACAGTCCTGACACAGAATCATCATCCCCATATCCCATGATTTCAAGGTCTCCTTCACCATCAAAAAGACACTTAAAACAAATCTCCTCACACTCCCAAAACGAAATCGTAAAAGAAACACAGGTAAAAGATATGTCTCCTCCACCAACGAATGCCTCAACACAAGAGCATTCTGAGACAGTTTTTATAAAAAATCCAAACAAATACAAAGCTCCACCACCACCACCACAGCCATCTTCACAAAGCTCTTCACTGCCACCTATAAAATCAGGTACTCCTTCACATAGTAATAGCACATCAAGTACTTCATCACCACCAACAATTACTAATGCAAATGAAAAGAACCAGCTTAATAGCCAGTCAACGATAGAAAATGTCACACAAAATGATGGTACCAAAAGTCAGTCACAAGAAAAGAATGGATTCATCAGGTTTGACAGCAAGCCTATGATGAACAGTTTTGCACCAAGAGAAGCTGAGCTCCGTATCAACTGTGAATTCTGCAAACAAGTATTCACACCTGAGAAATTTCGATCCCATCAGGTAACCAACTGCTTAGTTTTCTAGTACAGATGCATAAGATGGCATAGATATTTCCAGAATGAATAAAAGTATCAATTATGCATTCAGAAGTAATGACATTATCCTTCAATGCTTTTCGTTTGCTTGTAAAATTTCACGATTATTTCAGACTGTGTGTGAAGCTGCACTACGGCCAGTTTCTAGAAGGGCTGCAACGCCAGTGGATCAGCCCCCACCACAGAAAAGCAAGAGCCCTATCCCAGCTAAGCATAATAAAGGACCTGCACCAGCACCACCTCCAGCTCAAGCCCCAGCTGAACCCACTCCACCAGAGTGCCCTGCCAAAGAACCTATCAATAAACGTTTAGAGAGGTATGCATTAAACTAACATGAAAAGTTGTAACTTACGCATTTGTGATGTACATTATTCAAACTCGTTCTTATCTAAGTGATCTTTTCTCTATTTGATGACGTTCAAACCGGTAAAGAAATGTAAGCATGGGCTATAAGAATCACTTTTTATATACATTTCATATTACTCTTAATAGATAAAAAAATATATTTGACAATCTTCTGGTTCCTGCACACAGATCCCACTCTGTCAAGGATGAACGTTCTTCCTACCGAGTGACTCGGCGTTTGGAAAGAGCCTCCAGCATCAAGGAATCAAGAACCACAAGTAGTTACATAGACAAAAGCAGCTTCAGCAGATGGGGATCAAGAGACTGTGTCTATAGCAATGGCATAGACTCTCCGACATCTTACTCATCTACAGGATGGAGTGGAAGCACAAGCAACATCTTTGGAGGGTGGGGAGGCAGTGGAAGTCATGCCTGGTCCTCTCACCTCAGTATGGTTCGAGATGACTTGAGACACAGAGCTGCTACTTCGTCTGTCAACGCTCTTTCACAAGGTTTGTCTTCAGTATATCGAGATATTGTGTACAGGCTGATAAAATATTCAGACAAGTATGTAAAAAAAGCTTACTGGTTCATCTTTTCAGTTTCTAGATAATTTGAACTATATCTTATCAAACTTAGTTTAAATGAAGTTCAAGCGAAGTTTAAACATCCTAAACTCGCCTGTAAACACCGAACTACTGTTCACAGTTTACAGACAAAAGGGTAAATTGTTTGGTGTATAAATGTTAAGGCAAATGTTTGGGATGAATGAAACAATTTCAGAGGAAGTGAAAACATCAATGAACTGTACTATCTTTTAAAACTCTTTTCTTTTGCCAATACATTAATCTTTTCCTAGAGAGACAGAGGGTATTTGGGAAAAGGCAGTTGCTCGAGGTGAATTGGTAGATTTCAGTTAACTTAAAGTACACATTTTCAGTTCTCTCAGAATGCAGCATGAAAAAATAAGAGTTAAGCCATTTACATAAAAAAATTTCATGTGTCAAAATCAAATTCTATTATAGTATGCTAAATGTTATTTGCATCTGCAGTCAAGTGCAGTAAATATATACCTCACTGTTGATGTTTTGTTGCATTAAATTTTGATTGGTAAGGGGTCTTCAAGCAGTTCTGAGTCATTAGTCAGTCAAGGAGCCCACAAAAAGAAGTGATCACACCAAATGTTAGAAAAACATCCCCAGTGGCGACATAGACTTCACTCCACAAACCAGTTCCGGAACCACATGAAATGTAATCCAGTCCTCTAAAGATAATCTGACAAGCACCACTGCATGCGGATTAGTCGTGCACGTGACTACCCAGTTCTGCTGCTTCCCCACAGCTGCTGGTGGTATTTGAGCACAGAGACCCAGTAACCTTAATTTTCTTCCAGATAATGGGGGAGACTCAGATAATGGAGGGGAAAATGAAGTAGAAACAGAGGGGAATGGTAGAGATAGGAGTAGATCCAGATACAACAGCTGCAACTCCCTCTTGGTTGAAGTGCGAGCTGCGCTCAACAAGACCACCCCCAGCAACTTCGCTGTCGACTCTGGTAAATTTTGGCAATGACCCTTTGATAATGGACTACCCACTACAAGGTTATGCAACTTTCCTGAAACTGCCCCACACACGCCCAACACCCAACCCCACCTCTGCTTCTCCCGACCCTCCATAATATGTGCATCATTTTACAAAGGAAGCTATCTTTAATAACCATTCACTTGCTGAAAATAACCACCCAAGAAATGATGGACCTTTATGGCCTACATGCCTCTTACAGTCTTCTCTCAGTTTAACCTGATGAAGAAAGTATAGCCCTCAATGACCCATTGTTTGAGGAGAGTGAGTCTTTCTTTCCCTGCTGACTCAATAATCCAGTAAAGTGAAAGAAGCTTCTCATCCAAACACGTCCTGAACATGTCCTCTACATGTTGCACTAAAATGAGATTCTTATTACAGTTGGATATGATTTTGTCAAACTGTGGAATTGATGCTGAGCTAGAGACAAGAAATCAGAAAGAAATAAAAAAGAAAAGAGAGTCTACAACACCTAATGAGTAGAAACATTTTATATAGAACTGAGGAATCTTTCAGAAAAAAATCAATTTAACTATTACTCAAGATATGTCCCCTTGAAACAACAACAGACACTTTCACGGCAACCGACCGCACAATTCTCCACAGATTACGTTGTATTTCTTCAGATCTTACCTACAACTATGGAGAAAGTTCATCCAGAATTGGAGAGGGTCTCAGCCTTAGGGTGAGTCCACACTACAGTAAAATATGTCTTAAAAAACATATCGGCAACTTATCGCATACAAATCACAAACATGTTGTCAACAAGTCAACGACCGTAAGTGGAGAGTGAATCTTTGGCGAATGTATTTGTATGAAGAACTGGTTTGGATACCAACGAGTCATTGACTCGTATTCAGCCAGTCAGTGGTTTGTGCAATAAGTTTCTGACGTGTTTTTATGACATGTTTGATACAAGGAATTCGTTATTACTTTCGATCTTACTTTGGATGCGCCATGGACCCTGTCGCCTGCCAGGCAACGTTGTGATTGCGTTCCCTTTCTGGAGAATGGACTCGAAGGTACTTGGACTTCATTTACCACTGATTTATCAAATTTACTCGTTTATTTACCGATGTACTCAGTGCAATCATAATATTTTATTGCAAAGCGGTACTCTTTTGTATGAAAGCTTGCTAGGGGAAATTGAATATTGGTTTGTACCTGAATTATTAATGAGTAAATGATAAGCTTGGCATTAATGAAACCAAATGAAAATTTGGATACAATTTTTGATCCTTACTCTCAAGGTTCTTACTAGTTATCATTATCTCTTCATCTTATCTTCCTGTCTTTGCAACTATCATAGTTGGCTTTACTGCCAGTTATGGGGATCAGTAATAGATAATTATGAAGGTTAATTAATAAGGATACCGTGTGTAAGACTCAGTAAAAACAATGAATAGTTTATATTATGAGCCTGATGTAGGTGCTGGGATATTTTGAAAGGGAAAATGTTTTAATCTAATATAAATGAGTTTCGCTTTTAAAACATGCCATTCATGCAAAAATGCGCTGATAGATACAAAATAAAAAAGAAGATAAAAAAAAATGAGACACTAGACACGAGCAGAGATAAGAAAAATATTGATAACATTGCGTGTTTATTTCACTCGTCTACAACATCAAAAACATCAAACTCGAACTGGAAAAATGAGACGAACCAGAACCCGCGAACATTAAGCCAAACTAATCGTGCAAAACACATCTGGAAGTTAATCAGTCTTAATGACTGCGTAAAAACGCAGTAATCGCCCGAACCCACAGGATTTAGATGCAATACGACGTAAGAAATTACGTAGGAGACTCCTAATCCTTCCAGGTCAGCTGAAGAATCAAAGCAAAAGTGATTAAGATTATTCCCTGAATTTCTTTCGGTTTTGTTTCCTCTTGGTTTCATAATTTCGAAAATTACCGACGCTGGCGTCATCGACTATTTCGATAAATAATGGAAGGAGTTTTCTTTATTTAGAAAAAAAAATCAAGCAGTAAATCACAGCATGAATTTGAGGATACAAGGTCGTAAAATAAAAGCAAATGAAATTATTTTTGAACTTAAAGAGAATTATTTTGACATAGAACTGTCAAGAACAATAAATTGTACCAAAGATGGAAAACTGCATGCTCTAGTGTTTGTTTAGGTTTTGGGCCCAGCCTCTTGTGACACCTGGTATCTTTACTCCAGCTTACTGATACCTGTCTGAGAAAAACGAGAAAGAATTAAAAACTCGATAACAATATCTTAAACTTATAAACCGGATCAATCCGTTACTCAACAAAGGTATCTCAGCATGGGATTAATGAATGCTGACTAGTGTTTCACCTCATAAACAGTATGGATTTAGGAACAAAGTACACCACAAACTGTAAAGTATATGAACGTAGAAGAGAAGATTTTAAATTTTTAGAGTTTTTCATCATCTGAAGACGTGGGAACATGAGATGGTGATCTGCGTATTTTCACATTATTTAAAAACCTCTATGACAATTTTCAGAGGCTGAAAACAAATGGAATAACGTGTTCTTCTACAAACATCAAGACAAAGAGAACAGTGTTTCAAACTTCTGAGAAATACTTTGCATTCTGGGATCTCAGGACAATGACAAAATAAATTCCGGGAATTTAGATTTCGAAGAAATCAAGGAACTGAAGAACAGCAGCTCCAAAGATCATTTTTACATTTAAATATCAGTTGAATTTCCTTAAACACTTGCCTTTTTCTTTTCCCAAGGTGGAGCGAGATATCGTGAGCGAAGCAGCAGCCGAACCAGACCTGCCTCCATGTATAGCATGAGGTAAGCACACACACACACACACAGAGAGAGAGAGAGAGAGAGAGAGAGAGAGAGAGAGAGAGAGAGAGAGAGAGAGAGAGAGAGAATGAATGTCATACACTAAACAAACTTTTTGCAAATCCTTTTGCATTCCGAGGACAAGATTCATTATCACAATTCCACGCCTATGTTCTTTCTTGTTCCACATTGGTCTCCATACTGTGAATAAAACACCTAAGAACACAAGTGCACAAATAAAGTGAAAAAAATACACATTTGTATTGCTGTAATAAAAAATAGAATTTCAGATAAAAAACTTCTATCTTCTCGATGTCACTCAGAGGGGTTATGATATATGTACACACAAACTTTACGTACAGATATTTATTTATATTATATTTTAATACCCTCTTTTCTTCACTTGCAGCAGTGGAGGTTGGGGATCTATGTTTGATCTCAGTTCCCCATCCCGCACGTTCAACATCTCAGATGCATTCTCTACAGCTTCCCTGGCATCAAAGGTAAGCTAGAATCGACTTAGTACAGTAGCTGAATCACAGTTATCTTCTTAATCTTTATTTTCTTAGCATAGCTTCTTATTCACGAGTCAGCTTCAGTCACTGTTGCTTGAATCAATAACAAGAGTATGTTTGCTCTCGAAATGATAATGATTGACTTCTTCTTCTTCTTTTTCTCATTCTGCTTTTGCAAGAACAGTTTTTAACCAGCACCTGATGGTTCCTGGACACAAGCCACTTTTTAGCGAATGAGGTACACTTTTTTCCTCATCAACGTTGATCTGGTCAGAACATTTAAACATCCCTTTTGAAGGTAAAGGCAAAAAAGGAAGTCATTTAGGCTGATTATTCCTCCTTGAACAGATATTCTGATAGATTTTCAATTCATTTATTAGTTGTTATGTGGCTTCATTTGACAGGGTAGTTGGCGGCAGAATAAATGAGTGGTGTCCGTTAAACGCGAAAGAAATCCCTAATACGATTTAACAAAGCAATCACGTAGTGGCTCGCGTACAGGAACTCTCACATAGCTATCACTAGACTGCTTCTTTTCCTTTTATTGAATTCATACTTTCCCTCAGTGTTTATCGTTTCATATGAATCTGTTTTTATACTTGAATATCAATCTATGAAATGAAGAGTTCGACTCGATAAAAATATGATGTTAAGCTTATTTCGGTTTTACGAAATACCTCAAATAGCAATGCTAATGATACTGTGATTCAAAAAACCAATGTGTATCCATTTATTTATTTTTTCTGTGTGTAACAGAAACTGTAAAGGGGAAACAGACTCAGGATTTGGTTGTCATAAGATTTTAAGCGAAAGGTTATGTAATTGCAAAATCACTTGAAAAATGCATTTATCTATTCCTGTTTGTGGCATATATACAAAAAACATGGTAAAAGTGACCAGTAGACTCTCTCTCCCTCTCTCTATCTATCTATCGATTAATATAGATAGATAGATAGACAGCTAGACAGACAGACAGATAGAGAATGACATCTGCAGTCACCAATCTTCAATCCACACATACACCTTCATACAGCAAATCATCACAAAAGAAACTCTACGTAACAAAAGTCTACGTTTGAAGGAACTTTCAGCACGCTTACCTCTCAGTCAGCTATTACAGCAACCAGGAGCATTTCAATTCTGAAAGCAGAACAGATTACAAAATCAAATATATAGTCCATAAAAATTATGCTTAACTTTGGTTAGTCATCATACTTCAAAAGAAACATAACTTTTGTAACTTTCAGTACGTAAACCATGATACCTAAACAGAACTATAACTCAGTAACTCTGTAATGATTTTAGACTTCGAAATAAGCTTAATAACCAATAAAACCTGAGCTGAAAAACAGACACACACACACATTTCAATAAAGGAAATCTGACCAAAGCTCTGATGATTTATATATCACTCTTTTTCATTTGCCATAACCCCGATTATTTATTTTTCTTTAATGCTTTGCATGCATCACAAACCACCGATTGACCTGCATCTTTTTTTGTATGTTTCAGAGGCGGTACATCCGATAGATGTCTTAACCCAACTGCCGAGCATGTGGCCAACAATTTTAAGTTTGTGAGTAAGGCTTCGTCTCAATGCTCTCCAGCTTTGCTTCCCTTAACAGCCCACACCACACTAGGCTGCGCAATGGTCCATGGTCTAAACGCTTCACTAATGTAACCCAAACACTTCACGGTTTTCATTCTCGATCAGAGGCGGTTGTACACTCTTGGCTTTCTTGAGGATACTTTTAGACAATCTTATGGTGCGTCCTCACAGTTAGACATGTTATAAACACATCAACAATGGTGCAGCCACAAATGAAAAATGTTATAAAAATGTCGGTAAGGGTGAGTCCACACTACAGTAAAACATGTTATAAACACATCAGTAGGTGTACGTCCACAAGGAAAACATGTCATATACATGTCGGTAATGGTGAGTCCGCAACAGTAAAAAATGTAAACACACCAGTAAGGGTACATCCACCACAGTAAAACATGTTCTAAACACACCAGTAAGGGTGCATCTACAAATAAAACATGTAATAAACACACCAGTAATGGTGTGTCCACAACAGTACAACATGTAAACACACACACACACACACACCAGTAAGGGTGCGTCCACACTACAGTGAAACATGTTATAAACACACAAGGAAGGGTGTATCCTTAACAGTAAAACATGCCATAAACACACCAGTAAGGGTGAGTCCACAAGGAAAACATGTCGTAAGCATGTTGATAAGGGTGTGTCCACAACAGTAACACATGTCATACACACACACACACATACAATTCAGTAAGGGTGTGTCCACACTATGTGTCCACACTACAGTAAAACATGTTATAAACACATCAGTAAAGGCACGTCCTCACTACAGTAAAACATGTTACAAACAGACATCAGCAAACTACTGAATACAATTACAGACAGCTTAAAATCAAGTCAACGACCATAAAGACACTTGTTAGAGCTACCAATAAGTCGTTAACTTGTCTTCAATAAGTTGCCAACGTGTCTCTGACATATTTTACTGCAGTGGATGAACCTTAACTTATTGTCCACCCATCATGAACAAGTTGAAAACAAGTTAACGACTCATTGGTGGCATTAGCTAGAGCTTCGTACGATTACCCAGTGCTGGCTAAAGATTCGTTCTCCACTTACGGTTTATGACTTGTATTCAACATGTTCGTTACATGTATTTGATAAGTTTCTGATATGTTTACAACATGTTTGACCGCAGTGTAGATGTATTTTTATTGTTGTTGTCTCTCAAAGAAACATCGCATTTTTGTCACCACTTAAGTTCAAGATTGTTATTTCATTAAGTCTGAGATTATGAAATCTTGGTAAGAACACCTACTTTATTCAGCATGATTCATCTGCATACAGTCGAAATGAAATAACTAAAACAAATTTTGCATGTCTGATAAAAGTAAGAATAAAACCAGTAGCAAATAACCTGCAAAAAAAAAGAAGAAGAAAACTTCTGGTTAAAAACGACTCTTCTCTTTCTCTTTAAAATCTTTCCCTTCGACGCAGTCAATCTTCCCCACCAATCTTTCTCTTCGACAAAGCAAGTTAGATGTAAAAATAAAGTTCATACTGCTGCCCTTGATTCATAAAGACTAATATACGAACAAAACTCCAAAAACTTTTGTCATTACAACTTCCAGAGTTTCTATAGGACACCTGCCAGGACGCGAATTAGTCCGGAGTATTGGTAAAAGGAAAAAAAGAAAGTTAAAATGTTATCATTGGAAAAAGTACGAGTGAAAAGTCTAATTTTGAAAGGTAGGAAAGAAGTGCATGCGCTGAAGAAAAAATATGACGTTTATTTATTTATTAATTTGTTCCATTTCTGAGTAATGTAAGGATATGGCGTTTCTTTTCTTTTGGAGGAATTCATTGTACGATTCAAGTAATATTCCATTATTTTTTGAAGCAAATAAGTTCAAAGTCAACGTCAGACTTAGGCAAAAGTCCTTGTGAGTCTTCAAACGATATTCAGTCATTGATTAAAACTAATGTATACGTTAAGATAATCATACTATCACTTAATGCCATATTGCAGACAATTGTAAACACTGAAAAACATTGGTAAATATGACCTGCTTAAATTATCTAGCTTGAATTATTTTTGTCAAAGCAATTCAGTTAACAACACCAAGAAGACACAAAATGACAATATATAACCTCACGAACAAACGGTCAAGAGGAAGCGAAATAGTCTTTTGTCACAGACAAGGCATATACACACTGGCGTCAGGGCACAAACACACAATAACACATATACAAAGGCACAAACGAGAGTAAGGAGTGCAAAACCTCCGACAGAATTTCAAGTAGTCATTAATTTTCGATTAGGAAGGCAGCCCGTCACCCAGAAATGACAACAATAAATGGCACAGTGCCACATAAAGCTGCAATCAGTGCCATAATGAGCTGGACACACGGAATGCTGTAGTCAGACCAAAAGAAAACCAATCTCACAAGAAAAGAATAATAATAATAACGCCCGTAATTTATTCACGAGGAAATTGCATATTCTTTTCATTTTTGTGTATTAATAATAGAAATGTATTAGGGTAAAGAAGGTAATCCCTCTGTCTAATTTATTACCCATAATCTCCCTTGACAAAGAACGTGACGTGATGATGCTGTAGGTAGGAAGTTGGTAGAGATTATTTTTTATTGTGAAAATTAGAAGCATGGTTACCCTTTAGTTTAGAAAACTTTCTGTCAGCAGAAAACATTACGGGTTCATATATATATAATTAATGTAAATTTTAGCGAAAAATGTTCTAATATTACCTTCATTTAACACCTTTAAAGAAGACTCATCCGAAGCTTGTCAATACCACACCAAACATACACACATTGCGCCACTCACCTCCATCTTGCACTCACTTGCTAAGGCCCTTCCTTTCTTAAGCCCCTATCACACCATCTATCTAGCAGTTTCAAGGTCTGCCTCTCTTCCTTTGCAGATATATTATAGAGGATTCCCTGGTGCGATATATCCTTTGTAATTTAGATATTACTGTTTAATATCCAGTATTTTAGCTCCTGAGCTGTATGTAGCATACTTGTCATTCTTTCTAAGGTGTTTATGTCTGCCAGTAATTTGTTTCCACCTGATGTCTCTTATAAATAATAATGTCCTAGAAGAGATTGTCCTCGATCTTGAACAAAACCTTACCAACTAGGCATTTCCAGACCAACCCTTTGACCACTGGTAAGAAACTAGAGTACAGCAGTCTCTTTTCTTTTTCTTTTCCAGCCTCCGAAGAAGTCACCAAAGAAGTACAGAGCACCTCAACCTCCGAAAAAGCCTACTTGACCTCGCCTTGACCCGTAGGCTTGTGGAAGACGATGTAAATACTTTCGCTTCAGCCGCTGTTCTCTCACTCTGAAGGACAGTCGTAGTATTGTGTGTGGCAATTATGGATTGATACGAAATGCCTAAGGGCACGTTTTGACTGACAAGATGATATGATGTGATGCTGATCTCACGACCTGAGAGATTTCTGACGCGCCAAGTGTCTGGACCTACGTTGAGATCACTAGAGATTACTGAAGATGGACGAGAAACCATGATACAAATGTGACTATTAACCTCGAGCAATGACGTAAACAAGATGATTACCTATATTGACTGACCAACTCGCAAATGAAGAGAAGTACTTGAATGTAAAAAGGTTGTGACAACTTCTTCTGACACCACTGCTTTTTTGAAAACACTGATAATAATTAACAAGGAGAAATGGAGGGTTCTTTTCGAACTGGAACATTGTCTTTCAGTCTTGTTTCTAATGCAAGTGTGACTTCTGATGTAATTTTTAAAAAGGATTATCTCAGAAAGATTCATCAATCAACATGAAACTGATGTGAATGTCCTCCATCTCTAAATGATGAATGATTTTACATAAAAGATATATTTGGATTATGACTTAGAAACTACATACAATGGTGTTTTGAACCTATAGTTTAAATGCCTTTTTGTGTAGTAATATATAGAATCTGATTCCTACTTTCAATAAGTGGGAAGAAACTGTTTCCTCATACCTGTCAAGTCCCTTCAAAAGAAAAATATCCCCAGACATAAATTCCTTGAACAAGTGTGGAGAGATGCATATGTCTGGACAGTGTTGCTTTTATAATTAAAAAAAAAGAGGAAGAGAGGAAGAGACTTTTTCCTTCCTCTCCTTCCTCAATGCTCATCTGTGTGTATCCTGCACCTTTCGTTTGAATGACAAAGATGTGACCAGTAAGTCAAAGACATACCTCACATCCCGTTCCACCACTGCCACTAAGTCTTTTCACTGCCAATCATAATCATTTTGCTCTGTTGCTCGTGTTGAGGTTTGATTGCCCATTCCCTTCACCCCCTCACCCCACTTTTTATACTGCAGTTCTGTTACCCCTGCAATCAGCAGCAAGCTTGGGTATATATGCCCCACGTAGTGTTTTGCCTAAAGTTAAGAGATGAAATCCTTACGTGTTATACTGGATGTAACTTTGGCTCGATTGGGTCACAAACGTTGACGGCTATGGTGATTTCATGGCAGCCCAAGAGTGACTTCAAAGCGAGCTTTAGATTCGTAAATTTAGGACACTGTGGAATAATATGCCATGCTTATCTTAGTCCATATCTTTGGGAATGATTATTACAAGATGCTCTTTTATCCTAAACACAGATGGACCCCTTGGAAGACTATGCTACCGGTGTATTCTTGATAAGGGGCGCTCATCTGATCCTTCATATACAAGGCTACGCAGAATTATCCTCACTGGATAATGTTACTAGCTAAAACTATTTCTTTATCCCACTTGATAAGATAAAATGCTGAAAAAAATGACTTATGGTGAAATCCTCATACATGATGCACTGACAGAGTGCGAAGAGACGCATATCATTAAACATGTCAAATTATTTATAAAACCATTTAACTCCTTTAGGATCTTGAGTACAGTTTACAAAGTATTTTAGATGTTTGTAAATGCATTTTGGAATGAGGGTTTTAACTAAAAGTGACAGAAAATCCTATTCTGTAGCCCTACTGAAATACTGCATGCCAAGTGACCGATACTTCACCGAGACCAGGAAATGACATTCAGAATGCTATGACCGTCAAAATATCACGCTGTTTACCGTATGGTATTTACCAATGGAGAAATGATACGTGTTACTACTAAAGCTTGCTAACACAGTCTCCGACTACCAACTTCTGACATTTTACACATGAATTTAGTGTTCAATACTTCTTCATTAGACAATATCAGCACGACTTCACAGCCATCTGGAGATTGCTATAACCCCGATGCAAGAACCGTGGATAGATAGATCGTGAATTACGTTACCAATAATGATAATGAGGTTATTTTCCCCACAACTGCGTTATTTTGATAATGCAAACTCTTTCATTTTTCTTTCTTTCACAATGAGTGACTTTTCAAACACTGCCAGTGTTCCTCGTGGCAACTTCGTAATGGGTGGCTCGTCTTTTTTTTTTTTTTTTGTACATAACTATATCATGTGTATATGTATATATATAAAATGGAAGATAAGCATTATGTTTGAATTGCAGTTACCTCAGGTACTGTTAATTTAAAAGAGCATTCCATATGTAACGACGGAGCAGGTTCGCTAAATCTAAGTCGAATTGGACTCAAAGTTTTTTTGGAAAGGTCCGAGGAAATTCCACATCAAATACATCTGATGGTGTACTGATTTTTTGAAAGATTGATCTAAAGTATTCCGAATTTCAGCCAAGAACTGCTTTCGAACTTACACCTGGAATGAGTTGTATATTCTTTTTGTGATTCTTTTTTTCCAAGTCGATGAGGAAGACTTTTTCCCCTTGTTACGTGTGAATTGCTGTAATACACTAACTGTACAGGTTCTCGATTTCGAGAGGAACTCCAAAACTACTTGGGTCTTGAAGGATACTTTTAGGTTAAAATCTGGCCCAGAGGTTTATTAAATGATAGCTCTTTTACCCCATTCGTTTTTCTTCAAGAGTGCGTCAGTGATGTTCAAATGTTTTCTAGGTTCGTGAACTCTGAAGCCTAAACAAGAAACAAGTTTTTAAACGACGAATAAGTTTTATTATGATGTTCAGTTAACTACTTAAGTGTCTATTTGATATTTAGGTATTTATTTAATGATGAGGGTATTAGAAGTCGAAATAGAATTCATAAACACAATATCAAAACTAAGCCCTCACGCACTTGCTTGAAAAATGGCTCGAACGAAACTCCTCCCTTAGGCAAAGTCTAAACAAGTTACTGCATATCTGAGTCCAGTTTAATCTCCTGTTAAGACTTCCTTTGAAATCTAAGCTAAATGTAGTCGTCTATACCAGGAAATAGTTGGGGGAAAAAGAGCACTGGGACATAGGAGAAGAAGAGAGGGAAAATGCAAGTCCTTTATCAAACGTGTGAAATTTGGATGAGTCAGCCGAGTGAACGCAAGGCATATCAGAGAAGTGAGGACCTCCCTCATTTGTTATGGTCCTCACGAATCGTGTGTTATTTTGTGGCTCACTCGTTTATGTAATTACTGAAAAAAATATGTTTGTGAATGACTTTTTTTATATAGGAATTTCTACTGTGATAAATATATAGATGAGCTGACACTGGATTGTTTTAATGAGCCTTTTTTTCACGAAACTTTTTGTGTCCTTGGCCAACAAAGAAGAATGAAATTTATGTGTCTCTGGGATTTACTACAAAAAATTGGCCCTACTGCGAAGTGCATTTTTCGAGAACTCATACACTAATCTTCTACACTAAACAAATAGCATTTTCAAAAAATCTGATTTAACTTTACCAAAACACCTACCACGATAACTTTGCTGGAAGCAAAGTTGTTTTGCCAAATGATGTAATCATTTTCTATCAAAGAATACTTCACATATTCAGTCCACCAAGAAGAAATTCAACAAAACAGTTTTTCGAAACTGGGATATGGAAATCAGAAAATGACCACCCTAACAAAAAGTACATTGCAACTTGGAAAATTCGGACCTTGTATATGACCAAATATATTGGGAATACGGCTGCCGTAAAACTTTATATTTCTGTGAAATAAACAATTAATATAAAGGATATGAATTTGGAGTCAACTGAAACCCATACAGTAACTACACTAATTGATTCGCGTTCGGGGAGAACCCACAAATGGATAAAAAGAAGGGTCCCATAGAGAATGGTTTCAGGAAGAGAAAAGTTTAGCTGACCTCATATCTCTCTCTCTCTCTCTCTCTCTCTCTCTCTCTCTCTCTCTCTCTCTCTATATATATATATATATATATATATATATATATATATATATATAGAACATATATATAATACATATATATACACACACGCATATATATATATATATATATATATATATATATATATATATATGTATATACATATACACACACACACATACATATATCTTCATCACTTTAGACAATTTCTGTGTAAACTTCCAGAATCAGGCTGACCCAGTGATAAGACCCAGCTCATTAAATGGTCTAACTATCCGTGCAAACCTAAAATATCAGTGGTATTTGAAAGCCCCTTTTCAAATGAAATCCAGCAGGTGTGAGGGGCTATCCGGTTGGTAAATATGCACAGGTATTGATATTAAATAAAATTACTTATTCTCTTAAACTTAATCTTACATCTGGTTTGACTCACTTCACCCGGCCACCAGCCGCCAAACCCTTCAACATTGATAAGGTTATTATCACCACATAATAATAATAATAATAATAATAATAATAATAATAATAATAATAATAATAATAATAATAATAATAATAATATCTACTGTGTTTATTATTATTATATTTATTATTATTATTATTATGTGAATGGTTGATTTAATTTGGTTTATTAAAATGAAGTATCTCAGTTGTTTTCCTGTAGATTTTAGCTGACACAAACACACATATATATATATATATATATATATATATATATATATATATATATATATATATATATATATATATATATATACTGTATATATATGTGTTTGTCTGATATATATATATTTATATATATATATATGTATATACGAGTATATACATAAAATATGTCTTCATGGTAGGAGAAAAAATTTAAACCAGATAATCCCCACTACCTGCTTAAAAGAAGGAGTAGATTACCTGGAGGACAAAAAATAAGAACTATTTAACTACCTGGCACCTCTGCTGCCTTAGAGCACACATGTGTTACAGGTAGATAAACGAACACATGTATAAAGTCCAGCATTCATCGGCGTTTGCATCAGGTGCGTTACAAATGACTTCAGAGAGAGAGAGAGAGAGAGAGAGAGAGAGAGAGAGAGAGAGAGAGAGAGAGAGAGAGAGCGACGACAGTCACATATTCGACGTGTGGTGTGAATGTGCTGCCTCTTCATGAGTAGTCGTGGCTAGATTTATAGGTATGGAAGTTTACGATAAGTGATGTGAATATACAGGTTATTGTTGATGTATGGGAAGATGGCATTGACGAAGTATTTCCGTGTTTATGATTTAAACTGATCGTCCTTTTGTTCATACTTACGAAGCTTAGAATATTGCATTGTACATTGCAGTCCTTTTGTTTATATCTGCAAAGCGTAGACTATTGTAAAATATAGCGCAGCTCTTTTTTTACGTCTGTGAAACTTCGAATATTGTCCAGCTGTTGTATAGTGCCGTCCTTTTGTTTATACCTGTGGAGCTTAGAGTATTGTACAGTATAGTGCAGTTTTTTTATGCCCGTGAAGCTTCGAATATTGTCAAGCTGTTGTATAGTGCCGTCCTTTTGTTTATACCTGTGAAGCTTAGAATACTGTACAGTATAGTGCAGTCCTTTTGTTAATGCCTGTGAAGCTTAGAATATTATCAAGCTGTTGTATAGTGCAGTCCCTTTGTTTATACCTGTGAAACTTAGAATATTGTACAGTATAGTGCAGTCCTTTTGTTTATGCCTGTGAAGCTTAGAATATTGTACAGTACAGTGCATTCCTTTTGTTTATACCTGTGAAGCTTACATGATAAATTTTATAACGTAATATTTGTCGATTGTTTTTCATTCCATCAATTCTGAGGCTCGGAGAAATGAGATAACTGTTGACCCTTGAACCTTTTCAGCCCTCTTTTTATTTTCAGAATATCAGCATAGTGCAGTTCTTTTGTTTATGCCTGTGGCGCTTCGAATATTTTAGAGTTGTATCACGCATTCCGACGCTCTCTTGTTTTATAATTTATCAAAGTGCCACACTCAACTTGCACCGGATGTTTACCAGATAATGTGACTTGGCGTAGCGATGTGGGTGTTTTCGCGTGAGGTTGGTGATGTTCCTTTATTTACGAAGATCTAAATAATTTTTAAAGTCATGTGTGGGTTATATTCTGTATCTTACGAGTGACAGATTTCTTTGTGACTTTGCGATAATGCAGTTTGAACAAGCAATTGCGCCTTGGGACATAGACGAAACGGAAGGCCGCGGAATGTTGTGATAAGTCCTAGTTTGCTTTGTGAAGGAACTACAGTGAGTCTCGCTTTGCTGTTGCCCTTCCTTTTGTGAGGGAGTTGATTATCTCATAGTGACAACTAATATTTCTTCTCTGCGTTGTGCTATTTTTTCGTGAATAATTCAGTGTATCTCGCTTTACTGCAACCGTTCCTTATAAGCGGGAATTGATTATTTCGTAGTGACAACGAATATACAAAGAATATTTCGTCTTTGCGTCGTGGAACTTTCGTGTTCGAAGAACGAATGTTGGGATTAAAGGACTGGAGAGAGGAAGTGGATTACGTGGACAGATTCATTAGTTTGGTTCGACCAGACACCACTTTATTTTCTCAAGTTTTCTGGCACAAGTGTGGCAATCTTGGTCGTCTTTTCAACGCTGTTTGCATTTTCTGAGAGCTATCAACTTTTTTTTATTTGTCTTATTGGTTGCTTGTTGTAATTTCATCTAAAAATATTTTCAGTATAAAGGTATTGTGAAATTTATTTTTGTATTTGTCGTATTGGAGGTTACCTTTTGTAATTTCATCTAATAATATTTTCAGTGTAAAGGTATTATGAAATTATTTTTTTTATTTGTCGTATTGGTGGTTGCTTGTTGTAATTTCATCTAGAAATATTTTCAGTGTAGAGGCATTCCTATAAAAAGGCAAAATGGTGTCTTTTCTTGAGGGCGAATAACAAGCAGGCCTATCATTTCGTAATATTGTCAAACATTAAACCAGGAATAACTTGCAACCACTTGAGTCATTAAGCAACATTAATTTCTCTCCACTTTTTTTCAAAAATTAAAACATTCTGTTTTAATGTTTTCGTATCTTGAGGATGTATAACAAGCAGACCTATCATTTCGTATACTGTCAAACATTAATCCACAAATAGCTCATAACATTTGAATAATGAAACACATTATTTCCTCTCTAATCCCCCAAACGTTCAAACATTCTATTGATATCATCTACATCACCGAATCCTTAAACCTGCTTCAGAATAGAAAATTCATTGAAAACAAATTGCCGAGATTCCCAGGAAAGGATTTCCATCCATCCTGACTAAATAGGAGAACTCTCTCAGACTCCTACGGGAAAAGTTGCTATCGGATCGTTGCAGGAGATGAGTACGATAACTTAAGGCCATCAAGGTACGATAGCCTGAAGTTGCGTGGTCACTTTCAGATAGATTGCGAGTTTTATGCTTCGTTTGAAGACGTTAATGGGAGACTTCTAGTGATTTTATTTTCTTATCCATTTCGTTTTTTTTAGCGGTGGGCGGGGTTGTTAGAATGTGACTTAATTGGACTTGAAACTGGGTCGTTGAACTAATGTTTCTTGTTAAAGGGATTTCTGTTAATTTCAGAATTATTTTGGGTGCGATGTTTAGTGTATGTGTTATCTAATATTTTATTTTAGTCAGTACCAAAGATAAGAAATTAAATTGAAAAATTAGGCTTAACCACAAAGTACAGAATCCTTAAAAAAGGAACAAGGCTTGGTATTTCCTTAAGAAAACTCTCCAATTAAAGAACTATTAATATAAACACTTTGATGTCTAAAACACAGCTGTTGGCGTTTGTTATAGTTTCTTTATTTCTAATCTTTTCATTTAGTGAGGAGTGCTGCCTGTATTTGTACCTATGAATACTTGATTTTCTGGGCTTGGCGTATAGCCACAGTAGATTCGGAGAATTATAGATTAATCCGTCTCTGTGGGATTGAATGTAGAAAGAGTTTTCGGAGATCGTCAGACTACTCCTCACAAATTCCTAACTACTCACACATAAACACACACGCATACACACTAAAAGGCCTCATCTTCCCAATGTATCAATCTTGTCTCTCTCAAAATCTAATAGATTGCTGGCTGTCTCGAGACCTACCTTTGGTCAAGCTTTCGTTAAAATCTATGTACAAGTTTTTGAGTATTCTTATAAAAAAAGACGAATAGACAGGCGAGCCATGTCAAAATATAGACTCCTGAAGAGAGGCGAAAACATCGAAAAAGTACTAAGATTCTGTCATTTTAAAACATGTCGCTTTCAAAGTGAAGTTGTGGTTCTGCATTTCTGTTAATTTTGTGAAACCACCAAACCTTACCTTACCCTACAGACCTTACAGTTCGTTAGGGTTGCCCCAGGTCCCTCAGTGTGAGGCACCTCTGATGTATACCAGAGAATTGCTAATGCATCTTCCGGTATATTTTGCATCTTCCAATCTTGGATGGTCTGGGATGCAGCTTAGATATTTGTCGAGCTTATTCTTAAACACATCTACGCTCACTCCTGATATGTTTCTCAGATGAGCTGGTAACGCATTGAATAATCGCTGCATTATCGATGCTAGTGCGTAGTGGATTAATGTCCTGTGTGCTGTCCTTAGTTTTCCTGGTATAGTTTTGGGCACTATTAATCTACCTCTGCTTGCTCTTTCTGATATTTTTAGCTCCATGAGACAGAGAGACAGAGAGAGAGAGAGAGAGAGAGAGAGAGCAAATCATACACGAACGGGGGCACGGGGGACGACCTCATAAAACGAGATAAAAGAGAGGCAGACTAAAAGAAAGGAGAGAGAGAGAGAGAGAGAGAGAGAGAGAGAGAGAAGAAGCAAATCAAACGCGAACGAAGGCACAGAGGACGCCCCCATAAAATGAGATATGGCACTGGAGCCAGATATAAAACACAAAATTCTCCAAATTCTTCACAGTTTAACCGTCCCCTGGTGCCGCTCCCTACCCCTCCCCCCTGACCCTGCGGGGTGGGGGTCGTGATAGAGAGCCCCCCAACCCAAACTGATCAAATATTGACTCAGAAAACATCGCCAGACCTCCAAGGACCTTTAAGGATTCGGGTTTATTTTTATGGTAAGAGCCTCGCTTGAAGTACTACTTGTCCTCCCGTCGGAAATCACGCGCGATTTGTTTTAGAAGGGGAGGAAGGGAGGGGTTTGAGGGCGCGCGCGCGCGCTCTCTCTCTCGAGGAGTTTTCGAAGATAATAGGTTTTTCATTTTTTTTCTACTGTTGTTTTGTCTCCCCCGCTGCGTTGTTTCGTAAACTGCATCAAAATTCTTTCGAAGATAGTTGCTTTACTTATGTTTTTTTTCTAGAGAGTTTCTCTCTTTCTTTCTCTCTCTCTCCATTCTTCTCTCTCTTTTGCTGTGTTTTTTCTTATAAATTCCTGGGTTTTTGTATACACTGCATCAAGAAATTTTTCTCTCTCTCTCTCTTGCTACTGTGTGTATGTGTCTTTTTTTTTATTTTTCTTATAAATATCAGGGATATTTTATAAACTGCATCAAGAAACTTCTCTCTCTCTCTCTCTCTCTCTTTAGCTGTGTGTGTGTGTTTTTTCCCTATAAATACCAGGGATATTTTATAAACTGTGTGAAGAACCTTTCAAAGATAACTTTTTTATTTTCGTTATTATTCTTTGTTACTGGTGGTTTTTCTCTCTATTGCTTTATTATATTTTTATTTGTTATATTTTGTTTTATAAACTGCAATTACAGTAGGGTACTTTACTGACACGTATGACAACAGCACTCCTTACATTCAAACAATTTTATATGTCAATGGGGATGTATATAAAATTTGTCAAGCAGTGTGTTTTGTGTGTGTGTGTGTGTGGGAAGGGGTGAAGTATAATATTTGGTTATAATTCCCGAACAACGTCAGAAATGTGACCAGTCCGAAGCGTTATTGAGTTTCATTTGTCCTTGATATAATTCCAGTGTGAATTTTTTATTACATTACAAATCTGTCAAATGCCAACATGTTCCTCTCATCATTTTGAATTACCTTCGTGTTGCAATCACTTTTGTTTCTTAAATAGACGGGTTTAGGTTTACCTCGCCTGTCAGTGTCCTCAAAATACTGACGGTTTTTTGAGTGATATCACGGTATTAATCAACTGTTATCCTTGAGAGCCAATAGGAAATGCTTACAAAGAATTTCCTGGATGTTATTAATACCTGAATGGTGATTTTCTTTTTTTCTACTCTAGTTTAATTTAGTGGCAGACATGTTTCCCTTTTTGAGTAGAAGACAATCTGTACACACAGACACACACGCACACATACATACATACATACATACATACATACATATTATATACATATATATATATATATATATATATATATATATATATATATATATATATATATATATATATATATATATCTTAAGTCAGTTTGTTGTACAATTTTCAATTTTATCTTGTCTGCATTCGTAATTATTTCTTTTTTATACAACACACACACACACACACACACACACACATATATATATATATATATATATATATATATATATATATATATATATATATATATATATATATATATATAGAGAGAGAGAGAGAGAGAGAGAGAGAGAGAGAGAGAGAGAGAGAGAGAGAGAGAGAGA
>NC_089790.1:15157500-15192500 GCF_040412425.1 Macrobrachium rosenbergii
TTACGATATTAATTAGCTCGCAGGGATTGGAGGCTGTCTCTGGAACTCCGACGGTGTACCGTCAATGTCTTGCCCTCGAAAGAGAGAGGTGAAAACACAATGGTGTAACCCAGATCGGTCTGAGGGTACTCGGAAGAAATCAAAGGAAGACGTATTTGCCAGGAGTATTTCAGTCGCCTGAATTTGTCATCAATACAGGGAAGATCAGGGAAAGAGGATTTGTGGTTATGTTCGTCTCTTGAAATGTCAAGTCATTGTGATGAATAAGCTTATGTGGTTTGGGAAGTGCATGTTTATTAACAAATGTGTTGCCAGTACTACAATTATTACAAAGACATGTTACTATTTATCCATCAGCTTAGTTCAGACTGCAGGAAAGTTTTGAGAGAGAGAGAGAGAGAGAGAGAGAGAGAGAGAGAGAGAGAGAGAGAGAGAGATGAGGTTCTGAAATGTTGATGATACAATCTCTCTCTCTCTCTCTCTCTCTCTCTCTCTCTCTAATTTGTAAATAAAAGTAGGAAGTGTTTCCAATTTTGCACTTTGCCCATGAACTTAACATCTTCCCATATTTCCAAGCTCTCTCTCTCTCTCTCTCTCTCTCTCTCTCTCTCTCTCTCTCTCTCTCTCTCTCTCTCATTTGTAAATAAGAGTAGAAAGTGTTTTCAATTTTGAACTTTGTCCGTGAACGCAACACCTTCCCAAATTTCCAAGATCTTTCTCTCTCTCTCTCTCTCTCTCTCTCTCTCTCTCTCTCTCTCTCTCTCTCTCTCTCATTTGTAAATAAAAGTAGAAAGTATTTTCAATTGTGAACTTAACATCTTCCCAAATTTTCAAGATCTCTCTCTCTCTCTCTCATTTGTAAATAAAAGTAGAAAGTATTTTCAATTGTGAACTTAACATCTTCCCAAATTTCCAAAACCTCTCTCTCTCTCTCTCTCTCTCTCTCTCTCTCTCTCTCTCTCTCTCTCTCTCCCCTAATTTGTAAATAAAAGTAGAAAGTGTTTTCAATTATGAACTTCGTCTATAAGCTTAACATCTTCCCAAATTTCCAAGATCTCTCTCTCTCTCTCTCTCTCTCTCTCTCTCTCTCTCTCTCTCTCTCTCTCTCTCACCCTTACTCCTGCAGGTTAAATGAAAAACACTGTAATTAACAGTCATTAACTTCTGCGTTCGTATTACCAATAATTTCACCTTAAGTCGACAACATAAGCAAGTGTACATTAAAACGGGTTGGTTTACCTGGGCAGGTAATCCTATTTGTGAGGCCTTGCAACCTCGTAACTTACTCGCAAAATATAATTGCTCTCTTCTCGAGGTATTTTTGGATGCCCTAATCTACTTAACCATTCTTTTCTGCAATATCTACCTGTGGTTCGTGCGTGTCTTTGTGCAAATACTTTCACGACGGAATATTTGTGTTTATGTAGTTTAATTTGATGATAAGAAAAATTTCTTCTGTAGACTTTGTGAACTTTTTGCTGTAGAATGTAATATGTAGATTAATGTGCAGAAAGTTTTACCATCCAGCTGTTACACAACTGATGTTTCGTGGAGCAAGAATGTAATTTATAATCTTTAAGAATGTATATATATATACTATATATATATATATATATATATATATATATATATATATATATATATATATATATATATATATATATATATATATATATATATATTATATATATGTATATTTATATATAGTATATATAACCTATATATATATATATATATATATATATATATATATATATATATATATATATATATATATATATATATATATATATATATATATATATATATATATATATATATATATATATATATATATATATATATATATATATATATATATATATATATATATATTACAATGAAACGTCCACTGAACAAAGTAACAATAATCTAACCATTCTTATCCTGAAGAAGACATCAATTGAAATCCCCAAGCTAACTTAAAACCTCCCAGAGTCTCCACCAATTCCTATGTGACCCCGAAACTTCTAACAACAGAAATATGATCCTTGAAAATAGCGTAAAACCCCCATTTTCTCCTCCAGAAACAACGAACAGAAAAGATGCCTATTACTGCCTTCGGGTTCGCTTCCGGGTTACATAACTATCATGTCGTCTGAGCATCCCCACATGAGGCTTCTGGGACACTATCAGTTTCAGCCATTCAGATCGAAAGATAAGTGAGTTTGAAGTCATTCTGTTTTTGTTCGTTTATTTAGCTTTTTTAAATCGTCATTTCAGAGGACAGTTAAGTCTAGTTAAGTGGTGGTATTTTTCTGGTTTTAGTATGAACCAGGTGAGATATTCATTTATACATTATTATTAGGTATTTTGATAAGCTTCAACATGGTCCTTCTTGTATCCAATACAATATTGAGACAATGTATCCATATTGAAATAATGTATCCACTACAATAGTGAGGCAATGTATTCAGGATAATATTGAGACAATGTATCCAGTACAATATTGAGACACTGTATCCATATTGAGATGATGTATCAATACAATATTGAGACAATGTATCCATATTGAGATGATGTATCCAATACAATATTGAGACAATGTATCCAGTACAATACTGAGACAGTGTATCCATATTGAGATGATGTATCCATACTGAGTTGATGTATCCAATACAATATTGAGACAATGTATCCAGTACAATACTGAGACAATGTATCCATACTGAGATGATGTATCCAATACAATATTGAGACAATGTATTCGGTACAATACTGAGCCAATGTATCCATATTGAGATGATGTATCCAATACAATACTGAGACATTGTATCCATACTGAGTTGATGTATCCAGTGCAATATTGAGACACTGTATCCAATACAATACTGAGACAATGCATCCAACACGATATTGAGACAATGCATCCAATACAATATTGAGACAATGTATCCATATTGAGATGATGTATCCAGTACAATATTGAGGTAACGTATCTAATACAATATTGGGACAATACATCCAATGCAATACTGAGGCAATGTACCCAATACAACACTGAGGCAATGTATCCATTAATTTTCCTTTTATTCTTTTATATTACAGATGGACACTTGGCCAATCGCAATATTACTCCTCTCCATATTTAGTATCGTCTAACGACATGACAGAAAAAGAGAAAAGGAAATCTTATTGATAGAATATATATCATTGCTAATTCAAAGTCAATTGCGGAGTAAATAAAATCTTATTCAGGTCTTGTGTTTGAATTTTCATTCTGACGAATTTATGTTCGTCTGTCTATTCATCTATGTATACATGTATGGTGTATATGATATATATATATATATATATATATATATATATAGTAAACTATATATATACATATATATACGTGTGTGTATATATACATACATACATATATATATATATATATATATATATATATATATATATATATATATATATATATATATATATGTATGCACACACACACACATATATATATACATATGCATATGTGTGTGTGTGTGTGTAAGAGAGAGAGAGAGAGAGAGAGAGAGAGAGAGTGTTTCTGTATTCCAAAAGTTTTTATTCCTTAACCTATGATTATAAATCTTCTAACATTATCCTCCCGAAATCCCAAAGCTAGCATACTTCAGAACGCGTGATTGTTTGCTTATAATAACCGGTGAGGTGGGGGGGGGGGGGATATTTCCCTCTCGTCAAAATCTTCCGCCAGGTAAGCTGTCAAAGGAATCGAGTATTTTTGTTCTTTGAAGTTAATGGTGGGCGTTTGAAGAGGTGATCGACCTGTTTGGGCTTGGTTTCTATCAGTATGACAGCTCCTATTTATATATCAATGGCTGTCAATGATCCTGTAGGTTTTGTTAACGGATTATATCAATGGCAACAATAAATACATAAGTAATTCATGTTTCCATTATACTATGCATGGGAAAAGGAAAGCTTATACTTTTTTTTCATTATTATTATTATCATTATTATTATTATTATTATTATTATTATTATTATTATTATTATTATTATTCAGAAGATGAACGTTATTCGTATGGAACAAGCCAACGGTGGCCATTAACTTGAAATTCAAACTTCCAAAGAATATGGTGATCATTAGAAAGAAGTAACAGAAGGTAATGGGAAATGAAGAAAGAAGAGATCACTTATTAAACAAGAACAAACAAATTAACACATTAATAAGTAAACAGATAAAACTGCAGGTAAATTATTAACTTACAAGGAGAACGGTTTTGGGGTAGTAATGCATTGGATCTTCGCTTGAACTTTTGAAGTTCCAATTGCACGAGATCCTCAGAAAGGAATAAAGGACCCTGGAACTGAGAAGTTCAACAAGGTAAGTTAAGTGCATATATCTTAGTTTAACTAGACCACTGAGCTGATTAACAGCTCTCCTAGGGCTGGCCCGAAGGATTAGATTTATTTTACGTGCCTAAGAACCAACTGGTTACCTAGCAACGGGACCTACAGCTTATTGTGGAATCCGAACCTCATTATGACGAGAAATAAATTTCTATCACCAGAAATAAATTCCTCAGCGAGGCATATTTACTGCACGGGCAGTCAGTATCAACTACAGAGGGCCTTACGTTGTCCCACAACTCCAGTTCACTGTCGGAATGTTTTACTATTAATGAAATATACCCAGCGTAATGCGTAGTCTATATTTAATTACAGAATCACATATATAACTGCCTAGGGCAAAATCCCAACATTAATTTAGATTTTAGTGTATGTTTCATATAGGTAAACTTAATTAAATATGTTTTAATTTCCTGGGAGCTTGTACCTGTCGTGTGGCAATATAAAAAAAAAATAATTATCTGTTTAATTTACAGATTTTTTCAAAATTAATAATGGCCTTCTTTTTATTACCTGTTTTTGTTGTTTTTTTTTTTTGCTGTGGTTGTTGGCGTAATTATAAATAACAGTAACCCTTTGAATACAACTTTGCAATATCTATATTTGGTATCTTATTTCTGTAAGTTCTTACCAATGGAATGAAAGAACAATAATAATTTAAATCATAATTTTTCAAATCAAATACTCATTTGGGAGCCGACGGGGTGGGGACCTCAATGACAGTAGAATCCTCGTCCTAACTGATCCCTGAGATTGCAGAAAGAATTAGAAAAAAGGGAAAAACTGCCTGAGATACGAGATTCCATAGACTGGCCGTAGCGGACAGAGAACCGGATATTTCTGATTTTTAATTATCAAAATAATTGAACATTGATTACAATCCTCAATGACCCTTTCATGATTAGTTCAGTAGGCCGCTGGTCAATTGAAAAATAATATATTGCAATTCATTTTACATTTGGGAATTTCATTTATAGGCTGCAATTTCCCTTATATTGTCAAATTGTTTCTCTCCTTATTCGTTGAATTTATTTTCTTTTCTTTATTAAGAAAGAAATACAATCAATTGTGAATAGATGGGACTGTATAGTAGCACAGTAGCGCGGATGGGTTTTGTTTTTTTGAATTCCAAACAATTTTGACTCGTGTATGCATTTTCTTTAAGTGGAATATAAAATTTAGGCCAAAGGCCAGACGCTGGGAACTACGAGGTCATTCAGCGCCGAGAATAATGTTGTTAGGAGACGGTGGAAAGTAAGATGAAGAAAGCGAATATGAATAAGTATGATAAAAGGAATGAAAGGGGTCACAGCCAGGGGCCGAAGGGACGCCGCAAAGAACTTGAGTAATGCCTAAAGTGCACTCCGTGAGGTACATTGACGGTACTACGGCCTCCCCCTCCAAAAGGGGATTATCTTTAAAATTACATGGAATTATCTTAATGTCACCAGCTATACTATTATGTTTAATAATGCAAGAAATTATCTTAATGTCACTGGCTTTCTTATGTGGAGACCTGGTTAATTCCAGATTCTGCACCGCTTTTGTAAGTTGAAAAGATGTTTGTCTTTATTATTATTTTTTGTATCAACTGTACCTGAACAAGAGAAAAAAAGCATTAGGGAAATATGAAATGGTTTTCGATAACAATGAAGACATCTGAAGACTTCTAAAAATACTCTTGCCTTTGATAAATTTATGGGATATGACAATCAATTGCATGTTCTTTGTGAAACTGATCTCTGCATTTCGTATAAGAACGTTATCTTCTGTTTTTGAATGTGTAAGTTATATTCTGTGACAGCACTAAAAATGAAATTCAAGTGTTTTATTATTATTATTATTATTATTATTATTATTATTATTATTATTATTATTGACAGTTTGAAGGATACTTGAAATTATCATAAATCTGAAAATGTTTTTGTGATGGTGGCAGCAGCGGTGGTAGCTGTTGGAAATGCTGTAAAAAAATTTTTAATCTTTAGAGGATGGAAAGATGTTGTGGAATATGGTAAGAATACATTAGAAAAGTTCCCAAATAAATAAAAGAATAAACATATAAATAAAAGTTTACTACTGCATCAAGAGAAATGCGATAAAATAATACAAGAATTTTATAACCAAAAAAACACCATTAATTTGGTTAACTGCTTGGTATCAGTTGTATAAGATGCCTGAAAACAAGGGGGAACATACGTTTGATTTATAAAGACTAACTTAAGAAGGCTTCAGAGAAAGGTGATAGGAGGTAACAGCTTTGTAGTCTCTCTCAGATTCGCCTCTAGAATTCAGCTTAATTCTGTCTGAAGGTGAAAAGGATATTTTTGATGGCGTTCCTCTGCTTTTTCTTTCAGCTTTAACGTGACACTTATTTTGACCTGCTATGACCTGGAAGTTACAGATAGGTATGTACCTGCTGAATACTTACGTAAGAGCCAGTGGTGAGAGAGGCTATTATTATTACACACAGGAGTATTATTGATATCATTATCTGACGACCTTGTTGCGCGCTCTACGTGCGTTGGAACCAGGGGCTGCTGTCTCCTCTATCCTTCCGATCCCCTACCTACCCCACCCCCACCCGGGGCGGACAAACAGGTTTACAGGAGGAGGGTGGATGTCTCCCCTACCCGCCCATTCCCGTACCTACCCCGCCCCCACCCGGGGTGGACAAACCGGTTTGCAGGATGAGGGTGGATGTTTCCCCTACCCTCCCTATCCCCTACCTACCCATCCTCCACCCGGGGTGGACAAACAGATTGGCATGAGGAGGGTGGATGTCTCCCCTACCCTTCCGTACCCCTACCTACCCCGCTCCCACCCGGGGTGGACAAACCGGTTTGCAGGGGGTGGGTGGCTGTGTCATGTCTCCCCTACTGTCACCTAGAAAAGACAAACAAGATCAAATCCTCTCGGATTTTATTATTTATAGATTCAAAAGGGTGAAGAATTAAATTCACTGGAGAGTGCGGTCATATTCCGGGGACTGTGTTTATTGCACACAAATATTTTACTACTATTATTATTTAAATCAAAAGAGCGAAGGATGGAAATCATTGAGATTGCGGTCATTTTCCAGTAACTGGACTAAAATTGAAGGTTTTTAAAATCCGCCAGGTCTTATTTTCGAACGTTATATATTAAGGAGATATTGAAGAAAGGACTGAAATATATTTTTTATTATATATCAAACTGAGTTAAGGATTTTCATCATTCATATCTGGCTTTTTACTGAGAAAGAGGCCTTGACGAGGAAATTAATGCTGATCAGAATGATAGGAGACTTTAAACAGATGAACAAAACAGCCTTTAATTAGATGCAAAGTAGAATATATATATATAAAAAGAGGAGAGATTTAACGGCTCAGAAACGTATTAAAGATAACGATTCCCTGACAAGGAACACATGGATAAGCACTGGATAAAAATCCCCTGAATTGAGAAAAACAAGAGACAAGAAATAGATAAAAAACGCTCCCAGGTGTGAGTTGGATATAAGATAAAATTATCACTGAAAGGTAAAATGTTTGAGTGAGGTAGGAACTATATAATGAGTTTTAATACTTTGATTATTGATACTGTCACCTCACGAAGTCCTTGAGTTACTGTTTCTGTTTATTAAAACGCAATGTTCAGCTCTCTCTCTCTCTCTCTCTCTCTCACACACACTTTTTGGTCTGCTGCTATTAAAAATCAAGCCTCCAGTCATTGCCAGCCTCTAGATAATTATGTTTCTTTCGTTCCACTTCGAAAAATCAAGTTGGATGTAGCTTATAATTACTATATTTTTGTTGTGCTAAAAACATTTCTGTGTACACGCACACACACGCACAGAGAGAGAGAGAGAGAGAGAGAGAGAGAGAGAGAGAGAGAGAGAGAGAGAGAGAGAGAAAGAGAGAGAGAGAAGAGTTGGGGTTTGCTGATAAAACTCAATCTGGGAGGCTCGAGAAATCAGAAATATCTCGACACCATAGATCATTACAATGTATTCCCTTGACACTCACCTGTCGTCACAACGCAAAATGAAATTCCCTCCCTCTCCCCCTCCCTCCCCGCTTCCTACTCCCCCTCCCCCACATCATTTTTCCCTTCCACGCCTAAGAGACGTCCTCAAGTTCAGGTAAAAAGTAATTACCATATCCACCCACCTGAATGTCACCCACCTGAGTAGAGAGAGAGAGAGAGAGAGAGAGAGAGAGAGAGAGAGAGAGAGAGAGAGAGAGAATAAAAAGCCCAAGTCAATCTCTCAACTCCATCAGCCAGATTTCATGTATCGTAAGACCAGTTCATTTCCATAAATTCATTAGCTCTTCTGGTAAGCCAACTTTCAATGGGGATTCCCCCGAGAGATCTTTTGCCCTTGTCCGAACTCGCTGGTGTCTCTGGCTTCGGCTTGAGGTATAACCTAACTTAAAATGACTGTTATTGAATCAGACCTTCGTTTTATGGGAAATTTTATAATACGTTTAAAGGCTTCGGTACCTCGTTGTTGCGCAGGATGTTTGACAGTCAGGTGAGGGAATTAGATCCACGTCGTCACGTCGTTTTGTCCGCAGGCGTCTCTTCTCTGTCCGAAGCTCCATCATGAAAGGTGGAGTCATGAATGATGTTTGGGACCAGGAGAGAGTGACGTGTGGCGAGGTTTTCATCCTCGTTCTCACGCCTCTCTTCTTTTTTTTTTTTTTTTCCCTTCCTCTCATTTCTATTTCTCTCCTCTCTTTGCCACCTTTTCAATCTCTATTTTAGAAGTTACATTAGCAGTTCATGTTTTCTTTTTTTTTTTGGGGGGGGAAATGGTTCCTTACCCCCCACGTTTTTCTCTGCACATGCGCTAACTCTTGAAAAGGTCAGGTCATCCTAGGTCATTCTTGGTTAGTGGAGGACGAGCGTGAGTCACCTTGAATGACGAGAGAGAAATGCCCAGTGCCCAAAGGTAAGATGGAGAATAAGAGAGGCAGGATATTTTAAAGCCATCGAAGCATTTTGCAATATAAGATAGACCTGTAAAAGTTGATCATGAGAAAATAAAACATTGCTCTATGAGATACTTTCGTAAACAAGCAAAGAATTACCATATATATATATATATATATATATATATATATATATATATATATATATATATATATATATATATATATATATATATATATATATATACAGTATACATAAATTTCTGACTCTCATCGGAATCGAACCCGGTCTTTCAAATGAAAGGCCAGGTCGTTACCAATTGATCCACGCCCTGGCCTCTCATTTCGATCCCGATGTGAATCGAACATTTATTTCTGTGAAACATATATATGTACATTAGTTATATATATATATATATATATATATATATATATATATATATATATATATATATATATATATATATATATATATATATATGTATAAACAAAGGACCTACACTAAAGGTAAGATAACAAACCTTTACACAAACTAACACACACAAATACACATACACACACGCACACACAACACAATTGCCGTCTGACGGTCGTTCGAAAACTTCTCCAATTTCGTTAGCAAAACCTCCACCCCTGTCCTAAACAGGTTACGTACCACCACCAAACAGATTCCTTGAACAGTCCTACTCATCAGTAACCTAATTTGTTACTTAAGCGAACAAAACAGGATCATGTCTGTTAAGGGAATTTTTTTTTAGTTTTTTTTTTTTAATCGTGGCATAGCAACGAGACTTAAATAGACATAATGTATGTCTAGTCTTTGATATTGATTTTCCTTCAGCAGTTTCTTAGGTCAAGGTAGACAGATAAATATTTAGACAGAGATAGATTTATCAAACACTAAATCACAAAACTTTCATAATTACAAAAGATTCCCCGTAGAGGGTGGGGGCCGGGGTAGTGCCATCATTGCACCTCACGCGGTACACTGTAGGCAGAACTTAAGGTTCTTTACGACGTGCCTTCCTTAGGCCCTTAGCTGCGACCCCTTTCATTCCTTTTGCTGTACCTCCGTTCATATTCTCTCTCTTCCATCTTCCTTTCCTCAACCCTCTCCTACCAACTGTTTTTCAACATTATTTTCAGCGCTGAATGATCTCATAGGTCCCAGCACTTGGCCATTGGCCTAAATTTTTTATTCTAATTCCAGTTCAATTCCAATAATTACATAAAATTCAAAATTACAATAGATTTATCTTACAAATGACCTGGAGAATGCACAACAATAAAATTATAGGTAACAAAAATAATAAATTATTCTTTGTATGTGCCAAATATAAATAAACAAAAAAATCCATAATACTTCCGAGATATATTAAAGAAAAACACGCGTGCCTACAGAAAAAAAACCATAAAACAGCCACCATACCTATTTAATAACTTACAATCAACCTTTCTCTGAAAAAACTTCAAACATATAAAATAAAGATGCACTGAAATATATTAAAGAAAACCACACGTACTAATAGGAAAAAAATCCAAAATCCGCACCTGTTTAATGACTTTCAGGCATCTCTCTCTCTCTCTCTCAAAAAAAAAAAAAAAAAAAAAAAAAAAAAAGAACCGCCAGGGGTAAAGGAGTAAAGGTTAGGACAGGTAACAGGACCCTAATGAGTATACATCACCTGTGGTACTTCGTCGTTGCCTTGAGACCAAAGTTTGAAATGATGTTTATAAGATTTTTTTATAAACTCTTCACAAGCGTCGGGGGAGTTTTTAATCTGACTAAAGATAACGAGATGATGAAAAGGGATGGTAAAAGGGACACTTGTTTTGGACTGTTTATCTTAAAATTCTATGCACATTGCTCTCTCTCTCTCTCTCTCTCTCTCTCTCTCTCTTATATTAAATCGTTACTGTATTTGGAAATTCTCTGTTTAACTTAATATTCTACGGACATGTTGCTCTCTCTCTCTCTCTCTCTCTCTTTCTCTCTCTATCATATGATAAATCATCATTGCATTTGGACTGATTAACCCAACATTCTATACATAATGCTCTCTCTCTCTCTCTCATATAATAAATCTCATTGCATTTGGACTGGTTAATTCATCATTCTATGCATAATGCTCTCTGTCTGTCTGTCTGTCTGTCTGTCTGTCTGTCTGTCTCTCTCTCTCTCTCTCATATAATAAATCATCATTGCATTTGGACTGGTTAACTCAACATTCTATACATAATGCTCTCTCTCTCTCTCTTCTCATATAATAAATCTCATTGCATTTGGACTGGTTAATTCATCATTCTATTCATAATGCTCTCTCTCTATCTGTCTCTCTCCCATATAATAAATCATTATTGCATTTGGACTAGTTAACTCAACATTCTATACATAATGCTCTCTCTCTCTCTCATATAATAAATCATCCTTGGATTTGGACTGGTTAATTCACCATTCTATGCATAATGCCCTCTCTCTCTCTCTCTCTCTCTCTCTCTACCTAAGCTACCACTATTTGACCTGAAGATTCTACTTCGATGTGATCAGATTCCCATAATTCAGAAATCACCGCACACCAAGACAGAGAGACGAGACAACAAGACGGACTTCAGGACCTAAGTAACAGCATCAGATATAAAGACCCTTTTTCCTCTTTCCTCCGAGGAGAATTCACTGTAAAGAGGAGGACAACAAGCTTTCTCTCTTAAACTGTCTTGGAAATCTAGGAAGAACTCGTCCGGAGGAAAGTGGGAAGTGTTGTCTCGACGTCGTGGAGAGAGGAATAAAAAATTGAGAAAAATTCGAGGCAAAAAAATGTTTAATGAGATGGGAGATTCTTTTTGTGTTGCTTTCGAAAGTTTTTGTTTGTTCTTTTTTTGTTTTCTGGTGTTAGAAAGCAAGAGAAGAAGAAGAAGAAGAAGAAGAAGAAGAAGAAGAAGCAGAGAGAAGCAAAATAAAGGATAGAGGATGCTGGAGAAAGATAGGGTAAGTGATAATAATGCTAAATAATGCCTGAGAAAAGATAGGAACTATACTACGGATGGTCTCTTGTTTGTCAATTTTTCATAAGTTGTATCTTAACAGAAATCTTTCACATTCACAACTGATACATGATTTCCCTTTTTCCTGCCGATCGACCAGATTTGCTGAACAGTAGCACTGATATGTAGTAAATGTACCTTGCTGTCGAACTTCTCAGTTCCAGTGGTCCTTTATCCCTCACACATTTGGACTGTGGAACAGCCTCCTTAAGGATCTCGTGAAATTGGAACCTCAAAACATCAGGCAAAGATGGAATGCATTGCTACCCTAAAGCAATTCTCCTTGTATTTTGTAATTTACTCACATTTATATCTATTTATTTATTAATTTGTTAATTCATTTTTATTCTTTTCTGTTGGCTGATCTCATCTTTCTGTATTTCCCATTACCTTCTGTTACTTCTTTCAAATGAACACTATCCCTTTAGAAGCCTGAATTTCAAGTCAATGGACCCTGTGGTGGGCTTGTTTCATATGAATAGGGTTCACATTCTGAATAATAATAATAATAATAATAATAATAATAATAATAATAATAATAATAATAATAATAATAATAATAATAATCAAGATAGCAACAGCTGGAGGAGGCTCCTCAAAAAACAGCGACCCGATTAGGGATTAAGCCGAGAAGAAGAAGAAAAAGAAGAAAAAAGAGGCTCTACTTTGCTCAACGAATGCCTCACCTCTCCCCGTTCTTTCGCACTCTGGCGACGTAAATAAAATAAAAAACAAGAGAGAGAATTATAAATCACTTATCGGTTCATAACTCACTTAGGATCTGTAATGCGGCGGAGAGCATTACTTAATTACCAATTGATGCAAATGAGGGGGGTTGGCATAATTGGATTATCAATTTGATGACAAGGTAATTGAGGTAATCACTTATCATTTTCAGAACTCATCCGGCCGTGATTTTTCGTTCCATTATTTGGGCCGAATTTACTTGCGTGTTGCGTAATTAATGTTCTTGAGTGTTTGAGTCTATTGCATGATTTCCTGATTAAGATGAAATGTTCCTTATGTATGTTTTTATTGTTGCGGTTTATTCAAAGCTTAGGGAGGAGTTCATTTGAATGAGATTATTCATCTCGAACAATAATGACTGCTTCAATTCCCCTTGTATTTTAATAATTTACTTACATTTTTATCTATATATGTCTTAATTTATTAACTGACTTTTTCTTTTCTAATAACTGATCTCTCCTTTCTGTATTTCTCATTATCTTCTGTTACTTCTTTCTAATGAACGCCTTATTCTATGGAAGCTTGAATTTCAAGTCAGTGGCCCCTGTGGTGAGCTTGTTCCATATGAATAGGGCTCACCTTCTGAATAATAATAATAATAATAATAATAATAATAATAATAATAATAATAAATAAGTCATTATACAGTGACGATCCTGTAGAAAAATCGCGAAATGTTTTTAAAATATGAATAATGAACAACATTGTAGCACCATGACTGAAAATGGTGATAAAAGACAATTGATATTTTGATATCTAGCTTGTCATAGATCGCCATTAATATGTTGTAAGGGAAACTACGGTAATGGAATATGTAAGAAGAGTATTTTCTTCAATACATTAAAATCATTGCTATTTCAAGGAACAGAAAATCACAGCTACAGATGAACGATACCTCTTCTCTTGATAATGATTACAGCAGCCCCTTTTAAATACATAATGTTTTTGTCATGTCGATTAGGATCAAAGCCTTTACGCTTTCTGAATATTTCTTTATCTCAGAGTCTTTAAGCAGATAAGAATTTTAATTAATAAAAAGATTATATCTTTACCTGGTTTCCAGAGTCAGGGAGACCATATTCCCTGGCTTGGCTGTTCGCTTATTGCCAATAAAAAAACTCGCATTTTGTATCGGTTAGAGAGAGAGAGAGAGAGAGAGAGAGAGAGAGAGAGAGAGAGAGAGAGAGAGAGAGAGAGAGAGAGAGAGAAATCAATTTTCGATAAGTGCATTTCACCCGTGTTTTTGGGGATTCACAAATCAGTCTTACGGAGGAATTGAGATTGTTTTATGAGAGTGAGAGAAGAGACTCAAATCTTTATGTAGACAGAATCTAGTTTTTATCAAAGATTATCATGTCGAATTTGTTCTCGAACAGTTCCCTGAGATGTTACATTAAGATGATACGAATAACTGATAATGTCTGCTTTATTATGTAGGTGTTAACTCTATTTTTTCTTTCTTAAATGCGAAGATTTGTCAACTCTTATGTGACGCAAATATGAAAAGATCCGTATACAGAGAATTACATTATTAATGTTACAGCTATTGTCAAATAATTGGTAATATTTTATTTGTTTTGTAGGTGTTAAAACTATTTTTTTATTCTTGAATGCGAAGATTTATCACTCTTTCTGTGTGACATAAGATCTGTACGCAAAGAGAGATTAGAACTTAGTATGAATTATATTGTTAATGTTACAGCTAATATCATTATTCAGACCAGATCAAAGGCTTATAAGAACTGGACATATGACAGCATTTTTCAACGCTGATTTTTTTTCAGTAACATCCACACATTTTCAGGAAATGTTGCTGAATGAGAAATTAATAGAATTAAGAGTTTTAAGATTGGAATATCGAAATAAAACTGTGATAATGAAGAATACCCAAAGAGAAATTAACTTAACAGAAGCTGAGTACTTCACTGAATAACGAAATTTTTGACATGTAACCCCAAAAGCATTGCAATACAGTTTTTGACGAGTGTCATCAACCCTTGCACTATGATATTGCTTTTTGACCCTGAGGGGTTAAAACGACCTCTTTCACTAGAGAGCCCTTGGCGTTTTACGCGTGTTTAGCTTTCATCAACGAAATAAAGTTCCATTACAGCGGAATAATTGTATTCCTTTTATACGAAAAGAGGTCTGGAGGTGAACAGGTCTTTAAAAAAAAAGCTATATCCTGCCAAGGTGGGTAAAGTGAGTATTACTTTTTCCCAGTTAAAATCTGACGTCGAATGCAACGGTATTTTGTATCTGTTCCCTGTTATATTTTTGTGTAAGCCTGATATATGAAGGTGTGCGTTATATGTTAAGTTTTTACAGTCCGGTCTTCTCTCTTCCTCTCTCTCTCTCTATGTTATTTTCCGGTGATACAACATATTAATTCTTTTTGTAAATCTGTTGTATACATTAAATGTAAAATATATATATATATATATATATATATATATATATATATATATATATATATATATATATATATATATATATATATATATAATATATATAAAGCAGATAACAGTTAGAACCTGCTATTATCACGTCTTGCCAAGAGCTTTCATGAAACATCTGTGAAATTTTTAATTAACAGAGCTGCAATGTGCATTGCATAACATATGCCATGTTATGAAAGGGCCATTCGCTTTTGAATGTCTAATTTTTTTTTTTTTTTTGCAACGCAGGACTTTCTCAAAACAAAAAGAAAATCACAATTAGTCAGTTATTTCTCTGTATGAATTTCATGGGCTTTTTCAATAGAATTTAATGGAAAAGGACAGAGTGTTTTATAAGGATGAAACAGGGCGGACAAAGCTTGTTACAGCTGTGAAGTTTAAACGCTTAATCAATCATTACAGTTACTGTTTTATATCTGTTCGTTTTAGAAATATTATACTTTGTTAAACGTCTGGTTATAATCATGCTTGTGATGTCTACTGTGTGTTTACACAGGGGAGTCTGTGTACAGTTTCTGTGTTTACATATTCATGCTGTGTACTTTACAAATAGGTTGTGTTCTTTGCTCAGCAGGACGAACCACTAGACGTGTGTGTATGAGTGTGTATGTGTGTGTGTTTGCATACCTTCACAATACGACCGATATCTGTGAGTGTACACATTCTTGAGTTAGCAAATTCATTCAGCAGGACGAACCACTAGAAGTGTGTGTATTAGAGTGTGTGTGTGTGTGTGTGTGTGCTTGTATATGCTTATAATACGACCGATATCTCTGAGTGTACACATTCTTGACTGAGCAAATTCATTCATATCGTCATCATCAGCTAACTTTTTACATATTACTAACTTGTACGACTGTCGTGCCAATACTGATCAAATCGTATATTTTGAATTCATATGAGCTCAAGGAAGATGTCTGCTTCTCAAAAGCAGGTCACAAATTTTCATGGTCATTGGTAGTTTGCAACTAATTTATCTTGATGACCTGTTTGAGTGTGACCTTAGGTCAGTTTTATGCAAATCATAATAGCCTAAATATCCAAAACTTTTGAGGGAACTACAAATTATATATGTGAAAGTAGGTATAAATGTTCCGAGTGCCTTTCCTAGATGTTTATCAAATGCGCTCGCCGATGAAAGTAAGAAAATATAAAAAAATCTATTTATAAAAATTAATGAAATCCAATTTTTCCAAGCGGATTTTAATGAGGAAAATTAAAGGAAAAATTTGGGAACCTCATTTGACCTAATAAAGGTACAGACTGACCCTATCCCTCCTGTATGTAAATAAAAATCGTTAGATATAGGTACTTTGATCATCACAAAAATTGTGGATGAAATAAATTAACAATTGGTGGACGCAGAACACAAAGATACTTGCACTGTTTACAGGTGAGAGTGACCTAGTTTTTCAATTTCACTTAAAGGGTCGCTGATGATTTCAACAGCGGAAGGTGTTCTCAGTCATAATATGATAACAGATTTTTTTTTATAAGTATAACTGTAATAATTCATTTGTGTGTTCTGTTACATCACATGTAAGTTGAGTGATACGGCTGACGATAATCAGAATAATTTAACTGTTGATGTAAAATGTTCCTTCGTATGTAAACAGGATGACTTGAAAGATATCAGTCTCTGATGCTGTAGAACAGGCACAGGGGCATATTATCGTAGGGAGGTTATTTATTTGAGGGCCAAAGTAACAAAGAACTCTAAGCGCACTTAACAAATTCGCCAGTGATCTACAAAATCAGAAATAACCAGCCATTCTCTGAAATGAATAAAGAATCTTTGGCTAGAAAACTCATATTATCTTTGGAGAAACCTAGATATCTATGAGTGCCAGTTTATGGACGTGCCGTGCCTATAGGCCAGCAGGAAGCTGATTTTATAGAAGTGCTACAACTCAAAAAGAGTACTTAAAAAAAAATATCAGACCAAGGTATCTATGAGTTTCAGAGCTTATGGGGTTGCATTAAAGCCAGCAGCTTTTTATGATTGCACCAGACGCTTATTATGCTGATTCAGTGTTTTAACAAAGTGACTGAGTCATCCTAAGCGGAAAAGAAATGACTTATGTTAATCAATTAGTGATTCACAACTGGTTAAATATTAAGCACCATATATCCCAAAAAATATGGTTGATAATAATTTTCAAGAATATGAAAGCAGGCAAGCAAACAAGCAAGATTTGAAATGGAGGAAGACTACACCTCCTCCTCTCTCTCTCTCTCTCTCTCTCTCTCTCTCTCTCTCTCTCTCTCTCTCTCTAACCTTCATTGCATCACTGTTGATTGGTAATAGCCCTGAAAATCCATACACCGCCATTGTTCGCGTAACGTGTTGTTAATTAATTACTTTATGAGGCAGGCATCGAGGGGACTTGTCCTGACTTTTATTAAAAAAAAGAGGCAAATAAGAGATTGCTTTTTTTCCAGGTGGGGGGAAGGGGGGAGGGGTTTAGCTGATCCATTGTTCTGTGCGATAGTAGTTTGTTAATCCTTCTTAATTTCCTTCCTAGGACTGCTTTAGATTCAATTAAATTTTAGTTACATTCCTCTTTCCAGGTGTCCTAATTTACCTGATCCTTTGTACTATGTAACAGTAGTTTGGTAATCCTTCTTAAATTGATTCCTAGGATTGCTTTAGATTCACTTAAATATCAGTTACATAATACCTTTTTCAGGTGGGCTAACTACCCACCCTACTCAAATATTAGTTATATATTCCCCTTTCCAGGTGGGCTAACTATCCACCTTACCCAAATAACAGTTACATATTCCTCTTTCCAGGTGGCCTAACTATCCACCTTGCTCAAATATCAGTTACATATTCCTCTTTTCAGGTGGCCTGACTATGCACCTTACTCAAATATTAGTTACATATTCTCTTTCCAGGTGGGCTAACTATCCACCTTGCTCAAATACCAGTTACATATTCCTCTTCCCAGGTGGCCCAACTATCCACCTTACTCAATTATTAGCTACATATTCCCCTTTCCAGGTGGGCTAACTAACTACCTTGATCACATATTAGTTACATATTCCTCTTTCCAGGTGGGCTAGCTATCCACCTTACTCAAATATTAGTTACATATTTCTTTTTCCAGTTGGGCTAACTATCCACCTTACTCAAATATTAGTTACATATTCCTCTTTCCAGGTGGGCTAACTAACTACCTTGATCAAATATTAGTTACATATTCCTCTTTCCAGGTGGCCTAACTATGCACCTTACTCAAATATTAGTTACATATTCCTTTTTCCAGGTGGCCTAACTATCCACCGTACTCAAATATTAGTTGCATATCCCCTTTCAACTATCCACCTTACTCAAATATGAGTTACATAGTCCTCTTTCCAGGTCGCCTAACTATCCACCTTACTCAAATATTAGTTACTTATTTCTCTTTCCAGTTGGGCTAACTATCCACCTTACTCAAATATTAGTTGCATAATCCTCTTTCCAGGTGGGCTAACTATCCACCTTACTCAAATATTAGTTGCATAATCCTCTTTCCAGTTGGGCTAACAAACTACCTTAATCAAATATTAGTTACATATTCCTCTTTCCAGGTCTGCTAACAAACTACCTTAATCAAATATTAGTTACATATTCCACTTTCCAGGTAGGTTAACTATCCACCTTGATCAAATATTAGTTACATATTCCTCTTTCCAGGTGGGCTAACTATCCACCTTACTCAAATATCAGTTACATATTCTTATTTCCAGGTGGGCTAACTGTCCACCTTACTCAAATATTAGTTAAATCCTCTTTCCAGGTGGGCTAACTAACTACCTTATTCAGATATTAGTTACATAATTTCAAATAACTAACTACCTTATTCAGATATTAGTTACATATTCCTCTTTCCAGATGGGCTAACTAACTACCTTAGTCAAATATTAGTTACATATTCCTCTTTCCAGGTGGGCTAACTAACTACCTTGATCAAATATTAGTTACATATTCCTCTTTCCAGGTGTGCTAACTAACTACCTTACTCAAATATCAGTTACATATTCCTCTTTCCAGGTGGGCTAACTAACCACCTTCACTCAAATATTAGTTACATATTCCTCTTTCCAGGTGGGTAACTAACTGCCTTATTCAGATATTAGTTACATATTCCTCTTTCCAGGTGGGCTAACTAACTACCTTATTCAGATATTAGTTACATATTCCTATTTCCAGGTGGGCTAACTAACTACCTCACTCAAATATTAGTTGCATATTCCTCTTTCCAGATGGGCTAACTAACTACCTCACTCAAATATTAGTTACATATTCCTCTTTCCAGGTGTGCTAACTAACTACCTCACTCAAATATTCGTTACATATTCCTCTTTCCAGGTGGGCTAACTAACTACCTCACTCAAATATTAGTTACATATTTCTATTTCCAGGTGGGCTAACTAACTACCTTATTCAGATATTAGTTACATATTCCTCTTTCCAGGTGGGCTAACTAACTACCTTATTCAGATACTAGTTACATATTCCTATTTCCAGGTGGGCTAACTAACTTACTCAAATATTAGTTGCATATTCCTCTTTCCAGATGGGCTAACTAACTACCTCACTCAAATATTAGTTACATATTCCTCTTTCCAGGTGGGCTAACTAACTACCTCACTCAAATATTAGTTACATATTCCTCTTTCCAGGTGGGCTAACTAACTACCTCACTCAAATATTCGTTACATATTCCTCTTTCCAGGTGGGCTAACTAACTACCTCACTCAAATATTAGTTACATATTCCTCTTTCCAGGTGGGCTACCCCTCCACGAGTTCCTTCTCTCTCATGACGATGGATGTCCCGTGATTCGAACTACTTTAGTATTTCGGAAGTGCCCTGGCAGTGCCTCACCCAGAAGGCGTTCACGCGTTCATTTTCCCGTCCAGTAATCAGGGTAACTCCCTAGGGATCGCCCTAATCCCCGGGGGAATTGGGTATATTCGACAGGCAATGGACGGGAGGAGGAAAATGAACTTTAGCTTCTATTTCCGAAGTCCGCTTGCGTCGCAGGTCATCAAGTCTGTCGGGGAATTAGAAGAAAGTTGAGGAATTTGTTGATTTCTCTCAAAAAACGAGAGAAAATTAAACCACAGAATTCTGCTGTTTTTAATTTTTCCATTAATTCGACTTTGCAAAATGATTTTCACTTACATCTGCAAGTTTGCAAGCACGCGAATTTCGTGAAATTTCACGTTTTTCTATCAATTTTTGCTGATTTTGATTTCTCCATTAATTCGACTTTGCAAAATGATTTTCACTTTCATTGGCAAAATGTTTCACACATGAATTTCTTGATATTCCACGTTTTTCATTTATTTCACTGATGCATTATATTTCGTATTGCGTTTTTGTGTTTTTTCATGGAAAATTTTCCAGAAATCTAGATTTTATGATAAAAATATATTTTTTAATAAATTTGTAATTTATTTACCCTCAACGTTTATAACGTTCTCATTGGATATTATCTTGAAGCTTTTTTTTATTAGATGTTTTCCATGCTTATCTGTAAATGAGATCATTACATTTCAAAACCAACCTACGATTCTGGTAAGAGTAGTGACTTTTGCGTAAATACAAAACATACACACACACACACACACACACACACAACACTCACTCACGTACACGCTCATTGATCAAAACGAAGATATACAGTATGTTATTATATATATACATATATATATAAATTATTAAAATAATGATACATCAACAACAAATAAAAACATCTAGTTCATTTAAACGAGTCTATTGCTGTCACGCGAATTATCTTTTAAGGGTTTTCTCACTGTAGATTTTATGACTCACCTTCACCGTGAGGGAAATAAATGATATATACTTTTTTAAGAAAGGGAAAAATGACCTGGTCCTTGGGGAGTTACACCCAGACATCAAAAAAAAGTTTATCTTGCCTTCGGGATCCAAACTCGGAAACATATAGTGAAGGGGAAAGTTGTGTGAAAGTACTGCCTTGTTCGCCTCCGGAGAATTAAGTTAAGGTCATTAATTTGAGACTGGCTTATTTCTCTCTCTCTCTCTCTCTCTCACTATATATATATATATATATATATATATATATATATATATATATATATATATATATATATATATATATATATATATATATATACATATGTAGGAGAGAGAGATTTAGAGTGAAATATATATATATATATATATATATATATATATATATATATATATATATATATATATATATATATATAGAGAGAGAGAGAGAGAGAGAGAGAGAGAGAGAGAGAGAGAGAGAGAGAGGAAAAACAAATTCTGACTCTCGGCAGTATCTTCTTCTTCCTTTCTGCTTAGCTTAATCTTTAGTCGGGGTCACTGTTTTTCATGAGAACCATAAGTTTTTCTTCCGGTATATGGGAGGCTAATTGTGACATGTAGTGTTCTCGAATAAAATTACTTGTTAATAAAGGTCCTTGTGACGTTTGTTTTACTTTTCTTTTACGATTCCCAAAGGAGTTTAGTGAGACAAATAGGCCTATAGCGAACTAAGGGATGTGGCAACGCGCGTTCTAGGCCGTGACCACACCTCAACCCTGACGGGATAACAGGTGAGTCATAGGTCATAAAACTGAGGAGCAAGGTCGTCTTTGAAAACTGAAATATCTCTTACGCTTGTAGAAGTACACTTGGAATATTCTTTCATTTACCTTTATGCAAATTTTGCAAGAAGAAATCATTCACAAATTAAGATTTTTCTTACATTTTTATCTATTCATTAATTAATTCGTTAATTTATTTTTCTTTTCTGATAACTGATCTCATCATCCTGTATTTCAAATTTATCTTCCGTTACTTCTTTCAAATGAACACTACAATTTTCTTTGGAAGCTTAAACTTCAGATCAATGGCCCGTGTGGCGTGCTTGTTCAATATGGATAGGGTTCATCATCTGAATAATAATAATAATAATAATAATAATAATAATAATAATAATAATAATAATAATAATAATAATAATAATACAAGGCATACCTTGAATACCGTGAACTCAGAGATTATTTCGATAAAAGCTTCGTAACAAAAATAAATAAAGCCAAAAGTTTTAACTTTTCCAAATCCTAATGATCAAAACTTGAATGGTAGAAATTATGGTCACAGACCGTCTACGGATACTTCAACAGCATCGTGAAATATCCCTTATCATTCGTTAATATTCGTGTGTTAGATTAGGGTGAAATCGTCCTTTTCCTCATAATTCGTCACTGGCCCCACCTCCAACAGCCGCCCCCGAGTCATCACTGCTCTCTCTCTCTCTCTCTCTCCACCCACAACATCCGCAGTCATTAATTTATGCAAACACATCCCACACTTTATTAAGGTCAGGTTAGATTGTCTTTTGGGGGGCCTTTTATCCAGTAATGAGGACCAGGGCGAATTGGGCAATTAGGGAATGATTGACTTCGTTTTCTCGGGGACATGGACGTTATTGGGTGTTTGACCTGACTGAAGGATGGTCCGCGGGTATTATATTAAACTTGGTAACACGTTAGGTGAGATTGATTTTTAAGAAAATCTGATTTAATACAGTTTCGGTTTTATATGGATTTTTGTTATTAAGTAAAGAAGATTATTATTGCCTTCTCAACTAATTATACATATACATGTACATATATACTGTATATATATATATATGTATGTATGTATGTATGTATATATTATATGTATATATATATATATCTATATATATATCATATAGATATTATATACATATGTATGTAGATATATACATACACACACATGCATATATACTGTATATATGTGTGTGTATAAATATATTTAGGTATGTACATACATACATATATATACATTTGCATGTATGTATGTATGTATACGTGTGTATGTGCACAATCTAAACAAACACACAGCACCCACATCCGTACAACCAGCGAGTTTCTACACACGTAAATCCAGTCCCAAGATACCCGTGTAGTTTATTAAGCTCAGCCCTGCCGGTATAACCAGCCGCTGGCTAAAGAGACTGTAGAGGCCGTGAATCCTCAGACAAATGAAAACAGAAGCCATCCCGGATGGAAGGGGATATCAAGCTATTGCTGCCATCTACGGAGGGGAGACGTAATTAACACGCAGGTGTAACGAGGCCTCGGCAAGGCTACCTGAGATCACCTTTTGGTGTTATTGAAGCGAGTGAGTCTCGTTTGTTTACGTTTGTGAAATGGGCTGGTTTTCAGCCTGGTTTACGTTTTGATTAGACGCTTTCAGGCGATTGATCTAACGTATGAAATGTGTTTTTTTTTCTTGTTAGGTTTGTATTAGCAGTTTTCATTTTGAAGGTTGCTGGGTGAAGAAGAAAAATGAATTGGTATATCGTGGTGTCACTGAAAACTCATACTGTCATTATTATCGTTATCATTATTGTTATTATTATTATTACTATTATTATTATTATCATTGTTATTATTATTCAGAAGATGAACCCTATTCATGTGGAACAAGCCCACCACAGGGGCCACTGACTTAAAATTCAAGCTTCAAAAGAATAGCGTTCGTTAGAAAGAAGTAACAGAAGGTAATGGGAAATACAGAAAGAAGAGATCACTTATTAAAAAACAAAAAATAAATTAACAACTTAATAAACAAATAGATAACAATGTCAGTAAATTATTAAATTATAAGGAGAATTGTACTAGGGTAGTAATGCAGTGCTTCTTCGCTTGAACTTCTGAAGTTCCAGTTGCAGGACATCAGAAAACAAGAATATTTTGGGGGTCCTTGACAATCAAAATTTCGGAGAAAATCTTGGGCCAAAAACGATCCCCTTAAGTTGCGCACTCAAGGTTCCTCACTCTATAATGAAGCTAAATTTGGAAGCAAAAATATGCATCTTTACTCTGTGGCCCACTTGCTAACGTGGTGAGAAAAGAATGAGGTATATGTATAGATAGACCCACAGATAGATAGATAGATAGATAGATAGATAGATAGATAGATAGATAGATAGATAGATAGATAGATAGATATCGGAAATGTGGGCTTATTCGTGAACGCTGACGAGAGAAAGTGGAAATTCCAACTCATACGAACTCAAAACCGAAATCCCTTCAGTTTCTTAAACCAGAAACTTAACCCAACAAAATTCCTCAAGAGAGGAAACGCAGATAGCGACAAATACCTCCGGAATTTCGCTTTGAATAAACACGGGGAGAGTTATGGAGACTCTTCAGGCTAAAGGTGTTTTGGCTGTTTTAGGTAATGCGGACAAGTTTGAAACTGGCAGCGGCACTCTTGAAAATCTCCTCTTCATTTAGCTTCGAATCTCTTGGTAATTTTTCTTCCTGAAAGTTTGGTATAGGGAGGAGGTGAGTAGGAGGAAGGAGGAGGGGGAGGAGGGGAGAGGCTGTGGCCATATGAGGAGGAGGAGGAGGAGGAGGAGGAGGAGGAGGAGGAGGAGGAGGAGGAGGAGGAAAGGAGGAGAAGGAGAAGGAGGATGAGGAGAAGGATGAGGAGGATGAGGAGAAGGAGGATGAGGAGGAGAAGAAGGAAGAGGAGGAGGAGGAGGAGGAGGAGGAGGACGATGAGGAGGGGAGGAGGATAGATTGCTGCAGGCGAGTGACAACAAGGAGGCATATTTCCATTTTTCCAAATATCTATCTATCTATCCATCTACCTATCTACCTATCTATCTACCTACCTACCTACCTATCTATCTATATATCTACCTATCTTTCTGTCTATCTATCTACCTATCTATTTATCTATCTATCTAGCATTTAGCCACATACCCAATTCCACGTTGTCTGCGACAACAACAGGTAAACATTATTAACTTATGTCAATAATTTTTTTCCTTTTTAATTTTTAAACCTGATCAGCTACCCGCTCTCAAATTTTGAGTTTCGTTGGCATTGTCAGTTTTCTTAACGATATTTAAACTGTGAGCATCAAGGACGAACAATCCTTCTGTATATACCAAAGGCATTCCCGTTACATATATACTTAAAGGTACCTCTTATTAATAATCATTCGAATTGGATGTCTGCCCCGAGCAATGTATACGGAGTAAATTAATTACATCTTCATTATATCTCGCTAATGTAATCTCTGGAGACGGTACAGGATGCTGGGGGTACTCTCACCTTCATTTGAATTAATCTGCTTTGATTTACCTTGATTCACCTGTTCAAGGTAATTCAAGGTGCTTCGCTCTTCATCAAGGACACCTGTAAATAATGTATTGGTCTTCACTGCAACGACTCTTCTGTTGAGTATTGTGTTCATTATATATCTGTCTGTCTGTTTGTCTTTTGTCCGTCTGCAGTCTTCCAGAAATCTGGAAATCTAGAGACTTCAAAAAGCCTGGAATTAATTTAATCATATATTTTAAGTGACATATGAATCACCTTTACTTGTTCCAAATGAAAGAGCTTCTTCAGTTAGGAGGAAGTTGACCATTTTTCTTGTCACGCAATTTGGCCCAAATCTTAGTTGTGCTTAATTCTTTAATCTATTTTGATTAATTAACATCATTTCAACAGAGAGAGAGAGAGAGAGAGAGAGAGAGAGAGAGAGAGAGAGAGAGAGAGAGAGAGAGAGAGAGAGAGAAGGTTTGACCTGTTCGTTAATCTGTTCAGATTAATTAACATATCTTTTAACAAAGAGAGAGAGAGAGAGAGAGAGAGAGAGAGAGAGAGAGAGAGAGAGAGAGAGAGAGAGAAAAGTGGTTTGACCTGTGCTTAATTCGTTAACTGTTCTGATTAATTAACATATCTTTTAAGAGAGAGAGAGAGAGAGAGAGAGAGAGAGAGAGAGAGAGAGAGAGAGAGAGAGGTTTGACCTGTGCCTAATTCGTTAATCTGTTCTGATTAATGCTTTTAACTAGAAAGAAAGAGAGAGAGAGAGAGAGAGAGAGAGAGAGAGAGAGAGAGAGAGAGAGAGAGAGAGAGAGAGAAGGCTTGACCTGTGCTTAGTCTGTTAATCTGTTCTGATTAATTAACATATCTTTTAACAAGGGGAGAGAGAGAGAGAGAGAGAGAGAGAGAGAGAGAGAGAGAGAGAGAGAGAGAGAGAGAGAGAAAACTTGACCTGTGCTTGATTCGTTAATCTGTTCTGATTAATTAACATATCTTTTAACAAGGGAGAGAGAGAGAGAGAGAGAGAGAGAGAGAGAGAGAGAGAGAGAGAGAGAGAGAGCTTGAGAGTGCTTAATTCGTTAATCTGTTCTGATTAATTAACATATCTTTTAACAAGGAGAGAGAGAGAGAGAGAGAGAGAGAGAGAGAGAGAGAGAGAGAGAGAGAGAGAAGGCTTGACCTGTGCTTAATTCGTTAATCTGTTCTGATTAATTAACATATCTTTTAACAAGGAGAGAGAGAGAGAGAGAGAGAGAGAGAGAGAGAGAGAGAGAGAGAGAGAGAGAGAGAGAGAGAGCTTGACCTGTGCTTAATTCGTTAATCTGTTCTGATTAATTAACATATCTTTTAACAAAGGAGAGAGAGAGAGAGAGAGAGAGAGAGAGAGAGAGAGAGAGAGAGAGAGAGAAAGAGAAAAGAGGCAAAAAGGTTTGACCTCCTGACAGTGAATAGGTAATAGGTTTCCGATAGGTCAATAATTCCACCGCTGTCAGATGAAACCATATTGGCGAAGATCAGGAGAAGAGTATTCTCCTTTCCCATTCCCCCTCCCTCCTCCTGCACATCCTTCTCTTACTCCTCCTCCTCCTCTATCTCCTCCTCCTCCCCCATCACACTGAGGGTCCTTTTGTCTCGAAAACGCCAGCAGCAGTTTCGTACCATATGAGGGTCAAAGTTCATGGTTTAACGATGAGCTCATGATTTCAAGGTGAGAATGTTTACATCGGTTAGCTCTCTCTCTCTCTCTCTCTCTCTCTCTCTCTCTCTCTCTCTCTCTCTCTCTCTCTCTCTCTCTTTTCGTACAACTCACAATTGTGTATTAAGTACTAGCTTTAATTATCTTATTACTCTTATTAATGACAGGAATCCTACCTAGTTGGGTTTGGTTGAAGAATTTGAAAATTCTGAAAAGAGCCGAGTTTCATACACACACACACACACACACACACACACACACACACACACACACACGCACAGTACATATTCACTGTAACTATATCATCTATCATTTCAAAGCCCAGAATCTGTAGGGAGAAGGTTAAGGCGTCTGTTATCTGACTTGCTGTTTACTTTACAACATCTAATACAGAATGCATCATTAATTTCAGAAGCCTTGTCTTGTACGAAGGGAGGGCTACCATATCTCCCGCCCCAACCGCCCACCCACCTAGATGATCTCCTTATTCCTCTGACTTCTAATATTCTACCATAGCTAAAGTGTTTGGAATATTTTGTAGTGCTCACCATCATAAACAAATGGTTTCTGTAAATCAGGATTAAAAATCTACCTGCCAGGCTGATTGCTTTTGGGATAAATGGGGAACTTACAAATCGTGAGTCATCACAGAAGCAGAAACAAACTCATGACATCAAAATAAAAGTAAAAGATTTTGGTAATATTGATAATGACCTACATGGGAAAAGAGTGAATTTAAATTTACGGAGAGACGAATGCTTGGTTGTTAAAGTAGAATGATTTGACGATAAACCTGTCTTTGCTGTATTGATCTTAACCAAGTTGCAGGTCTTGATTAAGACTGGTCTTGAGGCCAGAGGGTAATTGCAAATGACAGAGAATGCAAATGACAGAGAATGCTGGGTTGTCAGTTGATTATCTTCCTTCAAGCACATTTTTGTAAATGCAGTTAGCCAACTGTTTCTGAATTAAATGTGCTTGTATATGTGTCCATACACAAATGCTAAAAATTAAGCGAAATAAATTGCAAATAAAAGGTATTAAATCCAGAGACTAACCACTGTTTCCAGGGTAAAATGTAGATTTTTTTTATAAAGAACAGTTTATTCTTTTATAAAGAATAGGTAATTTTTTATAAAGAACAGATTACTTTTATAAAGAATAGATTATCTTTTGTAAAGAATAGTTTAATCTTTATAAAGAAAAATTTAATTTTTATAAAAATAGTTTAATCTGTATAAAGAATAGTTTAATTTTTATAAAAAACAGCTTATTTTTCACATCTATACAGCCTCATCTAAACCTGCTCCTATCTTAAAATATCAAATGTCTTTATTTACAACTATCTTTGTCATTTATTAGTTTAGCAATGTGAATTTCCATTGTAGTATACCCTATCTCTCTCTCTCTCTCTCTCTCTCTCTCACACACACACACACACAACAGAAATGTAAATTAATATTTTATTCCCGTAATCAAATGGGTGCCACATAGGTAATTCTCTCTCTCTCTCTCACACACACATCAGAAATGTATATTGATATTTCACTATTGCAACCACATAAGGACCATGTAGGTAATTCTCTCTCTCTCTCTCTCTCTCTCTCTCTCTCTCTCTCTCTCTCTCTCTCTCTCTCTCTCACACACACATCAGAAATGAAAATTAATATTCCATTACTCTAATCACATAGGGGCCATGTAGGTATTCTCTCTCTCTCTCTCTCTCTCTCTCTCTCTCTCTCTCTCTCTCTCTCTCTCTCTCTCTCTCACACACACACACACAAACACACATCAGAAATGTAAATTGATACTTCATTATTGCAATCACACAAGGACCATGTAGGTAATTTTCTCTCTCCTCTCTCTCCTTTCCCTATTCATTAGAGATGAATACCATACGCCCACCTACCGCCTTCCAGCACCGTACAGATCCACAACAGGTACTATTGGCCATCGACACTCACCCGAGAATTGCTACAGGTGAAGAAAAATAGTCCTCTACGAACTCACGCTTCAATTATGCAAATGGAAGGAGAGTCATAAGCAGCTTGTCTTGTGATTTTTTTCTTCCGTTCACGTTCTTTTAAAGCTCTTAGGAATTATTAATTTTTTTATTAATTAAGATCGAGCGAGAAGGAGCAGCATGCTACAGATACGGTGATTCCTCCTCCATACATCATTAGGCTAATGTGTCTCTTCCGTACCTCCGTACCTCTCTCTCTCTCTCTCTCTCTCTCTCTCTCTCTCTCTCTCTCTCTCTCTCTCTCTCTCTCTTCTTCTCTCTCTCTCTCGTTCCCTGGCTTTCTCTGTGGTTATAATGCAATCTTTGGGTAATTCTGTATCTACCTCAGCATGCACACACATACACACACATGTATATATATATATTTGTGTATATATATACATATTCATATATATGCATATGTATATATATCTTTATATCTGCACACACGCACACATATATAAAATATACACACACATATATATATTATATATGTATATATATTGAGAGAGAGAGAGAGAGAGAGAGAGAGAGAGAGAGAGAGAGAGAGAGAGAGAGAGAGAGAGAGAGAGAGAGAGAGAGAGAGAGAGGAAAGTCAGCATTAAACTTAATCCCAAAATCATTCGGCTTACTTTAGCTACCGAACAGTTGCTCTTGGTGCCTAATAATTTCTGAATCCCTTTAAAACGCTCGAATATCCACTTGACTTGATTGCAAACCGACACTCGTCGATTTTTCCCAATGTTCCTTGTTTACTCTTGTTTATTGGTCTTCCTCTTTAGAAAATAAAACTTATCGCCAAGTTTGAACGAGGTTTTTCTAGTGTTTTATGATGATTCCGATTAGGCTTCTCCTCTCGTCTACACTTGGGTTTTTGCTTCCTTGATGATACCAGGATGTACCTGCTACCTATATTATGACTTTGATGATTTATGATTTAATAACAGCCTTCCTCACGTGGTACGTTGCCATTTTTGCAACGCCCAAAGGAAAAACAGTGAGACCTGAGAGTGGATCGCCGTATCTCTCCTATGAACTTTGAATGTGAAATAAATAAGAGATTTTATTGGCAAAATAGTGAATACACTGGCAGTAATGTTTGCCTGAAAAGTTTCTGTTATCTTTCCAAAAACATTTCTCTTTACAGCCTCACTTACTTCAGGAAATCCATACCTGCTAACAACCTGTTACCTATCTTTGCATTTAATTCACTCAGTACAACCAGCCTTTCACGTTCTCCATGCCTAACTAACTAAGCATAGATTCAGATTTTCCAAAATAGATTCGCTTTCAACCTAATTCTTTTCCAAAGAATATTACTAATTGTCTCACAATTCTGTACAATCAGCTTGCTATAGCAAATTGGTAAAATGTAAACAATACCAATGTTATAACACTACCTCACAAAACCAAAAAATGAAACAAACAGAATCATGGTGAATTTGGGGAGACTGGGGACGAGGCTTCAAAATTCTATTTTCACTGGTTCATCCTGAATAAATTGAGTCCATTAAAACTCAAAGATTAAACAGAATATTTAATGTTGTTTATTAACAGAATAAGTAAAACTGTGCCATCAAAGGCTCTCTACAGCGAGCCACCATTCTCTCTGACGGTTTTATCTACATAGGACGAAAGTAAACCACAAAAAAAAGTACTGTATCTATGAAATTATCGTCAGTTGCGGTGTATTTCAGAGAACTGAGAAGGGCCAAAAATTCTTAAAGGAACAACGAGTAACTATAAATGGCTACCGGAATTCGGCTCAGTTTCCAAGGGAGGGTATAGAAAAAAAAATATATGTAAAAAATTCAGAGCTTCATTCCACGAGGTTTGCATTCCAACGTCTTTTTTTCATACAGATTTACTCTTGATGCGCTTGGTTACATTCTGCGTTTCTCCCTTCTACCTTCCTAACATTTCTTTTTTTCCCCTTCTCTTATTCTTCCTCCTCCTCCTCCTCACCCTCTTTCCCTCGCATTCCACCATCATTTTTCCTCTCCTTCAATAAACCAACTACGATTTCACGTCCGCCAGTGAAACCAGCAATGAATGCTTGAAACACGTTTCCAATGCATAGACATCCATCTTGAAACCCATACGTCTTCTGCTTAACCATCAACTCATTTTCATCAACTTTCTTCTCCTCTTCCCCAGACGTCAGGAATTGACTTATCGGTTCGTTGACCTGGCGTCGTGCCTTTGCCCAGGTAACACTAGGAGCTAGGAAGATCCTTAACTTCGTTGGGTGTCACATACTCGCAAGGTTAGGTCAACCTGGGAAGCGGTAATGGGGGACAAGTATTGCATATACCAACAGTCGTGTTTTCGCTTTAAATAGCTAACTCTCTCTCTCTCTCTCTCTCTCTCTCTCTCTCTCTCTCTCTCTCTCTCTCTCTCTCTCTCTCTTTATGATGCTTTTCCAGATTTCGATAATGTGATCATTATGCCATTTATGTATGTTATGTAATTCATTGTTTCCAATTGTTTTCATATTGCTCATAATATATATATATATATATATATATATATATATATATATATATATATATATATATATATATATATATATATATATATATATATATATATATATATATATATATATATATATATATTACACACAACATATATATATATATATATATATATATATATATATATATATATATATATATATATATATATATGTGTGTGTGTGTGTGTGTGTGTGTGTGTGTGTGTGTGTGTGTGAAGCTCATTGCTGTCCTTGAATTGTAAGTAATAACATGAATAACTATTATTATTATTATTATTATTATTATTAGTGCTCTTGATACGTCCAACAAGCCACGCACCTTGAACACACACTAATGAGAGAGAGAGAGAGAGAGAGAGAGAGAGAGAGAGAGAGAGAGAGAGAGAGAGAGAGAGAGAGAGAGATCCCACGGGGAATGGGTGATCCGATTACCAGATGCTGAATAACCCCCTACCTTCCCTTTATGTGAGTCTGATGCTGTGCATACAAGGATAAATACATAATTAGTTAATCATTTAATTCCTTCACTTCTCCGTTGGTCATTTCTCTTTGAAATATTTATCTCATATGAACGTTTTTATTATTTATCTCGTGGAGATGTTTTTCATATTGGTCTCATACAAACGTTTGTAATATTTGTCTCATAAACATTTTCGATGTTTATTTCATATGAAATAAACATATTTCATATAAACGTTTTCAATATTCATCTCATAAAAACGTTTTTAATATTCATCTCATAAAAACGTTTTTTATACTTATCTCATGTAAACGTTTCAGTATCTATTTCATAAAAATATTTTTAATATCCCCTATCAACGTTTTCAATATTTGTCTCATGTAAATGTTTTCAATATATATCTCATATTAACGTTTTTAACATTTTTCTGATGCATACTTTTTTAATGTTTATTTCATCCAAGCGTTTACGGTATTTATCTCATGTAAGTGTTTTTAGTATTTATCTCATACAAACGTTGTCAATATTCATCCTATATAAACGTTCGCGCTGATCACACAGTGTTTTCTCTAATAATACCAATTACAGTTTGGAGCTTATGCCAATATATTAGTTCCTTTTTAATACTCAATCTAACAGGAATTCGCCTTTTTTGTTCCCACTGGGTGGGTATTTGGGTACCTTGAGGTTATATTATAGCACTTTCTGCCTACTTAACCGACATTTAAGCATCTGTGAGAGTGTAAATTTAACCTTCATACGAGATACTCTTGTCTTTTTGCCAATTACCTCATTTTCATTATTATTCTCTTCTCAAGATTTTCACTTGGAATAAACACGACAGTTTTCGAAGACGTAATTTCTTGCTGTATATTTCATTTTTCCTCGTTACGTCGATAAACAAAGATTCCGGACTTAGGAAATGTCGAGAATATCTTACAGTCCTGGAAATGCCTTGCCGTCCGGAGTGGCTTCATGGAAATGAAAACTTTCTTCCTTACAAAGCCTGGTTAGAAAACAGTTTAGAACCTGATGTTGTATGATGCCTGTTTAGATGCTTCTTGGAAAAGCATTTATAATCTTGCAAAGTTTCTCCAGCAGACTGAGGTTACATACCTAATTTGAGATCGTCTCATGGCTATTTTCGTAGCGAGCTCAAAATATGAGGTTTGGATGTGGCAATTGCGCGTCTAATTCTTTGTTTCTTTGCAAAGGAAGCTTGAGGTATTGGTTATCCATCTATCTGTCTATCTATCTATCTATCTATCTATCTACCTTTATATATTGATACTAATATTGATATAGATATTAATAGCCCTCTGATTTGTTGGCTTTTATTTTCATTTGAGTTTCTATTGTTGTTGCAGAGTATTATTTTTGTCGTCTGTTGTTCCTGCCAGATCTAATAACTATGTTAACTATACTGATATCTGAATGGCTCTACTAAAACCAACCATACCACTATTACTAATAAAACTATACTACTATTATTACTACTATATTAGTCAGTACGACAGCGAAGACTTGCTATTATTTCTTAAGGTGAAGGATGAAGTATGATATACTGTAGGTATATATAAAAAAAAAAAGAAATTCGCCGAAGTTTCTTCGGCGCAATCGAGAGTTTTCTGTACAGCTGCTACAGCGTATAATCAAGGCCACCGAAAATAGATCTATCTTTCGGTGGTCTCGGTATAATGCTGTATGAGCCGCGGACCATGAAACTTTAACCACGACCCGGTGGTGGCCTATCCTATATCCTTGGCAGAAGCACGATTATGACTAAATTTAACCTTAAATAAAATGAAAACTACTGAGGCTAGAGGGCTGCAATTTGGTACGTTTGATAACTGTAGGGTGGATGATCAACATACCAATTTGTAGCCCTCTAGCCTCAGTAGTTTTTAAGATCTGAGGGCGGACAGAAAAAAGTGCGGGCGGACACACAAAGCTGGCACAATAGTTTTCTTTTCAGAAAACTAAAACATAACGTAACGCGCATCATCTTTGTCGCCAGGCCCTTCGCCAGCTCAGTGACAATCATTAACCTTTCTTCAGCCCAAAAAGTCCAGTTAAACTTGAAAAAGCCCGTCAGTACGTCTCCATAAGCGAAGAAGACACACAGTCATACAGGCGCACAGACAGAAAGACAGGAGGACATAAAAAAAAAAAAAAACAGGGTGGGTGTTGTAATCATCGACACGGGATGATCCTGGCTCTCGTTCCTTATCTGTGATTGGTAGTGCGTCAGAACCTGCTCGTCTTCCAAAGATAATCGTTGATTGGTTGTTTTTATGACAAGCATACGAGGGGAGGAGGAAGAGGAAGAGAAGGAGGAGGAGGAGGAGGAGGAAGTGGAGGAAGGTAGGTAGGTAAGGGGTAGAGGGAGGGACGCATAAAGATTATTTAGGGTCGGTTATGAGATGGCTCGATGAAGTGGTGTCTATATAATATAAATCTTTTTCCGGACGTAATTGATTGTGTCAGGGGAAGGGAGAATGTATTTTTGGATTATATTTTCGTTCCCTTGCTCAGGTAAATTGACGTTGGGGTCGCCTGATTGCATTCTGTGTGCGTGCAGGTGTGTGTGTGTGTGTGTGTGTATGGGATTGCCATAAAACTAATTTCGGT
>NC_089790.1:15197500-15217500 GCF_040412425.1 Macrobrachium rosenbergii
AATAGATATGACTCTTTATATTGTAAGTTTTGTTTGTGAGTTTTATTAATCTATCTAACCTGTAATTATTCTTATATTTCATATATATTGACCTCACTGATTATTCATTTAGCAAGTTGATACTGTTAATTAGATTTTATTCAAACAGCAAAGCGAGTTTATATATGATCACATTTGTTGTAAGTCCAAACCTGGACGAGATTATAATCACTTCAGCTGAGGTTTTTTAATTCGTTTTACTAATAAAAAGTTATGATTTATAAGTTAATACAATATTTATAACCTTTTTTGTGTGATTTAGAAACTACCTTGCTGGTAGCCTGTCCTCTCATAAATAATAATAATAATAATAATAATAATAATAATAATAATAATAATATATCATCATCATCGTCATCATAACAATAATAATGATTAATATTGCTATTATTACTATTATCCAGATGATGAACACTCTTCATATGGGACAGGCCCTCAGGGGCCAGTGACTTGAAATTCAAGCTTCCAAAGAATATGGAATTCATTTGAAAGTGACAGAAGGTAATAGGAAATACAGAAAGAGATTAGTTATTAGAAAAAGAACAACTAAATTATCAAATTAATAAATAAATAAATTTCTATATAAGTAAATTAGTTCCAATCAACAGGTTATTTGTAAAACGTCTTTAAAGCAATGAATCTCTCTAATCTGAGTTTCTTAGACATGACATACTTACGAACACGCCAAACGTTCTTAAATTGACTTTGTATTGATACAGATCTTATGCTGGCATAGTGGAAAGGTTTCTTATCTATACGTACATACTTTTGGTTTGATGTGAAGCATAAACTTATTTTTTCCTTGAAGGAACAAGGACACGACTGAAAACTATCGAGGGTAGGGTCTTGGTAAGAACAACAGTTCTATTGACAGGCTGTTGAAAAGGACTGTTTCTGTTTAATAACTGTCACGTATACTTGACGAATATAATAATAATGATAACTAAGAACTTAGTTCCTCTCTCTTAACCAGAGAGATGGCATATCTCTCTCTCTCTCTCTCTCTCTCTCTCTCTCTCTCTCTCTCTCTCTCTCTCTCTCTCTCTCTAACGATAGATTGTAAAGAGTTCGATCACGAACTCGGAGAGAGAGAGAGAGAGAGAGAGAGAGAGAAATGGAAATCCCTGGTTTAAATCCTTCAGTAAGCCCAATCATAAAACAGATAAGATCTGTGGTCATGAACAGCCACTTAACACATACGCTCTCTCTCTCTCTCTCTCTCTCTCTCTCTCTCTCTCTCTCTCTCTCTCTCTCTCTGGTCTATCAAAAATCCAGTTTGCCACTGGTGACCAAAGCAGTAACTTATGTACCTGACTGTTAGTCTCCTATTGTGGGTTAGTCTCTTACTTTTGGTTGCAGCAGGAGAGAGAGAGAGAGAGAGAGAGAGAGAGAGAGAGAGAGAGAGAGAGAGAGAGAGAGAGAGAGAGAGTTAAAAGGTTGTTCATGACCACAGAACTTGAATGTTTTATGACAGGGCTTACTGAAGTGTTTAAACTAGGGCTCTCTCTCTCTCTCTCTCTCTCTCTCTCTCTCTCTCTCTCTCTCTCTCTCTGGCCCAAGGTCAGATCTCTACAGGATGTCATTAAAAGGTTAAAGACAAGTCACGTCAAGATGGAATCGTGATTTGTCAATTAGTGTCGCTCATAGTTAAACCCTGAGCGCTTCGCTTGGGTCAAGTCCCTGTTGTCATTGTAAACTCTGAGTCACTCCCAGAGATTGGGGGAGATTTTTGGTTAAAATTCCTGTCGCTGATAGAGGAGAGATATCAAGCAATTATTGTTCTTTTATTATGTCTCAGTCTACATCGTTATAGTTTTCTGTTTAATGTCAGTTTTTTTTTCAAAAGATTGCCTCAAAAACGTTTGTGTTTCAGAGCAACTTACGCCACTATTATGTTAATGTAATTTCTCTCTCTCTCTCTCTCTCTCTCTCTCTCTCTCTCTCTCTCTCTCTCTCTCTCTCTCTCTCTCTCTCTCTCTCAATTTGTTTCTAAAATATTACCTCAAAAACATTTATGTTTCAGAACAATTTACACCAGCATTATGTTTATGCTCTCTCTCTCTCTCTCTCTCTCTCTCTCTCTCTCTCTCTCAGTTTGTTTCGAAAATATTACCTCAGAAACATTTATATTTCAGAACAATTTACGCCAGCATTATGTTTATGCACTCTCTCTCTCTCTCTCTCTCTCTCTCTCTCTCTCTCTCTCTCTCTCTCTCTCTCTCTCTCTCTCTCTCAGTTTGTTTCGAAAATATTACCTCAGAAACATTTATATTTCAGAACAATTTACGCCAGCATTATGTTTATGCACTCTCTCTCTCTCTCTCTCTCTCTCTCTCTCTCTCTCTCTCTCTCTCTCTCTCGTCTTGTTAACTCCAAGTCGAGGACTACACCAATAATTCACGAACGTTAACCTTTTCGTATCGATCGTGACTTCTCCTCGCTTTGATATTGGAATTCCATTGATTTTCCTTCTGAGAATTATCGTCATCTCATGCTTTTTCTTCTGTTTATCTATTTATTTATTTTTTTGTGTGTGTTGTCCACTCCATCTTCGCGACTCCAGGTGGTATTCAGCGTTGTCAGTCATCTACGTGATTTGGCTAATGAACACAGATATATATATATATATATATATATATATATATATATATATATATATATATATATATATATATATATATATATATATATATATATATGTGTGTGTGTGTGTGTGTGTGTGTATGTGTATGTGTGTGTGTTTGTGTATACACATATATATATATATATATATATATATATATATATATATATATATATATATATATATATATATATATGTGTGTGTGCGTGTGATACCTTTAAGATTTACCAATAGAAGAGAAATTTTTAATCTTGAGTTCTGTTCATTTTTAATGATAACCTATATTTTTCTCTTACAATAATTCGTTACCAGTTTTATCGTAAACTTAACCATACGAAAATAAAATCCAACTTTATTTCGTAAAAATATCAAGGAAATTACTTATCGTTATATTGGCCTCTCTCTCTCTCTCTCTCTCTCTCTCTCTCTCTCTCTCTCTCTCTGTCCCCATTAATTTCCGGTTCAATATACTTGACGATTCGATTCGCCGATAATTTTCTTTTTTATTTTCTTACTTCGAGGAAAAGATAAAACGTCCAATCGGGGGAGCCTCCAGATCTTTTCCTCTGCCCAAGAAAAAAAGAAAGAAAAATGTGATTTTCTCTTTCTGATATCAAATAACTTTCTTTTAATTCTCTTACCTGTAATGTTTTCTTTTCATTCGTCTTAAATTTTTGTGTTTAAAAAATATTGATTTTCTCTCCCTCTGATATCAAAATAATCCCTTTCCAGTTCTTTTAATTGTAATGTTTTCTTTTCATTTATCTACAATTTTTATGTTTTTTTATAAGGGAAGAAGGAAGCATAATCAGAGCTTACATATATATATATATACACATGTATATATGTATATATATACATATACATACATACATACATACATACATACATACATACATAGATATATACACACATACATATATATGTATATATATATATATATATATATATATATATATATATATATATATATATATATATATAAACCAATATATATATATATATATATATATATATATATATATATATATATAAATATATATTATATATATATATATATATATATATATATATATAAACCAACCGTTGCTTTGTTATTGTCAGTACTTAGTCAGTTATGGGGATTTTTATTCAGTTAGTAAATAATGAAACATGACACAAGTGTACCTTTCTCTTTGAAATTCGCGTTCAATTTAAGTCTGCCAGGTGTCGGGAAACGATTCGGTAATTTTTAGATCAAAATTACAACTGAAGCTTTCTGAGAGGATGATCTCTTTAAAAAAAAACAACAGTAAAATGATCTCTTTAAAAAAAACAACAGTAAAATGATCTCTTTAAAAAAAACAACAGTAAAATGATCTCTTTAAAAAAAACAACAGTAAAATGATCTCTTTAAAAAAACAACATGTAAAATGATCTCTTTAAAAAACAACATAAGTAAAATGATCTCTTTAAAAAAACAACAGTAAAATGATCTCTTTAAAAAAAACAACAGTAAAATTATCAAGATTAGAACTGAATGTGTAATAAACAATTTCCACTTGCCTTATCTAATTCAGAGATTTTTTCAGCCGAGGAATGCTGGGATTCTAGTCTGGTTTCATGGGCCAGGTCAGGCGAGAAGGCTGGAAGTAAATAAACCAGGGATTAGTTGTCTTCGTTTCAACCTACGGCTTTGAAAGGCAAGTGTACGCTTATAATTAAAAAAGAAAAATAGAATTGTCAGTACTAGTATGATGGGGATTTTTATTCAGATACATTTACAAACTATCAAGGCTGTCTTCCATCATTGCCTGGTAACCAGACAATGAGGACATCTTGGTTTGAATAAAGCTGATTCAGCATAAATGAGCATTTAGAAAAAAAAGATATTTTTAAGATATTTAATTTTTTTTAGATAAAAATCTCTGTTAGACGTCAGATTACTGTTGTTTATTACTCATCCTGTTCACTCTTGTCAGTGACGATTCCTTCGTTCTGTTATCAAAATATTATAATATCTTGGTTTGAATAAAGCTGATTCATGGAAGTGGCATAAATGAGCATTTATATTTTTAAGATATTTATTTATTTTTTTTAGATATTTTCGTTTTATATATTGTTAAGTTAGTTTTACACTATATATATATATAGTTATCATGATTTTTATATTACTATTGTTTATTCATTACTCAGCCTCTTCCCTTTTCTCTTTATATATATATCAAAATATATATATATAGATTGTTAATATTATAATATCTTGGTTTGAATGTGTGTGTGCATAAATGAGCAGTGTATTTTTGATTGTCTAGTGTTAAGTTTTAACTTTATACATCCCACTTACTCAGTTATCATGAGTCAGATTAAATTGTCAGCCTCTTCCCTTTTCTCTTTAGAATGTTTCACTTTTGTCAGTCCACTAATTAAAATTCAGTTAATATTAAATATCTTGGTTTGAAAAAATTCATGTTTGAGCATTTAGAAAAAAAGATATTTTTAAGATATTTATTTATTTTTTTAGATATTTTCGTTTTAAGACTCAAATTGAGTGCAAAGATTTTTTTTTCACTTTTTAATCCGTTCAAAATTGACTTAACTACTGTAGATTCAACCATTTTACTGAGCATGATGAGGAAAAAAAGATATTTTTAAGATATTTATTTATTTTTTTTAGATATTTTCGTTTTTAAGAATCTATCTGGAATTTTTAAAATACAGTTTCTTTCAATCATAAGAAATACATGATTTACCAGTTCTCTGATGATCGACTTAACTACTCTTACGTAGATTCAGTTAATATTATAATATCTTGAATAAAGCTGAAAATCTAAATGAGCATTGTATTTTTAAGATATTTATTTTTTTTTTTAGATATTTTCATATCTGGTAGATTGTGAAGTTAAGTTTTACAATAAAGACAGTTTCTTTGTCAGTTATCATGATTTTTCACGTCAGATTACTGTTGGTTTCCTTTTCTCTTTAGAATGTTTCACTCTTGTCAGTGGGGAACCAGCGATTCCTTTGAAAGACTTAACTACTCTTACGACAGCAGGATTCAAAGGTGTTTGATATTATAATATCTTGGTTTGAATAAAGCTGATTCATGGAAGTGGCATAAATGAGCATTTAGAAAAAAAAAGATATTTTTAAGATATTTATTTATTTTTTTTTTAGATATTTTCGTTTTAAGAATCTATCTGGTAGATTGTGAAGTTAAGTTTTACACTGTAAAGACAGTTTCTTTCGTATACTTACTCAGTTATCATGATTTTTCACGTCAGATTACTGTTGTTTATTCATTACTCAGCCTCTTCCCTTTTCTCTTTAGAATGTTTCACTCTTGTCAGTGGGGAACCAGCGATTCCTTTCACGTTCAAAATTCGACTTAACTACTCTTACGTAGATGCAGTTCCTCCGCCTGTCTGCCTGTCTGTTTGTCTGTAGGTGTCTCCCGTGCCGCGGGGTCAAACCAGGCGATGATAAATCGCTCCCGTCACTGGAAATGGGCTCAAACCGTCCCGAAATTTCTCTCGCCTTCCCATGAAACAATTTATGCTTTGGGTAGGAGGGAGAGATGGGGGGAGAAGAATTTCTTCATCTCTCGGAAGATTTATCACCCCCATTACCGAAATGAACGTAATTCGAGGAATGCAGACGATGACGGGGCTACGTAATGCTCTTTTCGGGGGCGCCCTCATTAATCTTTTTGCTTAATACCTCCTCCTCCCCCGCCTGCCTGCCTACCTACCTACCTCCTCATTCTCCTCCTACCTCTCTTCCTCCTCCTGCCTTCCTTCCCCACCTCCTCCCATTCCGTTCTTCCTTGCTGCATGTGTCGTGGTCCATACTGCGCTCCATAGAAAATCAAAATATCCCTTCCGTCTTACTTTGAGTTGTAACATTACTTGATTCACTCTGTTTATTTACATGTCATCTGAGTACTGACAAAGTTCACAGTTTATAATTCTTATGTTATTCAGACCGAACAATTGTCGTTTCTTAAATCAAACAAGAAGAGAGATACAGGAGTTTTCAAACGCTTTCGTCAGGGCTAAGCGGTGTCCGAATATTGTAAAAAGTATTGCCTAATTATTTTACTTTGCAGTGATAACTTGTCTTCGAAATATCTCCTGTTATGTAATGCTTTCTGAACTCAGTAGTAAAGTTGTAAATCTGGAATAGTGAAATCATTAACTAATACAATAGAAATTTATTAAGAAAAGGCTTTAAAATGTAGTTATCAAGCTATAGTTTTAACGTAATTCTTTTGTATATAAATTTTTGGGTGGATGGATCAGTTCATTATTTTTATTAGTTAATTTGGTTTAGATAGCCTTCATGATTTAAGATTATAAGCCAATTTTTTTCAAGGAGTATTTCAGTCAGATAAAATTTTCCTTCTTTCTAATAGTTTATCTGGTTAAATTGTAATTACTTAATCATTTGATGATTACAAACCTTCAATCTTTTCCTATAAAATTAAATATCCTGTAGATTACTTCAAAATAACTCTTTCAAAACAGGGGCATGCAAGCTAGATTCTTAAGTGAAATACTGTAGCAAGGTTTCTTTAATTAGATCCGAGATAATTTAAGCTATATGATGGCCCAGGTTCTATCAAACTTCTAACACTTTTCCAAAGTGATAATATTGTGTGCGTCTCTATATGTTAAAGGTACCAAGAAATACATATATATATATATATATATATATATATATATATATATATATATATATATATATATATATATCCTTTCACACAGAGATCCCTAACCTTACCTAACCTAACCTAACCTACCCATCAATATGGCAACCAGGGGCGTCATTTGGGGATGGGGCTGGGGGGGGCAACTGCCCTCCCAAGACTCAAGTTGCCTCCCCCAAGCCTCAACTTGCCCCCCCTCACCCCACCAAGCCCCAAGAAGTAACAGCAGCTGGTTTTCCATTATTCCTACTGAAATTCAAATGTGTCATCACATCAATTCATATCTGTCTATCTATCTATCTATTTTATGTGCTTCAAAGAACACATAAAATAGCTCAAAATAAAAAAAAACCAGGCGATTAGGCTCGCTTCGCTCGCCAAACCGCCTTCGCCCCCCCCCCACCATAAAAAATCTGAAATGACGGCCCTGATGGCAACACCACTTTCATGATAGGTATGGTGCGTTTGGACGGTGTATAATTACAGTATATATAAATATATAATAGAAAGTATGCAACCACACAAGTAGATCACTCAGTAACATGGTATGTTAGGCAACACATGTAAGCATCTCCTTAAACTAGGCAGAAAGAGAAGTTAATTGCGTATATCAATAACATGGCAGTATCTGGCAACTTTCCATGGAATGACGTTTCTCGTTTAGTCTCATGAGCCAATCAGGGAGCTGATGTAAAGATTTAGAGTTGGACCTTTCTAGGAGGATGTTGTGGGTGTGTGTGTAAAGTAAACTATTAAAATGGATATTTACCAGATAAAGGGAGGAATATTATTAAGTTTACAGGTCGAATAACTTAAAATATGACACCCATTTCATGAAGAAGTTTAAAAAGAATGATTTCATCTTTTTTTAAGTGGAACTGGGGGAAAACTGTATTAATTCTCTCAAAAATCTTTCACTTTATGGAATATAACAGTGTTTGAAAAGGGATATGACTGCATAATGATATAGAGTCCACAGGCTAGTGGGCTCCTGCATATGAAAATGAGCATAGGAATATATTAGCGAGCGCTACGTATCAGAATATCCATTCCAAACAGAGAGAGAGAGAGAGAGAGAGAGAGAGAGAGAGAGAGAGAGAGAGAGAGAGAGAGAGAGAGAGAGAGAGGAAGGGCGCTTCATTGTTTGATATTTACATAGGTAATGAAGCATTCATTGAGATCCCTCTGCTCGAAATCATTACTACCATCTGCTCCACCTTCTTGGGTCATTATACTGTAATGATCGGAGCTCCATCGAAAACAAAGGAACTCGGATATCTTCACTTATCATTTCGCATATTCGCCCAGCCTAATTTTCTCTTCTTTTTCTTCCTTCTGTTCTTCGTTGTTCGTTTCTTTCGTTGGCGCCATAGAATGGTGTTGAGTATTCTACCGATTGTAATAAGCACAATGCCCTCTTAACTCTCGAATTCCTCACACTTTTTGGATACGCTTGCCACTACAAAGCCTTAGATTCAAATGCAAGAAATTGAAGAAATTCTGACGTCCTTTGCAAGATTCGAACACCGTTACGGACGTCAGAATTAACCGAAATCATTGCTTTTGGATCTGAGGCTTTGTAGTGACAAGTATATTAAAAAAGTGTATGAAGAATTTGAGAAGTTGAGAGGGCATTGTTGTTATTACATTAACGTGCGTATCTGGTAAAAAATAACCAGTAGATTATATATATATATATATATATATATATTCCAGTAAATGTTCTGCATATCTCATCTCTTACGACTTTTGTGGGAGTTAATTTTTCTAAGTTGGATTCTCGTCTATTACACCAGTGTCCAAATTTTCCAAATTTCGGCTAACAGCCTTTGTAAAAAATTCACGTGAAACCTGAACCCAAAATAGCATACACAAATCAACACCAAGGCCACGCCAAAAAAGTAAAAAGAATTTTACAAATCCTGAACAATAGGATTAAGGAAGAACGTCCAACGGATTAACGCCAAATCCCTCGTAAGTGCTTAATCCGGAATGAACATCCTTTGATCTGAAAGGGATTAACAGTTTGTTGGAAAAGTTGTATGAAAATGCATCTGTAATTTTACATTATTTCGATGCCTTCAGTGTGTCGTGACGTGAAGAGTTAGTGAAGGAGTTAATGAATTTATTTATCCGTGGATTGGCATTGGAATATAAAATTTAGGCCGAAGGCCAAGCGCTGGGGCTTACGAGGTCATTCAGCGCTGAAAATAATCTTGAAACTACTAATAGCAGAGGGTTGAGGAAAGTAAGATGGCAGAAAGAGAATTTGAACGGAGGTACAGTAAAAGGAATGAAAGGGGTTGCAGCTAGTAACTGGAGTTAGAATAGAAAGTTTAGGCCAATGGCCGAGCGCTGAAAGGGAAATTGAGATGAATAAAAGGGTTTGAAAGTTATGACAGGAGGAAAATCTCGCAGTTGCACTATGAAACAATTGTTAGGAATGAAAGGGGTTGCAGCCAGGGGCCTAAGGGATGCCGCAAAGAACCTTAAGTAATGCCTACAGTGTGCTGGTTGAGGTGCACTGACAGCACTACCCAATACGGAGGTTCATCTCTGAAATTATCATTAATGTGGTGTAAGTGAAAATGAATGGTTATTTTTTTATTTATTATTATTTTTATCACTTTCTTTGTCAATGTTTATGTTTAGCAACACATTCACATTCTTCCTAGCCCTATGTTTCTCATGAAATTCTACTAAATTCATCCTCTTTCTCAATATTACTTGAAGGCATTTGTGATAATTTATCGCAAGCGTAATGATAAAATTTTCTTTTAATTTCATTTGCACTTCATTTTTGTTTTTTATTCTTTTATATCTATTAATGCATATTATTTATAATGTCTTTCTCTCTTCCTTTCATCCCAGCTTCAGCTATAATTTTTTGTCTCTAGTTGCCTTCTCTACCATATCTTCTATGACGTAGTTAATCTTCCTTCGTTTAGCCTCACCGTCTTTCTCTTCCTCTCAACATACACAGTAACAACCAATATGTTGTAGTTAATTTCTCTCTTTACCTGTTCATCTCTATCTTAATGAAGGCCTTCTAATTTCTCTCTCTCTCGCATTAACACCAATATGTTTTAGCTAACTTATCTCTATACCTGTTCTTCTCTATTTTAATTGGAGCCTCTCTCTCTCTCTCTCTCAACATACACATTAACAACCAATATGTTGTAGTGAATTTTCTTTTTACCTGTTCATCTCTGTCTTAATTAGAACCCTTCTCATCTGTCTGTCTGTCTGTCTGCTTCTCTCTCTCTCTCTCTCTCTCTCTCTCTCTTTCTCTCTCGCAAGAAACCCGGGCTGCAATTTCATCATCATACTCCGTTCCATTAGGTGTACGAGACAAGTCATCTATTTTCATAGACGTGGATTATGAATTAATAAAAAAAAAAGACAACAACAGGTTATTATATACACCCTGGCGTTTAAAGGATTAACCGGATTTGCCATTTAAGGATTAGCCGGGATATGTTTAGATTCGCTAATCCTCTAAGAGGGTTAATGATGAACCTTGTCTTGTGCATTTCGTGGCTGCGACGACGGAAGGGGGCCGGAGGTAAAATAAAGTTGATCAGGGTTCCAATAATCACTGTACGAACAATTAGCTTGATTTCGGTAGCGGACAATTTATGGCGTGTTCGGGTGTACATTAGAGGAGCTTCTATCTTTCTTTCTTATTTCTTTCTTTTTATTTCTTTCTTTTTTATTTCTTGATTTCTTTCTTTCTTTCTTTCTTATGTCTTTCTTTTTATTTCTTTCTCTCTGTCTCTATTCTTTCTTTCTTTCCTTTTACATTCTTTCTTTCTTTATTCTTTCTGTGTTTCTTTCCGTTTTACATTTTTCTTTTCTTTCTTTCTTTTTCTCGTTCATAGGCAAAGATGGAATTTCCTTTACTAGAATATAAATCACATAGCGAACATAATTCTGAAAATCTAGATATATAGATATAAATATAAGTATAGTATGTAAATACAAACATAAAAATAGATATGTATATATATATATGTAAATAAAAATATAGGTATACAGATACAAATGTAATGTAAATATAAGTATATAAATACAGATATATATAAATATAAATATATAAATATGAATATAAATATAGATATATGAATATAGATATAAATATAGATATATAAGTATAAGTATAAATATAGCTATATAAATACAAATATATGAATATAGATATATAAATATAGCTAGAGGAAAAGTGACTTCACCCACGACCGAAATGTAAATATACAATACGTCAAAACTTCTAACTTCAGATTATTTTAGAAGTTCGGCGTTAAACCACGGCCGAGCAATGACGTCTTCTATTATTATTTCAAGAAGAAGAAGAAGAAGAAGAAGATATCTTAATACCGTCGACCCCGTCGGTTAAAAGGACAGGGAGGTGAGGGAACTGTCAAAGATAGTCCATCGTATATTATGACGCCGCATGAGTTCAGGAATGCTGTTTTTCAAATATATATATAGATACATATATATATGCATATATATATATAAATATATATATGTATATATATATATATATATATATATATATATATATATATATATATATATATATATATATATATATATATGTAAAGACAAATGCCACGGAGGAAAATTGAAACAACGGAGTGGTTGCTAGGCCTTTCGACACACTGTCCTTTACCAGCAACCACTCCGTTGTTTCAATCCTCCGTGGCATTTGCCTTTATTTATACATTCATCACGTACCAGAGAGAGAGAGAGAGAGAGAGAGAGAGAGAGAGAGAGAGAGAGACCTAAATCGAGAACTGAATGATACGCAGGTATATCGACTTCATCCTAAGACAATAAATTGTCCTCTAAATTAAAACAAATATTATTTTACCTTGTGTTACGATGATTTGTCTTTCAAATAAAAATAAAAAATCATAATCTTCCGGATTTCCGTGTTGTTTTTTAGGATTAATGTGTGTGGCTATTTATCGGATTCATGTGTGGGAATTTCTGAGAACGGTTTCTAAAGGCTGATGTAATTTGATGGGCATGATTTTTGTACCTGACATTCACTAAGTAAACACTCTTACTCCAAGAGGAAATTGAACGATTGTAGTTTTCTCTCTCTCTCACTATGTATGTATGTAAGTCTAACTGCTAATGCAGTGCCTTGTTACCGCCTTCCCAGCATTATAACATAGAATATCTCTTAATTTCCTCTATAAGACGTATGTATATGACCAAGATATTAGAACAAAAAAGGTAATTTGCTTCCAAGAAGGTCTGATTACCTTGTTTACGCAAATTCGTGATATCATACACATGCACACAAACATACAAGAATGCTTGAAAGCATACAGTAGTCAGCAATTATTTCAGCTTTCATTTTATGATAATCCCCATTATCAAGAACAAGACAAGATAACTCGAGAAAAATTATAATAACACCATCCATATCAACAGCTCTGTTTACTCAATGCTCTTCTACCGTAGTAGTAATCGTCACCTCTTATAATGACTGACGTCATTTCTGTTATCACCACACAAATGGCTGCTGGCTGCTGGCTCTTCCTCTACGTCATTGATGGATGACGTCACGACTCCCCAGAAATAGAAGTTGAGGGGTTCATGGTGTCTTAAGCGAAGAAGAAGCCTCGTTACATGACCTATCTGAAAGGTTAGGTTAACCTTTTCAGAAAGAGACCCGGCTTCATGTATTTCGCATTTCGTTTTGGCTACTTTGAGAGAGAGAGAGAGAGAGAGAGAGAGAGAGAGAGAGAGAGAGAGAGAGAGAGAGAGAGAGAGATTAGAAGGGATCCAATCAAGATAGAGGTGAAAGCAGGTAAATAGAGAAATTGACCGCGACATATTGGGTGTTAATCTGTATGCTGAGAGAGAGAGAGAGAGAGAGAGAGAGAGAGAGAGAGAGAGAGAGAGAGAGAGAGAGAATATCACAGATTAGGACTACTTTCTATGAATTTTCCTCTGTTCTGAGATGTTATTCCACAAAGCAACGCACTAGTCTTCATGTGAAGGAGACATCTACTTCGAATATAAACAAAACGATAATTTATTTGCCCTACTTCATTTCGAAACAAGTCAATTATTGCTGAAAGGTGTTTAGGTCATGCTGTATTAATCGTGCTTACGCAGTTCGTTTTTTTTCCAGGGGACTGAAATAAATAATACCATTGATTCTGCGTCCAGTTGCTCAATGGGCACGAAAGCATTTGAATTTAATTGGGAAAGGGTGATCACAGACCAAGCCTCGATAAGGAAAGGCACCCTTAGAACGTTTTAGAAATAAATCTTGCAAGTCATCTCGATATTCTTTTATACGTAATCCTGTTACGGACAGACAGACAGATGGATAAGCAGACAGACAGACAGATAAATAAACTGAAAGACAGACAGACAGTCAGACATAAAGATAGACAGACAGACAGACAGACAGATAAATAAAAGACAGACAGACAGTCAGATAGATAAACTGACAGACAGATAAACTGACAGACAGACAGATAGATAAACAGACAGACAAACAGTTAGATAAACTGAGACGGACAAACAGATAGATAAACTGACAGACAGACAAACAGATAGATAAACTGACAAACAAACAGATAGATAAACAGACAGACATGACAAACAGATACATACACTGACGGACAGACTATGGATCCCACTCTCCTAATCTCTATAGCAGAGGCAACGTCACATGGCCCAAATCCGATATCAATTTATTTTGAAGGATCTGAGTGGGAGGTGACATAATTGCCAAGGTGAGGTCTTATTTACCTTTACGATTCTTTTATTGACGTCGTGATATTAAAGGTATATATTTTTTTCGTTCTTTTATTTGGATGGTGTTAAATGATCTGCTGTTGCAGATTAAAAGTATACTGTTTTGAAATCGAAGACTGATGGCTCAAAGTAATCCAAATAAAAGAAAACAAATAACTGGCAAGGTGAGATCTTATTTACTCTTTCGAATCTTTTATTTGCGTCGTAATATTAAAGGTATTATTTTCCCCCCTCTTATTTTGGTAGTGTTAAATCATTTACTGTTGTAGATTAAAAGTATACTGTTTTGGAATAAAAAAAAACTGATGACTCAAAAGTAACCCAAATAAACAAAAAAATAAAAACAAAAACGCACTGTTGTTGTTTTCGAGTAACAGCCGAGGGAGCATTATTACTAGACGTCTGCGTGTCACTTCTGGTATTGACAAAGAAGGGTGTCGTGCGTACCTCTGTCCTCCCTTCTCCTCTTCATTTAGGTGAGACGTTATGAGAACTGTTTCTGTAGGTTTCACAGGATGAGAAACTAGAACTCTATTTTTATTTATTTTTTTTTTTGTCTGTCGGGAATGTCTACCTTTTTGTATTAAACCCAAACGGCATAGGGTCGAATACTTGCCAGGGCTAATATTTTTTTGAATGATTCTCTTTTGATGTAAGTTATTCTCAAGGTTGAATGAATTTGGTATTATGGGGTATTTGTGGCTATATACTGTGTATATATATATATATATATATATATATATATATATATATATATATATATATATATACTAAATCTCTATTGAGGGGAGTTTGTTTATTAGACTGGCTTGACATATTACAGTGACCCTTGGTAAAACCGCTCGAGGTTTCAGTAACTTTGGTTGGATTTTTGTTAAATTTTCGTTAATTTCTTAAACTCGATAGAAAGTACATGGACGAAGGTCCAGCCTCAGTCCTTCATCAGTCTTTCTCAGACTCATAACAGAGAAGGTCTTTGTAGGAAATAGACAAGCAACTCAAAAAAAAAAAAAATCCAATCAATCACTCTAATCAGGAAAGAATCTTAGTTGCATTCTTTCACTAGCATTCATTATCATTATTATTATTATTGGCAGATTTTTTCCACAAACATAATCCTTTATAAAACTGTCGTGCTTTGTCAGATTCATGACAAGTATCTGTCTAATAATCTTTTTGTTGTTGTTTTCATTTTTTTGTCGTGTACCTAACCAGGCTCAGTCATTATCCAAAATTACCCCTTCATTAGCCAACCCCAGTTTTCAAAACTAATTACAGTTAATTTTACAGTTAATGGGCGATGCATATCCATTACTTTGCTCGTCACAATGTGCATGACAGACCGTGCACGTGATATATATAAGACACTGCTTATAATTAAATAAAGACCTGTTCTAATATTCTTCGATAACTATGGAGTTACCCTGCTTGTTGGATAATACACTGCAATAAGCTGTGTTAGAATGCTTGGGGACATAGAAATTCATTCTTAAACAGCAAATATTCATATTGGAACACCTCATGCTTTATATTTTTATTTTTATTTAAAATTTCCCTCTAAAAGGAGACATCGCTTACAAGTTGTTCTTGATAAAGAGAATATTTTACTCAGAATCTTACAGTAACAACTAAATAACAGTAAGTGCAAGGAGTATTTACCAAACATTCAGTACAATGACAGTTATATTGAAATAACATCAAAATACAGTCATAATAAAATCACTTAAAAATAACTAATACTAGGTATTTGAAACTACATAATACGAAATATAACATTTGATCGATAGAAGTAAAATATAATACAATACGTCCTTAGTTTCAAAGCACAATGGGAAAGACTATCTTTGCACTTCATTCTGCGTAATTCACTTAATTTCCACTAATGTCATATCAGGCATTCAACTGTTCTAAATCTTTTGTAAGTAGAAAATTTGCCTACTGAGTAAAAACAAGGCCAGAAAACAATAGGACTTTCTTCTGTAGATGTAACAGAAAACATAGAACTTCAGAAACTAAACGATCACTACAGGCTAATCAGACAGTTCAGAGAAATGATTCACTGGCGTCTGAGATAGTAATGGGGAAGCTGAAGGGGTGGACGCCCATGGGGATACTGAGGCAGTATTGCCCCCTGCCTTGATGAATAGGCAGCCTCTCTTTCAAAGCGCGGTGGAGAGGACTGAAGCATCTGATACAACTGCCGCCCATTTACTCCTGGAGGATTATATCTCACTGGGACTTCTCTTAAGGAGCGAAGATATCCTTGGGCGTGCGTTGGGCTGCTTCCCAGGGCGATGGGGTTGGTATTAAATGAGGGTGTAGGGTGACCTGGTCCTTGAGCATGCATGGCTGAAGGATTCACTCTTGAGACTACTGCCGTTGGGTGTTGACTAACTTGGCTTGTATCTGGTAACCTTGGAGCGTGGCTATACGCATCACCTGCCCCGATAGGATACCCACTTACAGGTGGACAGACACCTGAAGGTCTAATGGGGCTATGGCCAATGTAGTTAGAAGCATAGCTTTGCATCAAGAGCCTCTGTTGGTTGTCTCTGTGGGTGCTTGAACATGCATTGGGCATATCTGGCATCCCACGTAAATGACTATAGGTGTCTGTTGTGACACCTTGTCCACGAATGACAGCAGTAGCTGAAGAACTGGGTCGATTGTATGTATCGGAAGTATATAAATTTTGTAGGGGAGCGTGGGTTCGTGTGGTTTGACTACACACTTGCATCTCGTGCAGATGTGGTCTGTAATTCTGCATGTAAGCCTGAGCTGGATATGCAGCCCTTGGACGTAAGGGATGTTGTTCAGTCTGTCCCTGAAGGGTACTTAATCCTTGGGCTTGACTGGCAGCTTGGTTTGGAAAACGAGAAGTAGATGGAGTTACATTTGGGGAGTTTATTTGGTTTAATAAATGAGCTGGGGAGCTTACTGGGTTAAGTACATGAGCAGAAGTGCTGACTGAGCCAAGTGCACGACGTGGGGAGTCTAGAGTGCTAAGAACGCGAGCTGGGGAGTCTACTGGTCTACATACACGAACTGGGGAGTCTAATGGGCTAAGTACACGAGATAGGGAGCTTTCTGGGTTAAGTACATGAGCTGGGGAATTTTCTGGGTTAAGTATGTGGTCTTTGGAGCTGACTGGTTTAAGTATGTGATCTGGGGAGTTGACCGGTTTAAGTACGTGAGCTGGGGAGTCTACTGGGTTAAAAACATGACCTTGGGAAACTGGTTTAAGAACATGCCCTGGGGAGCTCACTCGGTTAAATGCATTATCTGGGGAGTTCACTGGGTTAAATACATTATCTCGGGAGTTTACTGGATTAAAGACATTAGCTGGGGAGTTCACTGGCTTAAATACATTATCAGGGGAGTTTATTGGCTTAAAAACATTAGATGGGGAGTTCACTGGGTTAGATACATTATATGGGGAGTTTACTGGGTTAGATATATTAGCCTTTGAGTTTAAAAGGTCAAGTAGATTGGATGAGGAGTTTACTGGGTTAAACACATTAGCGGGGAATTCACTGAGTTAAATACGTTAGCTTGGGAGTTTACAGGGTCAAGTAGATTAGCCTGGGAGTTTACTGGGTTAAACACATGACCTGTGGAGTTGACTGGGTTAAACACATTAGCTGGGGAGTTGACTGGGTTAAACACATTAGCTGGGGAGCTCACTGGGTTAAATACATTAGCTTGGGAGTTTAATTGGTTAAATACTTTATCTAGGGAGTTTACAGGGTTAGGTACATTTGCTAGGGCATTGCCTGGGTTAAGAATATTACCTGGGTAGTTGACTGTGTTAAACACATTGCCTGGGGAGTTGACTGGGTTAAACACATGACCTGGGGAGTTTACTGGATTGAGTACATGACCTGGGGAGTTTACTGGATTAAGTACATTATCTGAGGAGTTGACTGAGTTAAACACATTAGCTGGGGAGTTGACTGGGTTAAATACATTAACCTGGGAATTTACAAGGTCAAATACATTTGCTGGGGAGTTCACTGAGTTAAAAACATTGGCTGGGGAGTTCACTGGGTTAAATACATTATTTGGGGAGTTTACTGGGTTAAATACATTTTCTGGGAAGTTTAACTGGTTAAATACATTACCTGAGGAGTTTACTGGGTTAGGTACATTTGCTGGGGAGTTGACTGGGTTAAACACATGACCTGGGGAGTTGAATGGGTTAAGTACATGACCTGGGGAGTTGACTGGGTTAAGTATATGACCTGGGGAGTTGATTGGGTTAAACACATTAGCTGGGGAGTTCACTGGGTTAAGTACACTATCTGGGGTGTTTTTGGGGTTAAATATATTGTCTGGGGAGTTTACTGGGTTAATCACATTAGCTGGGGAGTTGACTGGATTAGGAGCATGACCTAGGGAGTTTACTGGGTCAAGCACAGGAGCTTCTCTGTATGTTGAGAGCTGTGATAGACCAGGAGGAGGACGGATCCTGGACTGAGGACGAGTTGCAAGAACAGCGTTTGTGTGAGTAACTGTGCCAGCAACCGCGAGGATTCGTGTTTGTGGTTGATTCATCGGAGTTCCTGAGTCTGGCGTAGCTCTTGGAAATGAATTTCCCTCCATCTGGGGCCCAGAAGGATTCTGTATGTTATAAGCTTGTTGCAGAGTTTGTGTTTCTAACCGAGTTTGAGTCTGTTGCTGGAATAAAGTTGGTGACTCAGTTCTTAAAGCAAAAAGAGCTTGTGAGTATAAGTAGACCAGTTGCTTTAAAGTCTCTCCTGAGTCTAAGTGGGCCAGTTGTTCTAATGTCATCCCTGAATATAATTGGGCCATTTGTTCTAATGTCATATTTGAGTGAGTGGAAGACCAATTTTGAAGAACATCCTGTGAAGGGGGTAGTGTTTGAGGATCTCTCACAAGTGGCGGAGGTATTTCCTGAGGACTAGGATGTTGTAAGCCAGTGCTTGTTAGTTCAGTGGGTTCTTCTGCATTTGAATGTGCCATGGATGCTATTCCAGTTGCCTGTGGGTGAGCGCCAGCCAGTTCTTGATAATGCATATCTAACTGAGCACTCGGCTGTTGGGTCCTTTCTCTGGCCCCATCCCTCGCTTCAGAAGGGGCCTGCAAATCAACCTGCGGATGAGCATTTGTATCTGAGTATAAGTGGGCCAGTTGCTCGAATGTCATCTCTGAGTGAGCAGGAGACCATTGTGGAAGAGCACCTGGTGAAGGAGGTAACACCTCCTGTGAATGATTATTCACAGGTGGTGGAGGTATTACCTGAGGACGAGAATTTTGTGCACGAGTGCATGCTAGTTCAATGGGGTTTTCATCTGCATTTGAATGTGCAATGAATGATATTCCAGTTGCCTGTGAGCGAGTGCTCGCAGCTTCTTGAAAGTGCATACCTAATGGGGCATTTAGAAGTTGGGTCTTTTCTCTAGCCCCACCACTCACTTCAGAAAGGGCCTGCAAATCAACTTGAGGCGGCGCATTTGTATCTGAGTATAAGTGGACCAGTTGTTCTAATGTCATCTCTGAGTGAGCTGGAGTCCATTGTGGAAGAGCACCCTGTGAAGAAAGTATCATCTGATGATCACTCACAAGTGCCATTAGTGTTTTATGAGGACGAGGATTTCGTGAGTGTGTGCTTGTTAGTTGAACAACTTCTGTGTCTGAACGTGCAGTGGACGTTATTCCTGTCGCCTGTGAGTGGGCGCCAGCCGCATCTTTAAAATGGATATCTAATGGGGCACTTTGCTGTTGGGTCCTTTCTCTGACCCCACCGCTCGCTTCAGAAGGGGCTTGCAAATCAACCTGCCGAAGAGGAACATCTGCAACTGACTGAGCCACTTGCTGGTACTGTGAGTGAGCTGGCTCAAA
>NC_089790.1:15222500-15250000 GCF_040412425.1 Macrobrachium rosenbergii
TTGCTGACACGCAACATTGCAATAATCCTTGAGATATTTGTTCGGTTTTGCTTCGTCTTGTGCCTTGTTTCGCCTTTTTTTTTATTGTTTTGTTCCGTCTTCCTCATCATTAAAATCGTGACTTTTTAATACTTATTATTATTATTATTATTATTATTATTATTATTATTATTATTATTATTAATACTAGGAACCTCATAAACGTATTCTTGTTCTCTCTCTCTATCTGTTTCTCGCTCCTCTATTTCTCTCTATTAATTCATGTGTATATATATATACATATTTTTTTTTTCTCTCTCTCTCTTTATAGCCATCTACCTCTCTCTCTTTCTCTCTATCAGTTTGTGTACCTATCTATTGGTCTGAATCTATCTTTCTCTATATCTGTTTATCCACCTCTCTCTCTCTCTCTCTCTCTCTACCCCTCTCTTTCTCTCTATACATATATTTCTCTCCCTCCCACGGCCCACGCTCGCCTGGAACAGCCCGCCCACGCAAAACATACTCTTTTTCAAGTTCCCCACCAGCGTCGACAACCCGAGTTACAACCTTCCTCAGAGGTTGGGACGAATATGGCCAAGACTTTTTTCCTTTTAATTTTTTTCCTCTTCTCTGTTTTTTTTTAAGCAGGGTCGTTGGAAACACGATAAGGGCGTGAGAGTATTTTTTATTTATTATTATTATTTTTTTCTCAGCTACATGTGGTTTTCACTTTTATTTGCCAGTGTTTATGCTTCTAATTTCACTGCGGTCCCTTTGATCAAGCTGATGGTTTCAATCAAGACTTTTTCGAAAGGTATAGTTAATTCTTAAAATTCTATTGCCCCTCTCTCTCTCTCTCTCTCACCTGGCGGAGTTTGTGAAGTTTAAAAAGAAAAGTTGGTAAATTGTTTAATCCGATTAGAATTATTTTTTTTACAGATGCCTCTCGTTCAAGTTATCTCGTTCAAGAAGATAGCTTCTTATAAGCGAGTTACAATAATAAAACAGAATATAACTGGCATAAGTTAATGACAATAAGTAGCCATTTTGCTTCTTATAAGTAAGTTACTATAATTAAACAGATTGTAACTGTCACAAGTTAATGTCAGTAACTGGTCATTTTTATCTCTTTCATTCTTTTGCCTCTCGTGAATTTTAGTTTTCTGTAAAAGAAAACTATTGTGCCGGTTTTGTCTGTCCGTCTGCACTTTTTCTGTCCGCCCTCAAATCTTAAAAACTACTAAGGCTAGAGGGCTGGAAACTGGATGTTGATCATCCACCCTCCGGTCATCAAGCATACCAAACTGCAGCCCTCTAGCCTCAGTAGTTTTTATTTTATTCAAGGTTAAAGTTAGCCATAATCGTGCGTCTGGCAACGATATAGGACAGGCCACCACCGTGGTTAAAGTTTCATGGCCCGCGGCTCATACAGCACTATACCGAGACCACCGAAAGATAGGGCTATTTTCGGTGGTCTTGATTATACGCTGTACAGAAAACTCGATTGCGCCGAAGAAACTTCGGCTCATTTTTTACTTGTTTATATTTCTTTTCTCTTAGAATTTTAAACTCTTATCTTATTCAATTTTCCAATAGATCAAAACAATTGGACCCTGGTACCGGTAAGGAAATAAAATTGCTCAATAATGCGATACTTTAGCATCTCAACTTGACAGACCCTCTGGTGGGGGGGCGGGAGGGCGTGGGGCCGCCTAGCCTTTCTGATAAGCAACAAAGACGGTTAAGTAACAAAGCCCCTTTGTTACATATAGCCTGCACATGAATATTTTCTAGATATCTTACACTTACAGCAATTCCACGTGGTTCCTAACCTTCACTACTGTGCTTTACACTTCATTTTCAAATTAAGAGATATATCAGAATACGTATCACATACAGAACGGTAACATAGCTGTATGGAACTCTTAGCCACGGCCCATGAAACTCTCAGCCGCGGCCCATGAAACTTTCAGCCACGAATCGGTAGTGGCCTGTGTTGTTGGAACCTATAACGGTGCCAGACGCACGATCATGGCTAAATTTTGAATAAAATTAAAAAAAAACTGCTGAGGCTAGAGGGCTGCAATTTGGTATGTTTGATGATTGGAGGATGGGTGATCAACATACCAATTTGCAGCCCTCTAGCCTCGGTATTTTTAAGATCTGAGGGTGGACAGAAAAAGTGCTGACGGACAGACAAATAGCCATCTCTACAATAGTTTTCTTTTACAGAAAAATAAAAGTAATCTTGATGTGGTAGCTGATAAGTACAAAAGTCCGCTATGTTAAGTTGCTGACCGTTAAGTTGGGGTATTAGTGTAGTTTCGATATCCACTGTTCGCGAATTAATGATGGCTGTATTATTACGATTTGACTCGAGCTATGAAGCTCATTATCTCTAACGCAGCTCTTGCAACAGTGCACGTATGTCTTCAAGTTACGACACACAACCCACGTCTATTAAGCTTGTCAATCATTTCTTGGCCGTAACAGCATTTTATTTTTCCTTGGCCTCGTTACGCCACGCCCACTTGTTTCGACCTCGGTTACGGACGGGCGGTCAACAGAAAACGACGGGGCGCTCAAACAAATCCTTTTGTAGGTAGAAAACTTGTTACGGCTAATGAGATTGGATTCCTACTCATTCTTCTTCTTCTTCTTTATCTTCTTCTTCTTCCTTAAGGGGTTCGGAAGGAAATTCGACCCCGAGAAATGGTTTTTGTTCTTTTCTTTCTTCTCGATTACTCTGCACTAGCGTCCTGCTGATGCCTAATTGGGATGAATGGGCCCAAATAAAGTCATTTTATTGTGGTATTATTTTTCCACGTCTCAAACATCGCTAACTTGCTAGACTGTAAATAAAGGAAATTGGGTTTAAAGCTACTGCTATGAACTACTCGTGTGGTATATGTGACTTAAGATGAATTATTGAAAGGGTGAAAAATGTGAAGATGAACAAAAGAAGTAGGCTAAAGATTGTTGTAAGTGAAAGGATGGTTACGAGTATTTCAAAGTGGTTTGATCTTGTAGAAAGAATGGACAAAGAAAATGCTTTGCAGGCGAAAGATCTTGTATCCCTTTGTAAATTTTATTGTGGCCATATACTTTGATATCTATATCTACTGTATATCTATATCTATCTCTATCTATCTATCTATATACATACATACATCCATAGAACACACACACACATTATATATATATATATATATATATATATATATATATATATATATATATATATATATATATATATATATATATATATATATATATATATATATTACACTTTGCTTTAACAATATCTTTATATGTTTAACTTGTGCAAGAAAAAAACAGCACATACTACACTAGTCTACATTTTGAATGCAGATAATTACGATGCTACGATGTTCAAGTTAATGAATACTTTGGTAGAAGCAAGAGATAATTGTACATCTTAGCAAACACACAAAGTGGAGTCTGTTGGTTGAAGACTGGGGTGATTCATCTGGAGTGAAAGAGAAAGATCCGTGAGGAAAGGATCTTAGGATCCTTTTAGCTTTCGAAGGATAACGAGTTGGACTTTGTAAAGTGTTCCTTAAAAGGGGAAGACAACGGAAGGAGGTACACACGTAAGCCTCAGCTACAGGTAAAGTAAACGGAGGCAACCATGCCTTTCTTTCCTCACCTCATTTTCCAGAAATCTTTCCCACCCGGATGTGTGAGAGCCTTCTCCTTCTTCTCTCTCCCTCCCTCCCCCTCCCCACACTTTCCTCACCCTTCCCCCCCCAAACGTCCCTTCTCCTCTTGCCTGTATAAACAGCGGAGAAACTTCGAGACATTAATAAGTGACGGTCCTTTATGATGGTAGTGTCATTATTGGCTGTGAATTTTGTGGCTGGTTTGGATAAGGCGCGTATCTCGTTTTTTCCTCTTTTACTTTTTTACTCTGTATATATATATATATATATATATATATATATATATATATATATATACACACACATATATATATACTGTATATATATATATGCATATATGTGCGTGTGTGTGTGTGTCATTTTACAATAAAATGACCTATACAGGTAGATCATGCCTTCTCTGGCAATTAAGATGAAATGTCTTTAACTTCTATTTTATTTGTATTTATGTTTTAGTTCTCTCTCTCTCTCTCTCTCTCTCTCTCTCTCTCTCTCTCTCTCTCTCTCTCTCTCTCTCTCAAATGTCGGTAGATAATCTAGGAATTCAAATGAAGCGTTCTTAATTCCTAAGTATTTTATTTGTATCCTGTACATTTATTTTTGTTCTTAGATACCAAACACAGACAATCTCTCCCTCCCTCTCTCTTTAATGAAGAGGATAAGAGGGGGGAAAGATAGAAGAGAGATAATAAGCTCTCTTAAAGACAGTAACAGTTGACATTTTCTCTCTCTCTCTCTCTCTCTCTTCCTGCACTTATATCTATTATATTGGGGTCTTCTGAAGTGTTTGAAATTCCACTTGAAACTCGAGATGAAAGACCATTTATTATGTATGTCTTGCTACCGGTGTTGATAACCTTTGCCTAAGCATGACTCATGGCCCATTTCCTGAAGTGTTTTATTGGGTTCTGTTCCCAGAACAACGGCCGTAGTCTCTCTCTCTCTTTCCTATTACCACTCGTGACTTCGTTATCGTCATATGATTATGCCTTCACCGTGATAAGTAATCGAAATATTAAGTGTGACGACCGTAGAGTTTTGTACCCTAACTCCTTGAATATTGTTGTCATAAGTGGTAGTTTTTAAAAGAAATTCAATAGAACTTAATTTCTGAGTAGAATATCTCATTTACCCAACTTTCCTAAAATATATAGAATAATATTCTCTTAATTTTGACTTGCTAGCCAAAAATACAAAAGCTAACTGTGCCAAGAGTTGCAGCAATCAATTTGAGTGCCCTAATGGAAAGGTAAACACAAAAGGCAAACACACGCGCTTGTATGAGAAGTGTTAACCAGAAACATACCAAGAACTGCAATATGGATACTCGAGTTCTCAGTTACGTTGTGCGAAAATTGATAGGAAACATTTTTGGAAACCGAGAAACAAAAAAAAAGTTTCTTAGGAAGGTAAAGCTGGAAATTATGAAGGAATTATTGAATCAAATCTCCTTCGTGGAAAAAGCTTATATATATAGGTAAGGCATTGTAGTATTTGGTGGCTACAGTGAAACACCAAGCACAAACGACAATGTACTGTCTCAAGGAGTGCTGGAGATCAAATATGGTCAACTGTAAACCTCACTAGCATTATTCTGGTTGTGACATCTACCATATGCACAGGGATCCCTGCCCTGAGAAACGCCCATAGATCAAAATACATGTATCATTATCATTATCCTGGTTGTGAGATCCACTAATTGCACAGGGATGCTTGCCCAGAAGAACTCCTATGGATCAAAAGTACTCATATCACCATCATTATTCTGGTTGTGAGATCCACTATTTGCACAGGGATGCTTGCCCAGAAGAACACCCATAGATTATACATAAGTTCATGTGGCCAATTCTCAAACCAAAAAGGGTAGCTCCCATCTCTTTGGTATAAACTCTATACTCAGGGGACTTACGATTTGCTCGTTTCCAGGATTTTTCTGGTTACTGCTATCCAGAGTCCAGACTCTTCCATGGGATTTAACAAGCGCCTCACTCCCCATCCTATAGTTTGCCCTTAAGATTGATAAGGTACCCCTAAATGGCTTGGTAATCATTCTCAGCAAGTCTTGTGTTGTTACGCTTTTGGTAAAGTTCTCTTGCGCTTTATTTGCTTACGATCCAATGTTTGCTAGTACTCAATAAACGCTCACTCCTAAAAACGATTAAGAAAAATATCCATATTAGGATTCCTATTAACAGCTGACACTTTGTATCGATATTCCAGAAAGATTCTGCTGTCTGGGAAGCACTGAAAACTAGTCTCTCTAGACGAGTTAAAGTTTCTGTTCCTAGGTCAACGAGGGGTCAACTAAGGGTGAACGAAAGGTTGATATGAACGAGGTCCTTCATCAAGAGAAAGAGAAAAGTTAGGGGAGAGAACGAGGGCCAGTGAAACACTAGAAATATCAAGACGAATAGATACAACATACTCATATCTAGAGTCTCTGGGACTGAAACCAATTTGCAGAAAATAGCAAAACATAAAGCAACCAGAAAGCAATCCGTGGAACAGAAATCAGTATATAGAAAACAGCAGAGCATAAACTCCTGGCTAGATGACACTGCTACTTATCAGACCGACTGACCCTCGCATTTGACTATAAATAGCCATCATCTCGATATAGGTCAACAAAGGATAAAGGAATTAAGAAAATTACTCGTGCGTCGCGTGAAACAGATAATCCTTTGAGCACACGCGTAGCCAGAGGCCTTCGTAAGGATTATCTGTTCTGTATTAGATACCGTTTAGATTCATGACAGTAATTCTAAAGATACTGAGCAATATTCAGATAGGAATTTGCTTTGATTGGAACGCCAGATCTCGCAAGTGACCTGGTTATTTTTAGGAGATCGTACAAATCTCGGTTTTCCGTCTGGATCAAAAGTTTTTCGAAAGAATCAGATAGAATTTATGCAAATTATGTTTTGGACATTCCACAGATGACGTCCATATACCAATTTAATGCATTTCAAATATGCAATTTTTAATGGAGTTTTGTGATTTAGAAAAATATTTGAGCTAAGAATATACTGCATTTTAAGTGAACATGCGCGTGGACACATTAGTTATGAGTATGTTTGTTCTAGAGAGCGTGTGAATATAATTAACCAAATAGGTATGCAAGCTAACTCACACACGTATATATATATATATATATATATATATATATATATATATATATATATATATATATATATATATATATATATATATATATATATACACACACATACATATATATATATATGTATACATTTGTGTGATGTGTGCTTATACACATACTGCAAAGAACTCGTCAGAACTTCCTGATTCCCGATCTATAAATGAGGAACGTCCCCCACCCCCCACCACAACCATTCGCACACACACGCTCACACACACACCCTTAAACACAATGTTTTAATAGCGGAGTTTCAACACTTATCTGTGAAAGTACCATCTTGCCCGTCTGGTGAATAAATATTGAATTTGGTTCTTCTAAGACAAGAGGTATTTGAAGCCTAGTGTGAATGGAGGACTGTGGACATTTATTTCATATTTGAGTTTGTACCTGTTCTGTACCTGTCGGTGATCTATTGGGATATTTGGCCGAGATCGTGGAGGAATAGGTATTAATATCACTTAGCAAAATAATTATACAAATAACAAGATTATATGTAACAGAAAGTCAATTATAGAACATCTGGAGTGGATATGAAAGGTCCAATTTTACCATTAAATGGAGCTTTTTCCAATAAACTATTTGCCACAAATAATACCTGGCCATATTATGTAGGTCAGATATGTTGATGGCATGTTTTGTGCTTCGTCATTATCAAAGATCGAAAAGGAGTTTTATTTTCCTTTTCTTTAGAACTCTATAATTCTCTATTAACATCAATCAAAGTTACATTGGAAGAAGAACGGAACTTTTCCTCACCAGCTGTAGATATGACTGGTTTTTCGAACTCGAAATGGGTTCAAAATGTTTTTTTTTCTTTTTTTCAGGAAGATCTGTAAATGTTGTAATATACATTTTTATTCTGGCCGTTCTGCTGAGGTAAAATGTTCTGTTTTTACCGCCTTGTTTTTCCGGGTTTTTAAGACCGATGGGAAATAGAAATTACAAAAAAAAAAAACACGGAAAGAGATTCCATTTTAGAATATCCAGATGTTTTAATTGATAAAACTTTTAAAAAGATTGAAATCTGTTCTTTGGGTCTGCTTGCAGTTTTGTTTTTAGTCGAGAAAATGTTTCATGTTTGCCCTTTTTGCGGTAAGTTTATACCCTGAAATTTTAAAGATATTCGGTGGTTCAATTACATTTAGGCGTAATGATACTGCAATATCTATTGATTAAGTCTTCACCTCGTCTAAAATCGGCTGTGCATATATATATATATATATATATATATATATACATATATATATATATATATATATATATAAATATATATATATATACACATATATATATATATATATATATATATATATATATATATATATATATATATATATGTGTGTGTGTGTGTGTGTGTGTGTTTATTTATATCTATACCCGCTCGAACTGTTAGTTCGTAAGTAAAAGCATTGAAGAAAATTGACATTGATGATTCAAAAAACCTTTCGAGTTGCAGAAGTGCCCTTATTACTACAAATTTAATCTTCACAATTATATGAAATTAAACTTTGACCCTCATCAAGAGTAATGACCCTTCACTGACACGAAAATACACCCAGAATAAAATAGAAAAGCACTAATTTCCTCCGAAGTACGAGTTGACTTAACAGCCAGAAATGTCATAACAATGAAATAATAATAATAATAAAAAAAGTCTTGGCCGGGCCGTTTAGGGAAATAAACGTTCGCTGCCGGAAAACGTCTGAAATTGCAAACGTTGACGAATGACTCCAGTTCTGAAAACAAGTCAGTCTCGCCTGAATTTAGATTCTATTAAGTCGTCTCCTGAATTGCAAACATAAGTTTCAATTACTCCGGATGATGTGAGTCGACCTTAATGTGAGGAAGTTGTTGAAGTTTTCTAGCGAGAGAATTTTTTCTTTGTGAGGTCTTAGGGCACAGAGAGAGAGAGAGAGAGAGAGAGAGAGAGAGAGAGAGAGAGAGAGAGAGAGAGAGAGAGAGAGAGAGAGAGAGAGGGGGATGGGAACTGTCAAGATTAAATTCATTGTTAGCCCTAAAATTTATTGCACCACGGATTTGAGATTAAATATAATTAGTAGGAATAATATTTGTATGTAGAGTAGATGTCTGGAAATTTATTATACTGCTCGGCAGTTTTTTTCATATTCTTTGTGTAGATGACATTATAGAAAAAAAAAGAGAATGAACGGATGACAATGATCACTATACTGAATAATGAACAGACATACCTTATGGGTTATAAAACTTCCATAATCCTTAGTAAACAGATTTTCAGCATGAAAAATAGAAGTGCAAATGTGAATGCATTTTCGGCATGCCGAAATGACCCTTAATCTTTCCGAGGACTTGTTTCTGGTTATTTTAAAACTAACATAACTATCGGTATTTTTCCAACATTCCCTTTGAATGTACACTATCAAAAAGTATAGTCTATGTTCGTTTAGTCATAAGCTAATGTTTATTTCCCACGGCTCACTGTTGACGCTTGACAATGCTCTGGTATTTGGGGGAGATTCCTTGCTCTGTAAAACAAGTTAACCCTATACATTCCTTCTATCATCCGAGCTTTATACAGTAATGGCTGGGATTCAGCGTATTGCCAGTTGATTTGATTTTATGGGATGAATGGACTGATCCTATTAATTTTATCACTGGAGCCATTTATGGTCTTTTGAAAAGGGATATTGTCATGGGCTATCATGGCAATCATTTGCTTGGCTTTGGCAATATCCTATGGTGAAACTGGGACTTGTATTACTCATATATAAATGCAACTGTGTATATATATATATATATATATATATATATATATATATATATATATATATATATATATATATATATGTATATTGTATACACACACACACACACACACACATATATATATATATATATATATGTATATATATATATATATATATATATATATATATATATAATAAATAATTGTGTATCCATAGTCATCCATAGTCTCTCAACACGTGCAAAATGAACGTACCTGGGTCAGAGCTTAGAAAAGGTACGTAACGTCTCGTTATTTCCTAGCCGTCAGTTTTTTTCACGGTACGTGTGCACTAACATACGATACAGTATAAACACAACACAGGACGACAGCTGATGTATAGAGGTGCCTTAGAAGGCAACAATATGCGTATTGATGAGGCCAGATCATTCTGATGTCTAAGCAGGTGTCCTTACACCAATATGCAATGATTCCATGGCTCCTTTGATATACGTGGAAATGAGCCGTGATTCTTATACATCCAGAAATCAGTCCTTCATTTCGCCTTGCAACGATGAAAAGCAACCGTGTTACAATTGAAGAAAGGAGACTGACGAGAAAATGCATAGCATTTACCTCCGTCGCGTCGCCTGACTTTCGTAAGGGTCCGTAAGTCGCGCCGCAGGATTTTTTGAAGTTTGGGAGCAGTGATTTCTCAGGGGAAATTAGGGAATAAAATACGCAGTTGTCACCGAGGACGACGTGTGTATATGCAGCGTTAGAGGAAATCCTGTTTTTGCACTCGATGAACGAATCGTGTAAGGGTTTTGTTTGTAGAGTGATTTCGTTTGGATATAAATTAAGAAACTTAGGCTGAAAAGAGGGGGTCCCCCCACTTTTTTAATTCGTGGAAAATATTTCAGTATTGATATTTGATTAATGAAGGGTTGGAATTGTGCTGCTGGTTCAGAAAATTCTTAGAAAACATTCCAGAACTGACACCTGATCCATGAAGGGCTGGAATTGTGGTGCTGATTCCGAATAGGATGAGAGAAGTAACAATGGCTTTCGGAGACATAAACATTTTTTAATCAGTATCATGTAAAGTATTGGACTAAACTAAGATTTTATGACCTTATCATATATTCCAGATTGTGATTTTGACTTCTTATAGTTCCTATCATGTGCCAATAAACCTATATGGCCCTCAGATAACTAGCTGAAATTATACGGTGTATTAACCGAAGCTATCTGTTAATGTCATGGTGTTTACTAAGTGATTCTATATCATAAGCAATATTTTGAATAAACCTATCTCAGTTTATTATTATTATTATTATTCAGAAGATGAACCCTATTCATATGGAACACGCCTACAGGGGACACTGACATGAAATTCAAGCTTCCAAAGAGAATGGTATTAATTTTGAAAGACGTAACAGAACTTAGTAGCCAATGAGTGTACATAATGTAGCTCTACACGCAAATATTGTGGTCGAGAATGAGTTATTTAAGCTTTCATTCTCACAATCCAGTTCTAAAAGGTTCACCACATTCAGAATAACCAGACTAACAAGATTTTTTAAATAAGAATGCTTTAGAATAATTTACAATACTTATGACTGCATGTATCGTCTAGCCTGAATCAAATTGTTATGGGGAAAAGAATAAAGCAGAAAGAAGATTATAATGTCACCGTTTACAATCCCCATCAACTCGTGCTTTTGTTCACTGCGACACTAGAGTAATGATTCAATATTCCAAAACCGGTATAAGGGAATGGGTACCCTCAGTTTCTTAGGAGACTCTCCCGCGTGAAATAACGAAAGGTATCGATCATATACTAAACCAGGGTTGCCAAGGCTGATTATGAAAGGTATACCGCCTGGGAGTTTAGGGATCAAGGTAATAGAAAGTAGGTTGTTGTGCTATTGTCTTGTTTGGGAGATGGAGAGGTATCTGTGAGATGAACCCTCTTTTGCTTTCCCTTGACCTTTGGATTTAGCAGTTTTTAAATATTATATATATATATATATATATATATATATATATATATATATATATATATATATATATATATATATATATATGTATGGAGAATCTACTTGTCACTTTTTACCAGATATGTATGTAGTATTTGTTAGCCACAATACTGTGAAGAAATGGATAAGTTAAGAGGACATTGTGGTTAATAAAGACATAAATAAATAATATATATTATTTATTAATTTATATATACATATATAAATTATATATATGTGTATATGTATATATATAAATATATATACATATATATAATATATATATATACATATATATATATATATATATATGTATATATATATAGTATGTGTGTGTGTTGTATATCACATATCCCTTTGAAATGTATACAGTGCATATACAGTAGGAGTATAGATGTGCAGTGTGTACCTTGCGCAAATATTTTGTGTACTTCTAAGTATTATTAACGTTAGATATTGTTATACCGAAGAGCACGAGGTGTTTAATCTCCTAATTTTGCTTTTAACATTCGTTACCATCTCATTTCCCAATCCACAATTACGTCCAATTATTCCATCTCTCCTCCTTTCTCTCTCTCTCCCTACACGATACGCAGAGCCATTTCCTTATTACCCTCTATTTTCATATCCTTGAAACTCTCCCTTCTCCCAACAGCAGCTGTAACATTTATCATGTTATTTGGACAATTCCTCCGGCCGCTATTACACATTAGTTGATAGTATATGATAATATTCGTTTAATTATACTCCATTAGTTTCTCGGAGGGTTGGGGTAGGGGGAGAGGGGAGGGAGGGTGGGAGGGGGAAGGGAGAGGGAGAGGGAGGGTGGGAGTAGATGCGTGCTGTTGTTACCTGCGTTATATGAATGGTAGATACAATTAGGGCAGTGTTCTTACCTTCTTGCCTCTTTGTCACGCGAGGGGCGAATATATACGTCATTTGCAGCTTTATTTATTCTATTTTCTCTCTCCGTCTACCTGGTCTTCCTAGTACTGACGTAGTGATATTCGCAGTGCCAAGTACTTGTCTTTCCTTTATTAGCATGTGTTAGTGCTATTTTGTTCTGCGTATTGCTTTTAGGATAATTGGAACTACTAATAGGGTTCGTGGGAAGCCATGTTTGGTATCAGTGTACTGAGGTAATGCATATGCTCGTATTGATATTGGCATTACATTTAGCAGATTAATGACAAACGAACCTGTATGGCACTGAGCAACATGGAAGTCAGGTCATATAAATGTGTGTACACACTGGTGTCGATTCACATAACGAAGAAAACGGTGGTTTTCATTACAGAAAGTGTTCTCATTTATCGTAACCCATTTTGAAACAGAAAGAGTCCCTCCGTTTCAGAATTCAGACTTAGATTGCACTTTTATACCTGTGCAAGTAAGTTGTTTCTCCTGACAGAAAGAGGTTCCCAGAGAAAATCGCGAGGTCCGTTGCTGCCCTGTTCATTCGTCAACAACTGAATCAAGTTTGAACTCCTGTGAAGAAAATGTCTAAAACATCTGTCGCTTGGTATAGTTACAAAGAAGGCCCGCACTAGCACCCTGACCCCTTTTCCCTGCCTATACTCTCCTATTTTACATCATTTAGTCTTTCTCAGTATAGGAGCCCTATAATTTCGAGCCTTTCTCAGTATAAAGTCCTTTCACCAACCCAATTTACCCTGCATTTTTAAAATTCCCACCCCTTGTTCCTCCTGAAACTGTAAACTTTCGACTGTTACCGTGGGTAACTCTGCAAAGAAGCTGAGAAGCCTGTACTTTCTAAATCTGAAAGCAAGGTCAACTATTAAGCTACATACCGTCCCATATCTCACTGTAAAAGTACTTTCATTCTGTATACCTATATAAGTGATAGTGTTGGCAGAACCATACGAAAGGCTGGAAGTCTATATTATTATTATTATTATTATTATTATTATTATTAACCCACAAGGGTCACTAACTTGAAAGCAACCTTCCAAAGAATATGGTATTCATATGGAAGAAGCAGAAGGTAACAGGAAACACAGAAAGAAGAGATCAGTTATCAGAAAAGAACAAATAAATTAAAAATTGATAAGTATATAGGTAAAAATGTAAGTAAGTTCAAGGAGAATTTTGAAAATTTGTGTGCCTACACACTACCAACAGTAGACATACACGAAAAAAAATCTTTTCATTGAAAATATCATAGTTCCATTAAACTTTTATATTTGGTACCATTTATCTGATTTCTGTCATTGCTATTAGAATTCAAAAGACGATTGTATACAATTCTCTTCACAGATGTTACATACAAGCTTTACATTTCATTCAGACGTGAAGGGGTTTCATTTTTCTCTCACCCTCTTTGAAGGTGTCACGAATATCAAAAAGGGAAGCCTTTTGTTTCTGGGCTGTGGAACAAATTAAAATTTTACGCTCCAAGGGAGAGAGAGAGAGAGAGAGAGAGAGAGAGAGAGAGAGAGAGAGAGAGAGAGAGAGAGAGAGAGAGAATTTTTTTAAAATCTTGTAGCTGTTGTTTAATGAGCCCTTTTAAGGCAGAGAGAGAGAGAGAGAGAGAGAGAGAGAGAGAGAGAGAGAGAGAGAGAGAGAGAGAGAGAGAGAGAGAGAGAGAAATGTCTTGGTCAGATTTTGATTCAGACGAATTTTCTTGGGCCCGTTGTTGCCAGAGAGGGACGACGAATAAAGGGTACGTGACAATCAACTAAACTGAATTGGCAACAACGAGGTACCTCGTGCGTGAAAATGTCACTAAAACTTCGTGAGAGTTTTTTATATGTAGCTGTTGTCCTCTTGGTGTTAATTAACAGGTATAAAAGTTGTGTGTGTGTGTGTGTGTATATATATATATATATATATATATATATATATATATATATATATATATATATATATATATATATATATATATATCAGCAATAAGTCACCAAACTGCATATGACAAATATATATAGACGACCTGGTCTTTAATTTTCACCTTTCATGTGGTGTCTACGTGTGTATATATATATATATATATATATATATATATATATATATATATATATATATATATATATATATATATATATATATGGTCTTTAATTTTATATATTTCATATATATATATATATATAGCATATATATATATATATATATATATATATATATAGCATATATATATATATATATATATATATATATATATATATATATATATATATATATATAGATATCATAATTTAAACAGATGTCATAATTTAAACAGGTCACATCATCTCTGATATGTCAAATGTTACTCGGACTCAGTTTCTGAGATGTTACATGGATTAAAACTAAGCATTTATAGGGGACTGTAAGGTTATGACTCGGTATTCAGAAGTCTGTCTCTCGAGTTACCGTGTAACATTGAAATTAAAATCCCGTCAAAATCATGAAAAGCCCTACGTACGACTAAAAAAAGTATTCACGTATTGCTGCCATATCTTTGAACATACGAATTAATTTTGCGATCATTATAACCTAATGAAAACCATTCATTGATTTTTATTTTTTATCATTTCACTGAATAACGTGAAGGCCTTTAATTTTCCAAGATTTTTAAGATAGCGAGCACAAAGCGGTCTTCAGGGTGAATTGCAAGAGCACCGCTATAATTTGGGAAATTATAAAGAAGTCCAATTAATAAGACTTATTCTAAAGTCAGCAAAAATTTTAGATTGCTTGAACACAATCACAAGCGAAATTTGTACAAATCAGGTATGTATCAGGAAGTTATTAAAATTAATCAGACCACCTCACTGTACATAAAGTTTTAATTCTAATGAAATACACAGATAATGTCATCATTATCATCATTATCATCACAAATATTTAACCAACCTCTATTTCAAGTTTAGAAGGTTTAGGATATAATAAAAAACCCTGTTAGATACTCTGCGTGGTATCAAAGGAAATTCAGGACCCTAGACAAGAAATGGATAGAAAATTCACAGTAAACTTCATCAAATATAAAAGAAATATTCGTCAGTAGATAGAGAGAGGGTGTATATGATTCCTTCAATGTCTTCAGAATTAAAGAAGATGGGTATTCAACCTGTCATAGGATAAATTTTCGTCAAATAATCACCAAAATGGGATATTTATTCAACATTCAAATGAAATAATGTATTCAATGCTTATGCCAGAAAATCCCAGTAAGGGATACTAATATCTTAATAATTTACTTACATTGTTTCTATTCATTTATTACTTTGTTAATTTATTTTTGTTTTCTAATAACTGATCTCTCTGCATTTCCTATTACTTTCTGTTACTTCTTTCAAATGAACTCCATATTCTTTGGCAGCTTCAATTTCAATTTCAAGTCAATGGCCCCTGTGTGGGCTTGTTCTATATTAGTAGGGTTCATGATCTTAATAATAATGATAATAATAATAATAATAATAATAATAATAATAATAATAATAATAATAATAATAATAATAATAATAATAATAGTGAGAGGATACTCAGAATATTATAACAAGTCCCGGAGAATATTCCTAATTTCCAGAAAGAAATTCAAGGTTTACCTTGAAGGTGATATTATGATTCTAAGCAACTCAAGACACAGAAAATTACACTGAAATTTTTAAGAGACTCAGTCACTAAATGGTGAAAAATATTTTACAGCCTTGGTTTGAAAAGAGCACTGATGCCTGGCTACTAAGACCTCCTCAGACGGGGAAGGACTCGGTATTAAGGGCAATGACAATTGCCGAATTACATCTGGGATACACACACACACACACACACACACATATATATATATATATATATATATATATATATATATATATATATATATATATATATATATATATATATAGAATTTAACACTAAAATGAAATTGACAGCAAGAAGGTCTGAAAGGTGTAACAGGAGGGAAACCTCGCAGTTGCATTATGAATCAATTGTTAGAGGGGGTGGAAAGTTAGATGGAGAAAAGAGAATATGAACGGAGGTAAAGTAAAAGGAATGGAAGAGGTTGCAGCTAGGGGCCGAAGGGACACTGCAAAAACCTTAAATAATGCCTACAGTGCACCACGTGAGGTGCACTGACAACAATACCCCCTACGGGAAATTAAATCTGTATTAACCCGGTGATAACTACATTTGGAGTAATCCCGTGATCTCTCTCTCTCTCATGTCATGGCACTCAGTTCAAAGTATTGGATATCGAAGTTTATTAGAAGATAGGTTTTCTTTTATAATTACTTTATTTACTTCCACTTCGTTGTTTTTCAAATTGACTAAGTTCACATTTTTTGTTTCATAATTTTTTGATGAACTTGAAGGATTCTAAAGTTAGCTTCTTTTAATTATAGCATAGTAGAGAAGTTTTTAACTATTTTAACTGACTCTTTAGCAATGCATAATCAGTTTTTATACTATTTTTTTTACTAACTCTTGAGCAATGCATAATGGTTTATATATTATTTTTTTCAGTGACTAGCAGCGTTTGATCAGTTTTTATACTATTTTTTTTTCACTGACTCTTTAGCAATGTACAGTCAGTTTTTATACTACTTTTATTACTGACTCTTTAGCAATGCACAATAGTTTATATACTGTTTTCTTCGGCAACTTTTTAGCAATGCATAATTAATTTTTATACTATTTTTTCAGTGACTTTGGCAACGCATAATTATATCTACATAACAGTGAAATATACGAAATTAGGTTAACAAATCCATCACGAAGAAGAAAAAAAAAAGAAAAAGCTTCGAGAAAAAATAACTGGACCGTCAGTTTGAAAAATATTTCCAGCGATGGCCCTCACACCCAGATGCGTAATTGCAGCAAAGTGTGAATTTATTCTGCGTCATGTAAATTTATGCTAATACTGGCGTCGCTATGGATTACCGCATAGTATTCGTGTGAGTAATTTTGTTTCATTCAAGAATTCCTTCGCAAGAGATCTCGCTCCTCATTGGCCAGGTCTTCCGTGAACTATGACGTCACGGAGGTTGACTACGCGGGGGAGGGAACGACAGCCAATCAGGAGAGTCCCCATCGCTGCCACACGAGCAGTCGATGCGGAACGTTTCGTTCGACTTTGGAGTTTTCGAATATAAACCGATGGTTTTCGGAATAATTTCTTAATTTAAATGCCACAGGTAATTGTTGTTTATTTTGACGAATAAATATCAAGGCATTTGAATTTAATTTGACTTGTTTTAAAAAGACGGGGTTCCAAAAACGAAACATTTTGAAACCCGGACGCTACCCAAAGAAAAATATCGCCCGAATTGGTAACGTGCTTCAGGTAGGCACACAGCCCAAGTATAAGTTGACGGTGGGGAGCGCAGACCCCCTAACTCGTGGCAGCCACCCAACAGGTGGAGATCAGGGAAAAAGAGAGAGAGAGCTAGAGAGCGTGAGCGTGAGCGAGCGAGCGAGAGAGAGAGAGAGAAAGTAAGAAAGAAGCGCGCGCGAGAGATAAAGTTTCGTTTCAAAACTTGTCTGAGAGAGGGAGGACGTCCCTGGAAAATTTCGCTGCTCCGTTTTCTCGAAAGGTGGTGGTGTCTCTCGCCGTCGGTACATTATTATTTGTTCAGTTCCAGCGCTGGCAGGAGGCAGGTTGGAACCACCAGAAGGAGCAATAACAGCAGGACTTTGTAGTAGAACAACGCGAAGGAGAGAGGAGATTTTTTGGGGGCATAAACGAATAATACAAAGGGGGAAAGTAAGAAACGTAACGTAAGAGAGAACACGGAAATAAACATCTCGGTTTTACGATAATAATCCATCAAGTGAATATCTTTAAAAAAAAATCTTAAAAAAAAAGGAGTTTTTAATCAAGTCATCCCGGTGTCTTTCGTAATACGAATATTCCTTGAAATTCATCGACTACCTTAACCCCCCCTCACAAACCCTCCAGTTCTGAGTTATACCTTGAGGATGATGAGCCTTCGAGGATGAATTGCAGTACCAGCTCAGCGACGACCTCAAGTTCTTGAAATCCACTTCGGAACGGAAGAAAAGGTAAGTGAAAATTTTCCTCACCTGTACTTTTCACTTTTGGAGGAAGTACATATAAATATATAAAGTTATATATATTTATAATTTTCCATCACCGGTACTTTATATACTTTCCTTTTTGGAGAAAGTATACATTAAAATATACAATTTTCAGTTAGGCTCTGTCTTATAATTCCCCCTCATTTTCAACTATGAAAGAATGTTAAAGAAATAATTTTTACATAAAAAGATTATGTGTGATCTTTCGCAAACAAAACACCAAGAGTAAATCTGATATCATGGCCATGACGTTGCGATTAATCGTAAATACCTGTTCGTTTTTATCTTCTGAATGCTTATGCAACTACATTTCACCATTAAGTTCTATTTTATAATTCTTCTCAGTCTCAAGTAGGGAAGAATGTTAAGGAATGAGTTTTTACATAACAAATATTATGCGTAAATTTCACAAATAGAACGGCATGTGTAAATCCGATATCATGGCCATGGCATACTGAGTAATCGTAAATACCTGTTCGCTTTTGCCTTCTAAAAGCTAACGTTTCTCAACTTGTTAGTCTATGTATAATCTCAGCATGTTAGTTTCCATATATTGTGTAAGAAAACAAAAAGAGATACAAGTTTCATCCAGAAAGAAGAGAATCGAACCAATGACACGAAAACAATAGTTTAAAATGAGTCGGTTTCTGTTTACACGTGGGTTTCATGTTTCACTCTTCAAAGTTTTAGGAAAGATATTGCTGTCAGGACAGCCAACTTTCCCTTCGGTATATTATAAGCCTCTTGCTCTGTCGAAGGGATGAACTTACTTGTGTGTTATCCAGTTACGCCATTATGTTGAGAATGAAGAGAATGCAGCATTTAAGAAGGCTGGCAATTTCATTTTTTATGTTCCCTTCGTTGTCTCTTCTTTTCTTTCCGTGTGTTTGTGTTTTTTTTTTTAATTCGATCTGTGTTCTTTGTGTTAGGTGATGTTTGTGTATTGAATGAATTATATACCTAATCTATCTAAATGCATGTATGTATGTATATATACATATATATATATATATGTATATGTACGTATGTGTATATATATGTATATATATATATATATATATATATATATATATATATATATATGTGTGTGTGTGTATGTGTGTGTGTGTATGTGTGTTTTCTTTTTGGATAAGGATTTACAGGGCCTCAATTTTCACAAAAAAAAAATAATTTTCTTTCGTTGCCATTTATGATAAAATATAAACCACGAAAGTCATTTCTCACGTCAAACGTATGAAGCGAAAACTAAATAAATAAATTTGAAAAATTAATAAACAATTGATCATTGAGGCGAACTCTCTCAATTCCCACTGACCGCTGTCAAAGGAAATTAATTTCCACAAGTTTCCAAACTGCCATATTTTTTTGACGCCGAGCAAATCTCCGAGAATAAACGACCCCGGTCAAGCATCGAGTGACGCCTGATTTATGTCACCTGAATATCTCTACACGAAGAAGCAGATACGAATTCAGTCATATTTAATGGCCCCAGTGACGGGGGAGCTGCTAAAACATCCAGCCTTTGGACTTCGATCGAAGAGAGATTGGTAACTGATAGTCAGCTGAGGGTCTGTAAAAGAAAACTACTGCGATGGCTTTGTCTCTTCGTCCGCACTTTTTCTCTCCGCCCTCAGATCTTAAAAAATACTGAGGCTAGAGGGCTGCAAATGGGTAAGTTGATCATCCGCCCTCCAATCATCAAACATACCAAATTGCAGCCCTCTGGTCTCAGTAGTTTTTATTTTATTTAAAGTTAAAGTTAGCCGTGATCGTGCGTCTGGCACCGCTATAGGACAGGCCACCACTGGGCCGTGGCTAAAAGTTTCACGGGCCGCGGCTCATACAGCATTACACGCTGTACAGAAAACTCGATTGCGCAGAAGAAAATTCGGGGCATGTTTTATATACTTATTTGATCTTTAGAAAGATAGAAAGCAAAACGCAGGACTTTCCTGCAACCGCGGAATGGATGCTTGTCCTGCGTTTCCTTCGCTGTCTTTTATTCTTTAAGGCATCCGTAGCTTCCTATTTGGCAGCTGGAGCTAGATCCTGCCTTCTTATTTAAGATCAATAGAGATTCCTATTCAGCAGATTGGATACAGATCCTACCTTCTTATTTCAAATGAATATAAGATTCCATTTCGGCAAATTTGGAGAGAGATCCTACTTACCTATTTGAGATTAATATAGGTTCCTATTTGGCGCATTTGGAGAGAGTCCTGCTTTGATAGTTGAGATAAACAGAGATTCCCATTCAGCAGACCCTACCGTCATATCTGAGATAAATATGTATTCCCATTAGGTACATTTTGAGAAAGATCCTACCTTCATATCTGAGATAAATAGGGGTTCCTATTCGGCAGAATCGGAGACAGATCCTGCTTTCCTATTTGAGATAAATATGGGTTCCTAATAGGTACATTTTGAGAGAGATCCTACCTTCACACCTGAGATGAATATAGGTTCCTATTCGGCACATTAAGAGAGAGTCCTACTTTCAGAGTTGAGATAAATAGTTCCGTATTCGGCAGAATCGGAGACAGATCCTGTCATCATGCCTGAGATACATACAGGCTCCTATTTAGTAGATCTGGAGAGAGAGCCTACCTTCATACCTGAGGTACATATAGGTTCCTATCTGGTGCATTGCGAGAGAGATCCTACCTTCATACCTGAGATACATATACGTTCCTACCTTGCAGATCTAAAGAGAGATCTTACCTTCATACCTGAGATACATACAGGTTCAAATCTGGCAGATCTAAAGAGAGATCTTACCTTCATACCTGAGATACATATAGGTTCCTATCTGGCAGATCTAAAGAGAGATCTTACCTTCATACCTGAGATAAACACAGGTTTCTACCTGGCAGATCTAAAGAGAGATCTTACCTTCATACCTGAGATACATACAGGTTCAAATCTGGCAGATCTGCAGAGAGATCCTATCTTCATACCTGAGATACATACAGGTTCCTATCTGGCAGATCTAAAGAGAGATCTTACCTCCATACTTGAGATACATACAGGTTCAAATCTGGTAGATCTGCAGAGAGATCTTACCTTCATACCTGAGATACATACTGTATAGGTTCTTACCTGGTAGGTCTAAAGAGAGATCTTACCTCCATACTTGAGATACATACAGGTTCAAATCTGGCAGATCTGCAGAGAGATCTTACCTTCATACCTGAGATACATATAGGTTCTTACCTGGCAGGTCTAAAGAGAGATCTTACCTCCATACTTGAGATACATACAGGTTCAAATCTGGCAGATCTACAGAGAGATCTTACCTTCATACCTGAGATACATACAGGTTCAAATCTGGCAGATCTGCAGAGAGATCTTACCTTCATACCTGAGACACATATAGGCTCCTACCTGGCAGATCTAAAGAGAGATCCCACCTTCATACCTGAGATACATACAGGTTCAAATCTGGTAGATCTGCAGAGAGATCCTACCTTCATACCTGAGATACATATAGGTTCCTATCTGGCAGATCTAAAGAGAGATCTTACCTTCATACCTGAGATACATACAGGATCAAATCTGGCAGATCTGCAGAGAGATCCTACCTTCATACCTGAGATGCATATAGGTTCCTATCTGGCAGATCTAGAGAGAGATCTTACCTCCATACCTGAGATACATACAGGTTTAAATCTGGCAGATCTGCAGAGAGATCCTACCTTCATACCTGAGATACATAAGGGTTCCTATCTGGCAGATCTAAAGAGAGATCTTACCTTCATACCTGAGATACATACAGGTTCAAATCTGGCAGATCTGCAGAGAGATCCTACCTTCATACCTGAGATACATACAGGTTCCTATCTGGCAGATCTAAAGAGAGATCTTACCTTCATACCTGAGATACATACAGGTTCAAATCTGGTAGATCTGCAGAGAGAGATCCTACCTTCATACCTGAGATACATAAGGACTCCTATCTGGCAGATCTAAAGAGAGACCTTACCTTCATACCTGAGATACATAAAGGTTCAAATCTGGCAGATATGAAGAGATCCTACCTTCATACCTAAGATGCATATAGGTTTCTACCTGGCAGATCTAAAGAGAGATCTTACCTTCATACCTGAGATACATACGGGTTCTAATCTGGCAGATCTGCAGAGAGATTATACCTTCAAACCTGATATACATATAGGTTCCTATCTGGCAGATCTAAAGAGAGATCTTACCTTCACACCTGAGATACATAAAGGTTCCTATCTGGCAGATCTGCAGAGAGACCCTACCCTCATACCTATGATACATAGGGGTTCCTATCTGGCAGATCTGCAGAGAGATCCTACCTTCATATCTGAGATTAATATAGGTTCCTGTTTATTAGATTTGGAGACAGAACTTACTTTCGCAGTTAAGATAATATGCAGGGTCCTAGTTGGTAGATTTGTTAGGGGACATTTTGAGATACGTATATTACTGAAAAGCAGACAAGACTTGTTGATTTCATTCCTCTGTGTTTCAACGCGATGATAATTTAATTTGCAACGATTCCATTTAGGTTGCCACGGGTCCTGTGTGCGTGTGTGTGTGTGTGCTTGTGCGTGCAATAAGCAAATAGTTCAAATAATTCATGTGAGTCTTCATGATCTCCGATTATCATAATAATAATAATAATAATAATAATAATAATAATAATAATAATAATAATAATAATAATAATAATAATAATATATTTAGATTATTGTTTATCCTTTCGCCGTTACCATTACTAATAATAAGAGCAAAAAGGTAAGTAATCTACTTTTTTATTGTTTATAAGTCATAATCCACGTGAAAGGATCACAGTATTTTTTACTCATCACAAATATAAATATATCAACATCTCTGATTGCTGATGCCTCTGGACTTTCATAGATAGACTGATATTATTATTATTATTATTATTATTATTATTATTATTATTATTATTATTATTATTATTATTATTATTATTATTATTATTATTATTATTATTATTATTATTATTCAAAAGATGAACCCTTTTCACATGGAACAACACCACCACAGGGTCAGGACATTGACTTGAAATTCAAGCTTCCAAAGAATATTATGGTGTTTATTTGAAACAAGTACTTGAAGGTAATACGAAATACAAAAAGAAGAGATCAGCTACTAGAAAACAAGGATAAATTAACAAATAAATAAATGAACAGATGAAAATACAAGTAGACTATTATAATATACTAACCAAAATAAAATAAAAAACGGCTAAGCGCAGATATGCAATCTACAAATTAACATAAAGAAGAAGAAGAAGAAGAAGAAGAAGAAGAAGAAGAAGAAGAAGAAGAAGAAGAAGAAGAAGACTGATTTCGTGAGATGCAGCTTCTGTGAGATCGGTATTCGTCACAGACTGAAAGGTCAAAATATATAAAAAAAAGTTCCATCTCCTTTTCTCGCAAAAAGATTTTTAGGTTCGAATTTTTTTATTTTACATTACCGGAAGGATTTTGGTCCTTAAAAGACTAAATGGGAGAAATATGGATCATATTTACTTTGCATTAAATGGCCTAGTTTTTATCTTATTCGAATGTGCAGTAGCATATTACTTATAACGGCTGTCGCACGTATGTATGGATTTATGACACTTCAGTGGTGTATAATTATGCACAAATTTTGCTTGTATATGCATTAATTATATTCTGTATTCGAAGTACGAGTACACACACAAACACACACACACACACACACACATATATGCATATATGTATATATATAAATATATATATATATATATATATATATATATATATATATATATATATATATATATATAAATATAATATATATACATATATATATACACACACATATATATATATATCCAATCAGCGACGAAATATATATATATATTTACAATATAATCGTTTATAGCAATATATATAATATACTTTGTGTTTATAAATGGACCATAGATAGTTTTTTATATAAATATTCCAACTCTAAAGTTCGACGAAATAAAAGGGTTAACAATAGTGATTCATTTACAATGCTCCTGAACTCTAATCGTTTATGGCAGCAATCCATTATGATTAATCAGTCGTAGAACGGTTACTAGTGGTGAGTTTGTGTTTAATGGTCTAGTGAGTTTTAGAAATGGACCAGTGGGTTACAAATGGTGAGAGGTGATGAGATGAGTGAGTTTTTGCTTGATAATCATGCATTCTCTTTTCCAAACCCCCCCTCCCCCTTCCCTAAATGTTCCATTGTGTTATAAATCGAGGTTAAAAGATACCCCTTTTTGTTGATTCATTTGGGAATCACCGGGACATGCTCTTCGTTCAGAGGTTATGTTCCCTTTTTTTTCTTGGAGGTGAGGGGGAGGGATAGTTTTCAGTGATATGTATTACAGAAATCACAGAGCTTTGGTTGCTCTGTAGCAGAGAATTTTTCAAGTGAATAAAACAAAGCAAAGATTAAAACATAATAGTGGTGAGTTTTATGCAAAACACTTCTGATTAAAGGTATTTTTCAGTGGGTTGTCTCTAGTGAGTTTTAGTAGGTATTTTTTCCAGTGGGTTACAAATGGTGAGTTTAGGTGATGTTTCATGACAAAACAATAATATAAAGAGATATGGTGTAAATCTCCACACCAGTTCAAAAGTTCATAATGTTGAAAATTGTTCACAAGTTCAATTTTCTCCCATACATTTCAAACTCTAAACTGATTTCAAAGCCTGTATATAGCTATATACAACTATATTCTATCACGTTAATGAATATCAAACTCACTTTTATATATTTTATAATCTAGATCATATAATATATAATATATAACACATATACCTGACCGGCAACATTGCTGAGGAATCAAACTATTTGCTGAACACAAAGATTTTATATATAGTTTCATCTGACTATAAATTCTTCCATCACATCTTAAATATTATATGAAATATATATATATAAAACTTGTAGCAGCCATATGAAATATATATATAAAACCACTTTGTAATAACCATATTGCCCTCACAGCTTTTCGAATTCTTCTCACTTTTTGGATACACTAATCAGTATGAAGCTTTAGATCCAGTTGCAAGAATATGAAGTAATTCTGATGCCCCGCAGCAGGGTTCGAATCTTCATCCAGAGATTCAGAACAAGGTGACAGTAGGTATATAGATTTATATATATATACAGTATATATATATATATATATATATATATATATATATATATATATATATATATATATATATATATACCTATTTCAAGTATACTTTCCTTACTTACAATGATACATACAAATAATATAATAGCTTTAACATCAACAATTGTCTTCTGCAAGTGCAATTAATTCTCTATCCAGTGCAGACTTCGCTGTAGTAAATGGATCATTAACCAATAGATTCTTCTGTTTACTTAAAATCATTCCGACGCAATTGAATGAAAGTTAATTTCTGCTCTAATGAGTAGCACATTTGCCTATCAATAATGCGCGGTGCATCGTTCTATATTTAGCTTATGTTAGAAATTACAACTCTATAATATCTGAGTTTTGACGAAGACCCACAAAGCTCCATTGCATGATTCCTGGTCCTCCCTCGCGGCCCAGATTGATGACTTCAATGCAAATTACGCCAAGCTAAATTTGACGCGTATGTGAGTGTCGCAAAATAATTTATTGCCGGTTATACCTTACCTCTCACATCCGTCATGTGAGAGAGAGGGGGCGTATAATTACCTAAAAGGAATATATTAGTTTAAATTACTTTTGGGTTAACTAACAATTTTCTAATATTTGAAGCTTGTATTTTACACACGGTTGTTAATGAGAAGTTGTAAGAGACGAAATTGATGTTTTTGTGACACGTGTTTTTCTTGTTCCGTCTTTGTTGTATGAACTGTGTGCGTGTGTGTGTATGTTCTAATATACAAGAATGATTATACATATATACATACATACATATATATACATGTTATATTACGTTTTAAAAAGTGAATATAAGCAAAGAAATTGTATTTTAATTTGTTTTGCACAACTGGCTAAATTGAACTAATGCTTGATGACACTGTCTTAAGTAATTTCCTATCTGACAGGTGTCTCCGTGGGAAGCCGTTTACTGAATGAAGCTTTTCTCAGTTCTAGTTATATATTCGTGTAATATCATTTTATGTCTTTTATTCGACTTAAGCGATGATGATACGCAATTTTAATTAACAGTTACTTTCTAGTCAGATTTTTATTTTGTTGATGCGTACTAAAATGTATAATATTATGAAAATCTTTTATTTTCACATCTCTCGTAAGTATCGATGAGAAGTTCTCTAAATGTATGATTATTACGCGTCAATGACACAGATGATGATGATGATGATTATTATTATTATTATTCAGGATATGAACCCGTTTTCATATGGAACAAGCCCGCACTGACTTGAAATTCAAGCTTCCAAAGAATATTATGGCGTTCATTCGACAGAAGTAACAGAAAGCAACAGAAAATACAGAAAGAAGAGATCAGTTATGAGAGAAGAAAAAATAAATTAACAAATAAATAGATAAACAGGTAGAAATGTAAGTAAATGATTAAAATACAAGGAATATTGTTTTAGGGATAATAGAATGAGACACAGCAAATCTCTCATGGCTTTTAGATTAGAGCTGTGGTTTTCGTCAAGGCTTTTTCTTAATGAAACGGAATTTACAAATGAGACTAGACACAGTAAAGTGTGAATTTTTGTAGAAGTTTTTTTCTTGATGACGCAGAATTTACAGATACAACGAGATACAGTTCGACGTCATGTGAAGCAAAGATGAAAGTCCTGCTTGGCAAGAGCAAAAAAAAAAAAAAAAAAAAAAAAAAAAAAAAAAAAAAAAAAAAAAAAATCTCGACGAATCGTTTTTTGATGATCCCTGCCCATCATCAGATGAA
>NC_089790.1:15255000-15277500 GCF_040412425.1 Macrobrachium rosenbergii
GCCTGTACGTCTCGCGCGAAAGCTACAGTGTCCCTTGTCCCTCACAGACATTTAGATAACCCTCAGATCAAAGACTTTCGTGGACGTAAGGAATTACGGGGTCCCTGTCCAATTGACAATTGAATTACCCGCTACAGAAGTTCCTCAGCGTCTGAATCCGCGAACCTGATAAACATTTCCCTTCGTAGGAAGACTTCTAAGGGCGTTTACAAAGAAGTCACCACCCTCTGTCAAGATCCTATGGATCTCCGTCGTGGTGCACTGTGGGCGTTACTAAAAGGGTCTTTGCGGCGTTCCTTCGGCCCCTAGCTGCACTCCATTTTACCCATTCCCGCTTCCATTCTCCCATCTTGCTCTCCAGCCTCTCTGACTATTAATTCTTAGCGTAACTGTGAGGGTTTACCTCAGTTTTACTTTTAGATCCTTGTAGTGTACCTCCTTTAATTTCTGGGTCTCTTGATCTTGCTGGCTAACCATTACAACTCACTCGTTTCCCTGTCTGAAGCGCTGAATGGCCGAAAGTGCCCCGTGATTATCTTTGTAGCTTTCATGATTTTAGACGTAGATTGCTTAAAAACTGTATAATCTTGAAGACACATATAGGAAATTATTCCGTAAATTTATACGCCCTCCCAAAACAATAGGTAAGGGGGATCACCTTGAATGAAAACATTTTATTAGCTCCAAAGAGCTCTAAAGGGGCTCCAAGGGTCTCCAAACATCGTCGGATGGATGGAGCCGAGAGTGCTGAAACAACTCCAAACAGTACCAAAGTGAATACACTGTTAAAAATGAAATAATCTATATTTCCAAATATTCAAGAAATGAAGAACTGGAACTGGAATATAAAATTTATGCCCAAGGCCAAGCTCTGGAACTTATGAGGTCATTCAGCGCTCAAAATAATGTTGAAACAGCTGTTAGGAGAGGGTTAAGAGTAAGAATGAAGAAAGAGGAATGCAAAGAACTGACAGCACTGCCTGAGGAACACCTACGGGAAAGAAATGAAGAAGGAGCTTTCAGACATCGCAACGAAAATACTGTGAACAGTTTCGAGTGTGAAAGATATATAAATATATAAATAATACAGAACTGCGCAGCATAAAAAGCGAGAACAAAAGCAACGATTATTATGATTACTAATGACTATTTAATGGTAGATTTTTTACTTCACAGGATTAGAAAACTTTAATAGGATATTGAGAAAATTCGAAGGCTTAAAAGAAAACCGTAGGAAGAGCTGGTCAGAAATTTTTAATCTGGCAGCAAGGACGACAGAAGATTAAATACGAATGTATTATACAAGGCACTGTTGTGCTTTTTCCTTTCTATGAAAAACTATGTATTTCTTCCATTTTACTTCTGCTGGGAAATAGTTTATTTTCGAACGTGTTACACTAATTGATTCTGGTAAGACATTTTCAGAATTGTGATGATAAGTCAAGTGTAGATTATATATATACACACACACACACACACACACACATATATATATATATATATATATATATATATATATATATATATATATATATATATATATATATATATATTTACATATATATTAACATATACTGTATATATGCATACTTTCATATATATATATATATATATATATATATATATATATATATATATATATATATATATATATATATATATACATATATATATATATATATATTTATACATACATGTATAGATATACATATATATATAATAATATATATACCTATACAAATCTATATGTAAATGTGTATATATATATATATAAATATATATATATATATATATATATATATATATATATATATATATATATATATCATTAAATAGGTGATTCTGTTTAGTCTGTTAGTCACAAATAAATGCCATCCTTTTATTCAAAGTTTATACCACGTTCACCTGCCTTTCTAATCCTCATGTCACTTAGGATATATTGTACGCCGTAAAACTGGAAATATACCGTCCGCGGATTGTCAACATGTGGTAAACACGTCGACTAAAAAAACTTCTTGATGTCTTTTTCTTGTCAGGGTGGGATTTATTCGGTCATTCGGTACGGAAAGCGATATGTCTCTTTCTCACTCGAGCTACTTAGGAATGTACTTTCGTGTTACGACGAATCACAGTTAAATAATTTATCTTGTGATTATTTGAGTTTTTCGCTCGAGAAACACGTTATGTCCCATATTATAAAGAATTGGGAAAAATTAACTACTTAAAATCAACGGCTTTCAGATCGCGCTGCAATCGTCATTTATGAAGATATGACGACAAATTGTTTTTAAATTAAAGATAATTCTATGTACATTGTGCCTATGTAACAATCTTTAAAAAAAATTATTAGTTTCTGATATAGTTCAAAAAATATGTGGGTATGTGGTGATTTGTTTCGCTCCAGTTCCCCCATTTATTCATTAAATATATTTTATCATGTTTATATGGTATAAAATCTCCAAGATAATAACATAAACAAAAATCGCCCAATCCATAATAAAACTATGCAGTATAATCCTTCGTGCCACATTTTTTCGAATATTCGAACGCCAATGTATTCTTTGGAAGCTTGAATTTCAAGTCAGTGGCCCCTGTTTTGGGCTTGTTCCATATGGATGGGGTTCATAGTCTGAATAATAATAATAATAATAATAATAATAATAATAATAATAATAATAATAATAATAATAATAATAATAATAATAATAATAATAATCTTTGTAAGCTTGAATTTCAAGTCACTGGCCCTGTGGACTTTTTCCATATGAATAGGGTACATCTTCTGAATAATAATAACATCTAATCTAATAATAATAATAATAATAATAATAATAATAATAATAATCACTCGAATTTCGTTGGAAGTGGTATATAACATATTTCTAGAGTCATGGACGCATTAATGACGTAACAGCCAAAACAAAACAGATTGTTTTGACGTAATAATCGAAACACAACGGATTGTTTTACCCAGCATAACACAAATCGCACCAGCTAACGGGAAAACTTCAATCGTGCAAAGGACACATTCATTTCGAAACAACCCGGAATCAATTCATTTACCAAGTCATCCTAATCTCTCTAAAAGTGAAATTTCGAATCGCCGCTAAAATCTAGCATTTCTCGCACAAAAGCGACGGGCGAGTTTGGAGGTTGACTCAGGCAGCTTGTCAACACTGGGGTCATTAAACGCCCCCGGAAAAACTGCGCGGAACCGGGAGGTCTTCGAACCTAATTTGTTAAACCAACAGCGGGATTCGGAGGTTAAGATTTGTGGACCTGACCCGAGAGGCAGGCTGTAGCTGCATTTGCTGAGAGTGGTGTCACCTATTACACAAAATGCAACTCGAGATATTATGCCTCTGCACCGCTTAGTTATTAGTTAATGAAGCTATGTTACGTTATGTTATTATGTATATTTTATGCCTCTTAAGGCTTACTTCTTAGGAAATAAATGTGTTATGTTATATCACATTATGTAATTCTGTGTACAAAATAACATAAAGTAATATAACATCACATAGCTTCATTTAATAAGAAGTAAGTCTTAAAAGGAACAAAAGTTACAAATACCATAACGTAACATAGCTTTATTTAATAAGAAGTAAGTCTCAAGAGGAACAGGATATACAAAATAACATAACATAACAGAGCTTCATTAACTAATAACTAAGCCTTAAGGAGGCATGACATCGAGTAACATCTTTGTGTAATAGGCCCTCCATTGCAACACAAACTTTTCAATTTAATGAGCTCTTGTCGCGTTTCGGAATTTCATTTTATTCATGCTATTGTGTTTCTTGGTGGTAAGAAAAATGCATTTTATGCTGCATGTGGATATTGGCCTAATATTCCTTCATTATTACATTCTTTGTATTTTATTATCTTGTGTTTTCGTTATATCGCCTTTACCATTTCAGCAATGATCTTATTTTCCATTCTTTTATTAAGAAAAATCTACATCTTTTCGCATCAATGTTCCATTTTTTTTAATTTCTGAGAATCATTTTATACATTCTTTCCCCACACTTTCTAAGCTTCTTAAAGCCAATTTTTCTTCCACCACTTTTTCATCTATTTCTTTTTTATCATCTTTATCAGAAGCCCGCAGCGTCTGATTATTTCCTGGGGGCATTCACTTCTCTCAAGTATATATATCATATCTTTTGTTTAATGTCTCCCTTTAGACTCGTTCCTCATAATTAGGACAGATTATCAGGCGAACAGTTATTAGTAAGAATGTGCCAGGGATGTTTCAGGTATCGAGAATTTAAGATGGTGGTTTATGTCTGAAAAGAACAGAAAATACTTGCTGAAAGATGGAGGTATTTTAGAGATTTAAACAGAAACACACACAAATATGCATGTATATACATACATATATATATATATATATATATATATATATATATATATATATATTCATTTCTCGGTATAATGTGATTCGGATTCCACAATAAACTGTGGGTCCCATTACTAGGTAACCAATTGGTTCTTAGCCACGTAAAATAAGTCTAATCCTTCGGGCCAGCCCCAGGAGGGCTGTTAATCAGCTCAGTGGTCTGGTTAAACAAAGGTATACTTTAACTGTACATCCTTTTCGAATTAAAGTTCCATTTTTTATTTCTATATATATATATATATATATATATATATATAATTTATAATATATATATGTATAGATATACATATACATATGTATATATGTATATATAATATGTTTATAGATATACATATATATGTATATATGCATGTATATATCTATATACACATTATATATATTATATATATACTGTATATATCTATACAAATGTAATTATATGAACTTTAATATGAAATAAAAAATGGAACTTTATATATACATATATATACACATACATATATATATATATATATATATATATATATATATATATATATATATATATACTATACATATTTGAGTGTGTTTCTGTTTAAGTGTCTAAGATACCTCCACCTTTCAGCAAGTATTTTCTGTTCTTTTCACACGTAAACCACCATCATCTTAGATTCTCGATACCCTGACACATTCTTACTAATAACTGTATATATATATGCATATATAAAATATATATATATATATATATATATATATATATATATATATATATATATATATATATATATACATGTGTGTGTGTGAGCGTGAGTGTACATGTGTGTGAAAATGTATACATTTCCTATCCCCAAAGAAACCTGAAACTCGACTCGTAACTCACTTAAATCATGGCTTTCGTTACGGATCATTTAGTCTGAGGAGAAGAAAGATAATCTTTTCCTTCTCAACGCTCAGGGCACTTTCTCCTCATGGAAGATGATGTCCTTCCATTTAAGCACTTAGCATCTTCAGGATTTTTATTAGAGGTTGGTTCATAATCGTCCCTAATTTTTAACTGCCAAGGAGTGGATGATGCCTATTATATATATATATTATATATATATATATATATATATATATATATATATATATATATATATATATATATATGTGAGTGTGTGTATATATATATATATATATATATATATATATATATATATATATATATATATATTCATATATATATATATATATACTGTAATATACATTTATACATATACTGTAATATACATTTATATATACATTCATTATATATATACAGTATATATATATACACATATCCCTGTGTGTGGGTAGACGGTAATAAGTAAGTGCTTTATTATGTCACGTTCCTAAGGTTGTGCTTAAAACATTACATGCTCCAAAAATTCTTTTGCTATATTTTTATAACATTAAAAAAAACTTGTTATTTACTTCCTTTTTTGTTCGTTCACAGAGCCTCCCTAAATGATATTAAATAAGCCATTTAATGTTAGTTCGTAAAAGATACTAATATGAACTTTATGCTCACAGTAACGTTATTATATAAGCTGCATTATGACAGTGAAACGTTATGTCTACCCGCCCACGTTTAGCAAGAGTCACGCTTGCTTTCCAACAAATGTTCATTTCTTTCTGTTCATCCGGGTACCTAAAGCTATTTCCGAGAACTCGCATGCGTATATAAAAAGGATATACTTCCCTTTGGTCACGACACCTTTTAAAAGGCTCCTTTCGCTTTGGTTGTATCGTTCATTCCTCGGGCGTCGTATGATTCCGTTTGAATACCGCTCGCATGAGACTGGTAAGCCGAGCACTGTCCTAGTATGTGGTTTACGCGCGTGAATATTCACTTCTGTCTTCTTAAATCACAAGAAGGAAGACTGTATTAGCGGTATTATTACAATTTATGGAGTATGATTAATACTTAGGTGATTCCGGAAGCAAAGTTAGCGAGTTTTAAAATCTCGTTTATCCAAATATATTTCCCGCCAAAATCAGTGTCATGGGAACAAACCGAAGATAGAGCCTAGGTAAGTCATTTCTTTCCATTCTAAAGCTTTGGGACGATACTTTAAGAGAATTGCTAATGCATTACCATAAGTAAGTAATATTGACTTAATTGGAATAAAATTTATCTAAAAAAAAGAAAAACCATAGAAATACCCTCCGATTCGATAGGCATAGGTCTAGCGTTTGTTTAGCCAAGATGATTTTCCTCGTCAATGTTACTCATAAGTCTATTTTTTCCTTGGCATGATGTTCGATAACTTTCATCGTTAAAGAACTTAATTTTACGCATTCGAAATTAAATTGTACTTAGAAGAAGGTTTAAATGATATAGCATCTCACCAAATGAGTAGTCTGAGAGTATAGGTCTAGCTTAGGCTACCAAACTTCATTTTTCGCTATTATCAGTCTATGAGACATAAGCTTTGATGGAAACGTAAATTAAACCAGGATTTGTTATAACCATGAAAAATACGACTATATTTACTTTGAACCGAATAACAGAAGCTGTTTTTACCTGTCTGTTTACGCCGTTCTGAAATGCTCTAACCAAAATGACGTTCCGGAACTTCGTTGAGAAACCACCTTTGATAAAAATCTATCGTTGAACAACTACTAACCCTCCCTTAACATATCTAAAACTGAGAAATTGACGGCGTACAGTGTATCGTACACGCCTACCTGCTGCAAAAAAAATTCATAATAAATGACAAAATACAGCAGGTGTCGTAACATGTTTAAAGGACCGGTAAGATATTGGTCTAGGCCTAGGTACTATTAAACATTTTGAATAACGAGCCAGACCTTTTGTATTTTATATCAGGTGGCATATACATGAGTAATTATGACTTGATTTCAAAACTGAAATCGCCATTGCACGTATATAAGACATAATAATGAGCTGTAAGTATAAGACATGCTAACATATACACAGCCAGTAAGCTATGGCCTGGGTACTTCAAAACATTTTGAATAACGAGGAAGACTTTTAAGAATTTTATATCATGTGGCATTATTTATGATTAATAATGATCTGATTTCAAAACTGAAATCGCCATTGCGCTTAATGACACAATATAATGAAAATATAAGACATGTCATAGAAATCAAATTTACTTCCACAAGACATTTAATTTTATCATATATTTATGGGTAAATAAAATTCATTCTGCTTTCCTTACCTATGAAATGCTACTCCATTTACTCTTGAAGAACTCCCGCACCCATTTCCGTAATTATGTGCAACACAACGAGCCACTTACGAAGATAATTAACTAAAATAATCACAGAAACTCTGAGTACATTTAACTCTGGCGGTGAAGATGGCCGCGAGGAGCAAGAAGGTTCTGCGCATGCGCGAGAAGCAGCAGCAGCAGCGCCGCCCTGGTGGCGACACGTCGAACTATAGTATACCCGTTAGTGAATGAGATTATTATTATTTTTTTTTTCGTTTAATATCGTCTAGCGGTACGTTGCACAGCTTTGTAATTGCGGAAATGGGCGCAGGAATCATTCAAAAACAACACGGGGTAACATGTCGAATGTAAGTAAAGCAGAATTAATTTTATTTTATTTTTTTGTTTTTTCCCCCAGTTTTGTGCCGGTCTCGTTAACCAGTAAACACTTTCCCAGTTAACATGTCTCATATTTCCCGCATATTACTATGGTACATAAGTGCAATGGCGGCTTCAGTTATGATATGAAAATGTCATTCATCCTACATACATGTCACATAATATAAAAAATAATATTTTTCATGGTATTAAAAATGTCTAGAAGTAACTAGGCCTAGGCCTATAGATTACTGGTTGTCAACAGCTCGTCTTCTGAACCTGTTACTGTGACGCATAGGAACTACTACTGCATTTTTTCAGTCATTAGGAATTCTTTGCAGTAGGGAGTCCTGTAGGATACTGCCTATGCCCTCATTTTTTTCTAGTTTACTGTAGGTATCAAATGGCCGATTATAGTTATTTAGCAAATGGCATTTTATCTTGTTTTTCCAATGAAATTCCGATACGTCATATTTGGTCGGAGTATTTCAGGGGGACGTTAACAAACCGAAGAAAACCATTTCTAATATTCAATTCAAAGTAAAAATAGTAGCTTTTTTATAAATATAACAAATCCCTGTTTAATCATGTTTTCGTCAAACGATGTCTCAAAGATTGGTGATACCAAGAACGTGAAGTTTGGTAGCGTAGGCTTAGGCTACACTTATGCCCTCAATCAGCTCATTAGGTAAGATATATCATTTAATAACCATAGGCTGGGACTCCAACGGAATAAAAATAGTTAAGTAATCTGATAAATGAAAGTAATTTCGTAACGAAAAAAGTAATTAGGAAACTTAAAATAGGATCGTCGCGTGCTATAGTGGCCTGCGGATAAGGTACGATAACACGGAACCGAACGCACTACCTCATCCATGCTTTACCTAGACTATAAACGCTTCCTTTACGCTTCACCCTTGCTTAACGCTTCATGCTTTATAGTGCTACGTCTCTGTAATACATCCTAATACCGTCCTAGACTGGAAGTAACTAGTTAAGGACTCGAAATAGCCAGTTAGGATCCGGTTAAATCCTTTTTCCTTACTGTGTTGGTAAAGCGTGCAGCCTTCCCATCCATTGTATCTCTGGAGGGAGTTCAGCGTGATTAGGGTGAAATAGCACTATCGTAGGTCACCCTCACCCCACCCCCCTTTCACCATTTGCAATCCATTCTTCCAATTTTACTCTTGTCTCGTAAATTTTTCACCGTGACACTCGGTCGTTGCTATCTAAATAGCGTTAATTGCCACCAGCCTATCTCTTCGCTAAGGGACGGAAGCTCTGAAGCTCCGTTTGAGCCGGTGCTTTTTCAATGTCCGTCATGGAGACAGGCAATTTTTTTATTTTATTTTATTTTTTTTTTTTTGCCATTACAACGGAATTTCGAGAGTATCCATCTGATGCATGGTGGGAGTGTTTGTGTCTGTTTGTTATCATACATTTTTTTATTTAAATTGTTTTGTGTAAGGGTTTGTTTGGGATAAATAATGGGAAGCGTATCATTGTCAGGTTGTTGCTTTTGAAATTTTCACTGGAGAATAACTTGTGTTTCTTGATAGTTACGAAGACGTAAAGAATAAAATAGAAAATTTATAGGGGGCTGTCTGTTTTGTTGGTTTTTATATGATGACATCTATAAATATATAAATATGTAATTGATTGAATATACATACAGTACATATACAGTATAATGTGTGTGTATGTATATATGTATGTATATATATACATATATATACATACATATATATGTATGTATGTATGTATACATATATGTAAATATATATATACATACATAAATATATACAGTATGTATATACTGTATAAATACATATGTGTGTGTGTATAACTGAGTCACGAAAATATGGAGCGTGACAAATATATAAATAGAGACAAATTCCGCGAAGGAAAGAGAAACAACGGAGTGCTGCAAGGCCTTTCGATGTTAGTCCTTTACTTAGCAGACTGAAGAAATATAAAAATAAGTTTTACAAAGAAGGCTCGAATAAATTCAGTATTTATAGGAAACCAACCGACAACTTAACTTGTGTCCATTTTTATTCAGGCCATCACCATTACATCAAAATATCCATTTTTTCTTCTGTGTTTTTAAGAGCATTGCGCATTGTCAGTCCCCAGTATTTGGATCAAGAAATCAAATACGAGTACATAAGAAAAATAGGGACAGATTTATGTTATCCTTCACATATACTAGATATTTGTGAATATCAAGTTTTATAGTGAAAGTAACATGGAGAGAGAAACGCCTAAGAACATTCTTAGCTTGCCTTATTTAGTGGTTTTGAAAACATAAAATCCTTATTAAAATATTTTAATGTCAACCTTGTTTTTTCCTATAATAACGCACTAAAAGGAATGTTAATAAAAAATAGCCATAAGGAAAAAACAACAATATATGAAATTCCATGTATGGACTACCCTCTCTTTATATTGGCCAATCCAGCAAGGATGTAGATGTATGGGTTAAGCAGCATAAGTTCTCTGTCAAAACCTGACAAACATCCAATGCTATATACGAGTATATTCATTTAAGTGAAAACTCTCACAGGATAAACTGGACTGAAAGTTCAGTGATTGCCAGATCAAACGATTTCTCTTCAAGAAATCTTTTAGAATCCGCTATTATACAGCTCACTTCCAGTTTTAATATTAATCTTAACCTTGGTATAAATTGTTTGAATCCCTGTATAAGCAGAATGTTCAAGAATCGCCTAAAAGATAAAATCACTGACAATTAAAAATTAGTTATCTTATATATATTTTCTATGTATTCGTATGTTTAATATAAATTTCTTTGTTAAAAATATTCACTTTGTAAAAAAATTTTTTTTTTGTTTACGAAAAATGTGAAGAATTGAGTTGTGCTTTTTAAAATGTTTGTGGGTGGTCAGTCACCTTCTTTGTATAATCTTTTAATTGTCCTGTCCCTGTTTTTGAGCCATTGAGCCTAATCCTTTGTAAAACTTTTTTAATGTTAACCATGTTTTGGTATGTCCAATAATTCTTTAATTGTGTTGGATTCCAGGCACATATTTTTTCCTTTGTAATCCCCGCCTGTCATTTATACGAGCCTTCTCTGCAAAACTTATTTTTATATTTCTTCAGTCTGCTAAGTAAAGGACTACGTCGAAAGGCCTTGCAGCACTCCGTTGTTTCTCTTTCCTTCGTGGAATTTGTCTTTATATATATATATATATATATATATATATATATATATATATATATATATATATATATATATATATATATATACATATATATATATATATACATATATATATATATACACACACACATACCTGTATGTATGCTCGCACATTCCTCTTTATCAGTACACACACATGTGCACGCAATACACTGACATACACACTCACACACACACACACACCCAACCAAAAATCCATCACACCCAAAAGAAAAAAGAAGATCAAACGTAAATACAGAAATTGTCCTCGATACGAAGTTCAGAAAACAAAAACTAAGAATTCTCTCGATTCATTGACCCGTCATATAAAAAATTCGCGAGAATGATCGACGTCCATAATGAATGAGAGTCAAGAGGAAAAAAAAATGAAAGAATCACAAAGATTCTCTTTCGTAAAATTCGACTACTGATCTCTGGCGAGAGAAGGAGTCGCCCTCCTCTTTAAGGAATGTTGGAATGGGAAGATTATGAGGTTATGTGAGCGGGTCTCGTTTAAGTCTTCGTAAAGGTTTTTTTTTTTTGTCAGTTGTGTTTATTGTTTTTAACCTTTTAGTTTTTTTTTTAAATCAGCATGCTAAACAATGGGTATTTTTCGTGAATTACTGGACATTATCAAAGTAAATATCATGTTATCTTCTAATTTACACACACATATATATGTATATATATGTATATATTTACACATACATACACATACAGTAGATATGTATATAATTACACACATACATACACACACACACACACACATATATATATATATATATATATATATATATATATATATATATATATATATATATATATATATATATATATATATATATATATATATATATAAAATGTATATATGCACATACATACATACATACATACGTAAACATAAAGACTCTACTCTCTCTCCCAGACTCTCTCTCTCTCTCTCTCTCTCTCTCCCCTTCAAGAGAAACCAGCCTTTTCTAACTCGTCATATGCTGCAACATTTCTGCCCCATGAATAATCTAAGCAGCAATTTCAGGTAATCGATTACTCGCCCAGAGTACCGAGTTACCGGAAACGCTTTACTTCCTGGCAAGGGGATGAGTAATAGTTGTGTGTGTGTGTGTTCGTGTGTTCACGTGTGTTCGCAGGTGTGCGCATGCGGTTGCGTGCATTTTTGAAAGGAGAGATTGGTAAACGGGCATACGAACGTTGTGGCCTTGATGACGTCATCATGAGTCATTCTTATAAGCTATTCTCTCTCTCTCTCTCTCTCTCTCTCTCTCTCTCTCTCTCTCTCTCTCTCTCAGTTTCTTATTTATTCCACTTGCACATAATCCTAAGAACCGCATTTCAAACATTATATTCACTTTATATCAGAACTACCAACATTACTTAGGTAACGCCTCAAATATTTATGCACTTATTATTATTATTATTATTATTATTATTATTATTATTATTATTATTATTATTATTATTATTATTATTATTATCACTCGGAAGATGAACCCTATTCATATGGAACAAGCCCAGCAAAGGGGCCACTGCGACTTGATATTTAAGCTTCCAAAGAATATGATGGTGTTCATTAGAAAGAAGTTAACAGAAGGCAATGGGAAATACAGAAAGAGAGATCACTTACGGAAAAAAGAAAGAATAAATGAACAAGTTAATAAATATATATAAAAGAATGTAAGTAAATTATTAAGACAAACAATATGCATAACCACGTATTAGGAACAGCAGGTGAACAGGCAAATCTATAATTCATTAAAGAATTGACCGAGGTAGCGTGACTTATAAATCTGAACATCTTTTTTCATCATGAAGGTGAAATCTGGTGCCTCTCTCTCTCTCTCTCTCTCTCTCTCTCTCTCTCTCTCTCTCTCTCTGTTTCACTGTGATTCAGTTCAGAACTGTTGTTCATTTCAGCGAAGAGGATAAGAGAATTAGGTGGGATGAATGAAGTTGTACACACAGGCTGAGAGAGAGAGAGAGAGAGAGAGAGAGAGAGAGAGAGAGAGAGAGAGAGAGAGAGAGAAGAAGCAGAAAAATTCAAACACTGCATATGCGAATATGAATAGGTAAAAATTGACATATACTCAGAGAGAGAGAGAGAGAGAGAGAGAGAGAGAGAGAGAGAGAGAGAGAGAGAGAGAGAGAGAGAGAAATTCAAGCCACGTGTGAATAAGAAAAATTAACGCATCTCTAAAAGAGAGAGAGAGAGAGAGAGAGAGATAGGAAACTCAAGCCACGTATGAATATAAAAAATAACCCATGTTCTAAAAGATAGAGAGAGAGAGAGAGAGAGAGAGAGAGAGAGAGAGAGAGAGAGAGAGAGAGAGAGAGAGAGAGAGAGAGAAGAGAGAGAGAGAGAGTAAACGAACGAAGGAACAGATCAATCAGAACGCCAAAACTTTACGAAACTTGTTAACCATAAACCATATTTACCATTCATTCTCCTTTCCACGGAGGGATTCCATACCCCCCTTAAAAGATAAACCCCACCCCACCCGAGCCACCTTCCAACTCTGGCATGTGGATAAACCCACAAAATCCTTCTTTGGATTTCAGGCCGCAAGGATCCAGGATCCTGAAGCCCTCAGGAATCCAACATCAAAGGACTTTGTTAAGCAACGCGAGACAAAATACCTGTATTAGACTTGGCGACAAAAATTGGGCGGTTTTCATCAAGGGTGAAACAAAGGCTTCTGGGCGAACTAGCAGAGATTTAGGAGATGGTACAAAGATTAGGACGAGTTTCCTCTCAGTATTTTCATTATTCGCCTATTTCCACCTTTTGTTTATGCTCCTATACCTACGCTTGGTTTGTATTTATACTCATATTTCTCCTATGCGCTTGGTTTGTATTTATACTCGTATTTCTCCTATACGCTTGGTCTGTATTTATACTCATATTTCTCCTATACGCTTGGTCTGTATTTATACTCATATTTCTCCTATACGCTTGGTTTGTATTTATACTCATATTTCTCCTATACGCTTGGTTTGTATTTATACTCATATTTCTCCTATATGCTTGGTCTGTATTTATACTCATATTTCTCCTATACGCTTGGTTTGTATTTATACTCATATTTCTCCTATACGATTGGTTTGTATTTATACTCATATTTCTCCTATACGCTTGGTCTGTATTTATACTCATATTTCTCCTATATACGCTTGGTTTGTATTTATACTCATATTTCTCCTATACGCTTGGTTTGTATTTATACTCATATTTCTCCTACACTCTTGGTTTGTATTTATACTCATATTTCTCCTATACGCTTGGTTTGTATTTATACTCATATTTCTCCTACACTCTTGGTTTGTATTTATACTCATATTTCTCTTAAATGCTTGGTCTGTATTTATACTCATATTTCTCCTATACGCTTGGTTTGTATTTATACTCATATTTCTCCTACACTCTTGGTTTGTATTTATACTCATATTTCTCCTAAACGCTTGGTTTGTATTTATACTCATATTTCTCCTACACTCTTGGTCTGTATTTATACTCATATTTCTCCTAAACGCTTGGTCTGTATTTATACTCATATTTCTCCTATACGCTTGGTTTGTATTTATACTCATATTTCTCCTATACGCTTGGTTTGTATTTATACTCATATTTCTCCTACACTCTTGGTTTGTATTTATACTCATATTTCTCCTATACGCTTGGTTTGTATTTATACTCATATTTCTCCTATACGCTTGGTTTGTATTTATACTCATATTTCTCCTACACTCTTGGTTTGTATTTATACTCATATTTCTCCTAAACGCTTGGTCTGTATTTATACTCATATTTCTCCTGTACGTTTGGTTTGTATTTATACTCATATTTCTCCTATACGCTTGGTTTGTATTTATACTCATATTTCTCCTATATGGTTGGTTTGTATTTATACTCATATTTCTCCTATACCCTTGGTTTGTATTTATACTCATATTTCTCCTATACCCTTGGTTTGTATTTATACTCATATTTCTCCTATACGCTTGGTTTGTATTTATACTCATATTTCTCCTATACGCTTGGTTTGTATTTATACTCATATTTCTCCTACACTCTTGGTTTGTATTTATACTCATATTTCTCCTATACGCTTGGTTTGTATTTATACTCATATTTCTCTTATACCCTTGGTTTGTATTTATACTCATATTTCTCCTACACTCTTGGTTTGTATTTATACTCATATTTCTCCTATACCCTTGGTTTGTATTTATACTCATATTTCTCCTATATGCTTGGTTTGTATTTATACTCATATTTCTCCTATACCATTGGTTTGTATTTATACTCATATTTCTCCTACACTCTTGGTTTGTATTTATACTCATATTTCTCCTATACCCTTGGTTTGTATTTATACTCATATTTCTCTTATACCCTTGGTTTGTATTTATACTCATATTTCTCCTATACCCTTGGTTTGTATTTATACTCATATTTCTCCTACACTCTTGGTTTGTATTTATACTCATATTTCTCCTATACCCTTGGTTTGTATTTATACTCATATTTCTCCTATACCCTTGGTTTGTATTTATACTCATATTTCTCCTACACTCTTGGTTTGTATTTATACTCATATTTCTCCTAAATGCTTGGTCTGTATTTATACTCATATTTCTCCTGTACGTTTGAATTGTATTTATACTCATATTTCTCCTATACCCTTGGTTTGTATTTATACTCATATTTCTCCTGTACTTTGGTTGTATTTATACTCATATTTCTCCTATACCCTTGGTTTGTATTTATACTCATATTTCTCCTACACTCTTGGTTTGTATTTATACTCATATTTCTCCTATACCCTTGGTTTGTAGTTATACTCATATTTCTCCTATACCCTTGGTTTGTATTTATACTCATATTTCTCCTAAACGCTTGGTTTGTATTTATACTCATATTTCTCCTGTACGTTTGGTTTGTATTTATACTCATATTTCTCCTATACCCTTGGTTTGTATTTATACTCATATTTCTCCTATACCCTTGGTTTGTATATATACTCATATTTCTCCTATACCCTTGGTTTGTATTTATACTCATATTTCTCCTATACGCTTGCTTTGTATTTATACTCATATTTCTCCTATACGCTTGGTTTGTATTTATACTCATAGTTCTCCTACACTCTTGGTTTGTATTTATACTCATATTTCTCCTATACGCTTGGTTTGTATTTATACTCATATTTCTCCTACACTCTTGGTTTGTATTTATACTCATATTTCTCCTATACCCTTGGTTTGTATTTATACTCATATTTCTCCTATACCCTTGGTTTGTATTTATACTCACTTTTCTCCTATACCCTTGGTTTGTATTTATACTCATATTTCTCCTACACTCTTGGTTTGTATTTATACTCATAGTTCTTTCTTGGTTTGTATTTATACTCATATTTCTATACACTCTTGGTTTGTATTTATTCTCATATTTCTCCTATACGCTTGGTTTGTATTTATACTCATATTTCTCCTATACCCTTGGTTTGTATTTATACTCATATTTCTCCTATACCCTTGGTTTGTATTTATACTCATATTTCTCCTACACTCTTGGTTTGTATTTATACTCATATTTTTCCTACACTCTTGGTTTGTATTTATACTCATATTTCTCCTATACCCTTGGTTTGTATTTATACTCATATTTCTCCTATACCCTTGGTTTGTATTTATACTCATATTTCTCCTACACCCTTAGTTTGTATTTATACTCATATTTCTCCTATACCCTTGGTTTGTATTTATACTCATATTTCTCCTATACGCTTGGTTTGTATTTATACTCATATTTCTCCTATTCGCTTGGTTTGTATTTATACTCATATTTCTCCTATACCCTTGGTTTGTATTTATACTCATATTTCTCCTAAACGCTTGGTATGTATTTATACTCATATTTCTCCTGTACGTTTGGTTTGTATTTATACTCATATTTCTCCTATACGCTTGGTTTGTATTTATACTCATATTTCTCCTATACGCTTGGTTTGTATTTATACTCATATTTTTCCTATACGCTTGGTTTGTATTTATACTAATATTTCTCCTATACCCTTGGTTTGTATTTATACTCATATTTCTCCTATACCCTTGGTTTGTATTTATACTCATATTTCTCCTATACCCTTGGTTTGTATTTATACTCATATTTCTCCTATACGCTTGGTTTGTATTTATACTCATATTTCTCCTATACGCTTGGTTTGTATTTATACTCATATTTCTCCTACACTCTTGGTTTGTATTTATACTCATATTTCTCCTAAACGCTTGGTCTGTATTTATACTCATATTTCTCCTATACGCTTAGTTTGTATTTATACTCATATTTCTCCTATATGCTTGGTTTGTATTTATACTCATATTTCTCTCCTACACTCTTGGTTTGTATTTATACTCATATTTCTCATATTTCTCCTATACGCTTGGTCTGTATTTATACTCATATTTCTCCTATACGCTTGGTTTGTATTTATACTCATATTTCTCCTATACGCTTGGTTTGGTTTTGTATTTATACTCATATTTCTCCTATACGCTTGGTTTGTATTTATACTCATATTTCTCCTATACCCTTGGTTTGTATTTATACTCATATTTCTCCTATACTCTTGGTTTGTATTTATACTCATATTTCTCCTAAACGCTTGGTCTGTATTTATACTCATATTTCTCTCCTGTACGTTTGGTTTGTATTTATACTCATATTTCTCCTATACGCTTGGTCTGTATTTATACTCATATTTCTCCTGTACGTTTGGTTTGTATTTATACTCATATTTCTCCTATACGCTTGGTCTGTATTTATACTCATATTTCTCCTGTACGTTTGGTTTGTATTTATACTCATATTTCTCCTATACGTTTGGTCTGTATTTATACTCATATTTCTCCTATACTCTTGGTCTATATTTTTACTCATAGTTCTCCTATACGCTTGGTTTGTATTTATACTCATAGTTCTCCTATACCCTTGGTTTGTATTTATACTCATAGTTCTCCTATACCCTTGGTCTATATTTTTACTCATATTTCTCCTATACGCTTGGTTTGTATTTATACTCATAGTTCTCCTATACCCTTGGTTTGTATTTATACTCATAGTTCTCCTATACCCTTGGTCTATATTTTTACTCATATTTCTCCTATACGCTTGGTTTGTATTTATACTCATAGTTCTCCTATACCCTTGGTTTGTATTTATACTCATATTTCTCCTAAATGCTTGGCTTGTATTTATACTCATATTTCTCCTACACGCTTGGTTTGTATTTATACTCATATTTCTCCTGTACGTTTGGTTTGTATTTATACTCATATTTTTCCTATACGCTTGGTCTGTATTTATACTCATATTTCTCCTGTACGTTTGGTTTGTATTTATACTCATATTTCTCCTATACGCTTGGTCTGTATTTATACTCATATTTCTCCTATACTCTTGGTCTATATTTTTACTCATATTTCTCCTATACTCTTGGTTTGTATTTATACTCAGATTTCTCCTATACGCTTGGTTTGTATTTATACTCATAGTTTTCCTAAACGCTTGGTTTGTATTTATACTCATATTTCTCCTAAACGCTTGGCTTGTATTTATACTCATATTTCTCCTATACGCTTGGTTTGTATTTATACTCATATTTCTCCTATACGCTTGGTTTGTATTTATACTCATATTTCTCCTATACTCTTGGTTTGTATTTATACTCATATTTCTCCTAAACGCTTGGTTTGTTTTTATAAATGCATAGGAGTATAATTTTAAGTTACTACTCTCGCTGCGTTGTTGTCTAGACCCTTACCTGTTGTAGTATTTTACTTTATAGTTAAAAATATCTGTGTACAGAGTTTTAACACTATTGTGGCTTTTAATTCTCGATATTATAGCCTCGTTATAGGGTCATATTTCTCTAAACGCTTGGTTTGTTTTTATAAATTGTTTAAGTTTACTTTTATTATTATTATTATTATTATTATTATTATTTATTATTATTATTATTATTATTATTATTATTATTATTATTATTATTATTATTAATTCCTATGAATGAGTGGATACAGTGTTGGCCTCTTGTAAAAATAACAAAAGAAATCAATGAGTTTTTTCTAAAAACACATAAAATAAAAGCATATAAATTTCGCTTATTAAAACATATTTTATATATTTATATATTTTTATATTTATTTTTCTTGTTATGTAACATCAAATAACAAAATAAATCCACGAGTTTTCTCTAAAAAGCACTGAAATCAAAAAAGTATTTACCTCGCTTGTTAAAACGTATTGTATGTAATTCATCTTGAATATCTCATCTCCTTTTTATTGTAAATAATAGAAAGAAATGTTCTTTTGGCCCTTTTGTAAAAACAGCAGAAATCCACGTGCGTTCCCTACAAACCACTAAAATGAACATATATATATTCGCTTGTTAGGACATTTTTTATGTAATCCATCGGAATTCTCGTGGTGGATTCATTTTCCCATATTTATTTTTCTTGTTTTGTAATTGACATGGGCCCCTCATATAAAACCCAATTAAGACTTGATTATAAAGTTAATCATTTAGATTTTTAATTAGGGCAGTAATTTCTCAATTAATTTGGAAGAATAATTAACCCCTACCAGGTAAACACTTTAGGTAATCATTGGCGCTTGTAAATTATAGAGCTCTCTCAGTCTTTTAGTATTCAGTTGTGATATATATATATATATATATATATATATATATATATATATATATATATATATATATATATATATATATATATATATATATATATATATATATATATATATATATATATATATATATATATATATATATATGGAAGAATATATATATATATATATATATATATATATATATATATATATATATATATATATGTATATACATATATATATGTTATATATATATATATGCATTATATATATATATATATATATATATATATATATACATATATATATATATATATATATATATATATATATATATATATATATATATATATATATATATATATATATATATATATATATATATATATATATATATATATATATATATATGGATTCCCAGCTGTCTCCAATGATGTTTCTTGTACATTTTCACTTTTTGGTTTGTGAAGTGATATGATAACTGATATTCTTCAGATTTTTATTTTAATCTTTAATTTTCTCACCGAACTCATCTGTATATTGAGTTGTAGTTCCTTTGTATAATCAGTAATTTCTAGATGATATCCAAAGGTTAGTGGCTGAAACAGTTGTTGACATAACATTGAATAAATAGAGTATTTTTATATCTTATATCTGTCTATATATCTATCTATATATATATATAAATATATATATATATATATATAAATATATATATATATATATATATATATATATATATATATATATATATATATATATATATATATATATATATATATATATATATATATATATAGGGAACGTAACGTAAAGTTCGCTTCAAACTTTCATCCCCCCCCCCCACACCCTACCCGCTAACCCACCCCTTCTTATATCTCCCTATCTTTCGGCTTAAGCTTTGCCCCTCCCCCTCCTCCAACACCTCCAGTATCCGGCCACTTTTCTGGATAATCCGGATTTGGGCGAAATCCGGTAACCGAACTTTTTATTTTTTATTTTTTTATTTGGTCTTATTTGCATATTACATTTTCCCTTAATCTCCTCTATTTCTATTTTATTGATATTCTTACATTCTTGACGTTGTTTTTATTCTCGTTTTTGTAATTATTCTTTTGTCTTTTTAATCTTCTTAGTATATGTGATCGTTTTTACTGTTTAGCACATTTCTTGTTCTCTTATTATTATTAATATTATTATTATTATTATTATTATTATTATTATTATTATTATTATTAGATATCAACTCTTTATACATATATATATATATATATATATATATATATATATATATATATATATATATATATATATATATATATATATATATATATATATATATATATATATAGAGAGAGAGAGAGAGAGAGAGAGAGAGAGAGAGAGAGAGAGAGAGAGAGAGACGTACAGTTACCTCTCAGTATTAAAAACAATTTCCCCCTTTACATTCTAATCCCATATAACATCCGCTTCAAAAGAAAACATATATTTGTTCCCAATTCATTATACATTAAATAAATTGATAGTACTCTTGCCCAATTCTCAATTACCTTAGGGGCAAGAAATTAACGCCCATTAGAGCCCTTTATTCCGAAGGTCCTTTTGGATTTCAGTGGGCTCTGATACGTCGTATAGGTGGGCGCCTTCATTAACAGCGCCTTCTGTTGTATTAATCAAACACTCGGGTGAACGTCCGTCACGCCCCAGTGGCTGGGGCACGCCCCAGTGGTTAGGTCAGCACAGATTAGTGGGCCCATTCACCTGGCTCATTCCAGTCACTTAACTGACGCCGAAGAACTTTCATAGATGATGGTTCAGGTGTTGTGGGGAGGGAGAGGGGAATGGTTAGGAAGCTTTCATGCTTTGATTATGAAAAGGCTGCCCTCTCTCTCTCTCTCTCTCTCTCTCTCTCTCTCTCTCTCTCTCTCTCTCTCTCTCTCTCATAGTTTCTTTTTATTTGTTTAACCCACATCTGGGTCTGTTGTAAGTGCTTTGATTATGGAATGGCTGCCCTCTCTCTCTCTCTCTCTCTCTCTCTCTCTCTCTCTCTCTCTCTCTCTCTCTCTCTCTCTCTCTCTCTCTCATAGTTTCCTTTGAATCTGTATAACTCGCGACTGGGAGGGAGCAAACACAGTGGTGATGTGACGAGCCATTGATTGCATATGTTACTGGGAAGAAATAAGGTCTTCTCTCTCTCTCTCTCTCTCTCTCTCTCTCTCTCTCTCTCTCTCTCTCTCTCTCTCTCTCTCTCTCTCTCTCTCTCTCATTTTCCTTTAGTGAAAAAGAATATATTTCCAGAATGTATAAAGTAGGTAATCTATCTCTGAACACTGGATTTTTTTTTACTGATTTCTACTTTATATTAACTTTGTAGGTTTATATCATTCACTTATAATCTAGGAGTATGCAAATCTTCAGATTTTGACGCATAACAAGTAATTAGAAGTCGCTTAAGGACCCATTTTAGTTAGGTTTGACCAGGTCCCATGAAATTGGCAGATGACAAATATGTATTTATTTAAGTTTTCGATCTCATATGCTCAGATTTGATTTATAAAAATGATAACTTTGTGAAACGATCTGCTGTTTATATCATTCACGTTATAATCGTTCGTAATTCTTTCTTTCAGTATGACCAAATGGCTTAGTAACC